>NC_081411.1:297476072-298076072 GCF_030272615.1 Cryptomeria japonica
TCTCTAATTTTAGGAGTATGAGGCCATTTGGGTTTGTATTGTCATATAGTGTATTAAATTTTGGTTTGAAGATATAGGATTAATTTTCTTGGAAGATATTATTTGTATTATGGTCTCAAGTTTTGTTTTCAACCTTGTATTGTCAAGAATGTGTTCTTGTGAATAGTCAAGAAGCTATATGCTTTTGATCTGGATTATTGGTCTTTTATTTTATTTTAATCTTGTTTTGGGGTTTATTAACGCCCTCATGAGCCTTTGATTGTTGTTATAATTTGTATCTCAGTTTAATCTGGACTTAATTATTTCATTTTGTTTCATGTTTGAGTCACTTATGGATCTTTGTTGCAAATGCACTACTCTGGTTAATAGAAGCGCTAAATTATTTTATGAATGTGCCAACTAGTTCAATATATACAATACCTTATTTATCATATGTGCTACACCATTTGATGTATGTACCAGCATTTGCTTTGGATGCAACGTTATATTGATTATATGTGATGTACTATGGATTATATGTGCTATTCTATGTTCTTTATATGATAAAGGAGTCTATATATGTGCCAGATAAATAAGTTAAGGCATTAGTGTTCTATGTGAATACACTAGTTTAGTCTAAGAAATCATCATTCTATTATGTTTGCATTTTATTAGTTTTTTTTTTGCAATTTGAGACTTATTTTGCTAGAGAAGAGGCTTTTCTAATTTATCTATGTTTTCCTATATTTCTCTAGTAATGATTTTATTTAATCAAAGATGGTTATTGGTGGTATTTGGCTATTGGAAACACTATTGTGTCTTGGAGTGATTAAATGGAATTCATATTTGGAATTATACCTTGTTGAGGTTGATGGCTCTTGGTTGAATGTTATTATATGAGATTCTACATTATGGGATTATGACACAAGATGTGCTTATGTTTCTGATTGGATATGGATCTTTTGGATGGATATCATGTGATTGTTTGAAAGAACCTTATTTGAACAACTATATTATGTTGTAACCTAAGATCATGATAGATAGGCCACCAAGGAATCCTTGAGATGGGTGTTGAGATCTAGACCACCAGGAGATCTCATTGGAAGGGTATGTGCAAGCTAATGAGTCACAAATTCACGGAAGTCTGCGCGTTGGAAAACGCACTCCGCAAAACGGGCCCTCGTTTTTAAAAAACGGGGGCCCGTTATAAAAAACGGGGGCCCGTTAATGGTTCGGGCTCCCGAGCCGAAAGGTCACGGGGTGCCGAAGCCAAATAAAACGGGCCCCTGTTTTTTAATAAATGGGCCCCCGTTTGTAAACAAAACGGGGGCCCGTTTTGAAAAGCTATTTTTACCCTTTTTTTTGGATAATTTTTCATTTTACTGTTGCACAAGAAGATATCGAAAATGGGCCCCCGTGCTGTGGTTTCCACTTCAAACCTCCACCACTATCCCAGGTGCACATTCTGTCACCTATTTTCACAGTTCATAATTTTCTTGTATATTTTTCTCTTTTTTTGGTGTATTATTTAGTTTTTTTTTTATTATTTTAGTTTTTTTTAATAGTAGCATATAAATAAATTATTTTTTATATTTGTAAATTCTTGATTTTGATGTAAAATATTTTTGAACAGTTAACCCTAAACCGTAATCAACAAATTTAGAAACCAAAACCAAACCTAGATAATTAACAAAATGAAATCAACACAAACAAAAAACCGAAAATGAAATGGGAACAAAAACAAAAACATTCGAAAATGAAATCGACACAAACAAAAAACCGAAAATGAAATGGAAACAAAAACAAAAACGTTCGAAAATGAAATCGACACAAACAAAAAACCAAAAATGAAATGGAAACAAAAACAAAAATGTTCGAAAATGAAATTGACATAAAACCGAACATATGTACCTAAATTGTTCTTAATCCTCATTAGGCAATACAAAAGTTACCACTAAATTAGTATAACCTTAAAAGTAATTAACATTAAGTTTTTCAAATTTTAGATATGAAAGTTTAGGCTTAGGTTTATGCCATGTCATGGCATAAAGGTCCTATTATGTCATGTGATGGTATAAAAGGATCAATTATGGACACAATTTTAGAGCAAAACTAGATAAGTTACTAAAATTGGAGTTTGGTTTACATAGGTTCATAAAGGAAGCTAATATGCCAAATATATAATTCATTAATACAAAATAAAAAATATTCTTGATTTATAATGTTGATTGATAATGAGTTTTCTAAATGGGGTGCTAATTATATATACATCTGAAAGATTTGAAAAATATAATTCCCAAGAAGTATTTTGAATATACAATTGAGGATATATATAATCTCATGGTTAAAGATGCTTAATTTCGATGAAAGTTATTTTTTGTATTACTATGTAAGAAATCCATAAATGGAATGAAAGTAAGACATGGCCATCTAGCATAGATCATCTTATATGTTGAAGGAGTATTTTGAGTTATATTAGAATTATTTGATGTGATTAAGTCCTAAGTTTAGGATATGTAGAGTTCTTTTACTTTTAAGGTTGAAATAAAACATGGTGATTATGTTTTATTATCACTTTTATGCTTAACCTAGGTAAAAATTTTAATGGAATTATTTTCATATTTAGATATATAGATCACAACTTATTATTATTTGTATGTTTCTTGTTTCTTTGAAAGAAATGCATATTGATTTATTTATAAGTAATAATTTATCTAATTATGCATTTATGAAATATATAGAAATTGAGATTTTTTTATTGAGGGTAATTAATTTTAAAACTCAATTGTTATATCCATATTATAATAATTTATTTAGAAAATATGTGACAACATGCTTAGTGTTAGACCATTTTGTCTTATATTGGCCTAGACATTCACTAGCGTTTAAAATATAATCTTTTTCTTGGTTTATTGGTTAAAAATTACATTTTATTAGTTAATTATATTAAAATTATTTTAGAGGAACCCTTTGAAACCTTCAATATAAAATTTGGAGTTAAAAATAAGATGATCTTGGCATTTTTTTTACTTCTCACCTACTTAGTTAAACTATCATGCTAGAAAAGGGTGAATATCATAAACCATGCGGAAAATAACATTTTGGACCATTGGGTAATTTTGGTAAGGTGTGAAATATTTTAAAAGGGGAAAGTGCCAATAGTAAATAGTAGATGCATTTTTAAGAAAAAAATTCTAAAGCAAGGTTGACTATTAAAATGTACCTTGATGTATTATTTTCCTATTTTATTAGATTATAATTTTATCTTCTTTGTTACTTATTTTTCCATTTGTTTCATAATTCATGTCTCAAGAGTAAATAAATAATTTTTTGTAGGACTAGATTGAGAAATTGATTATCTCCATTGTTCATTCTTCTATTATACATTCCTTGAGGTTTGAATATTGTTTCCACGTCATTTTGGATGTATAAGTTTTTTTTGGGCTATGTATATAGTGATAATGTCTGAGTTCTTTTGAATTAGAAAATGATGATAACCTATTCTCATTCATTCCTTATTTTCTTACAAGGATTATGTAACCTTTCAAATTGTTAAGTTAAAATCTATCATCTTATATGGTCATCATGGTGATTCATTACATGAACATGTTGATCCTTGTAATTGTCCTCTTTTGCTTAATGCATTGATGTTGTATGTATTATGTGAAAAATTATAATTACAATGACTACACCATTATTATAGATGAATATCTTAATTTAAATTATGAAAACTAAGATATTTAAATTTAATCTAGATCACAACTTGATTTGAACATTACATCATGTCCTTATTTTTGGACATGAACCAACTAACCTATGGGAATGCAACTTCCCAATCAATAACTAATTTACTAATTACTAACTATTAACTAACCTATAATTCAACATCTAAATATTAATTTATTTTATATTTTATTATAATCTAAAACTATCTAATGATGTAATATATCCAATGTTCTCCCCTTCTTACATATATTTGAACAAGAGATGGAATATTTCAAGACTTGAATGCAACCCTTATGTAAACTTTAATGATGTACATCTATTGATCCTCCTCACTAACCAAGAAACACTAGACTAACTCCATTAATGAATATTTCGAATTTAAAACCTATCAAATGTCTATAAAACATGAGAGAACCTAAAGGGTCTATATCCTCCTTGCCTAATGAGAGAGCAACATTTCTTTGAAAGTCCCAATGAGCCTCAAATGATCCTAATGAATGTAGGGCAGTCTTAATGAACCTAAGAAAGTCCTAATGAGCCTAAGAAAGCAATAATGAACTTGGGACAATCCTAATGAACCTAGGATAGTCCTAATGAACCTACGATAGTGTAAACAAGCCTAGTATAGTGTAAGAAAAAAACACTACAAAAAAGACCTCAAATGCGTTAAATGAATTTCCCAATAACGCACTCGTGTTTATCTTTTTTTGGTCATTTGGCTACCTTTTTTTACAACATCTTGGTGTATACGCCCCTAAGAAGACCTTTTCCTCAAAACTTTCTTGGATCATGAACTCCTCATGTGCACCAAACATTTAAGTTGCCACTTGGAAGCTTCTAATGCACACAATCCTTTCAATCAATCTACTCCATTGATCTCTCAAAACAATCTTAGTATTTAATCCTCGATCCTTCATTTCTTATTCAACTTTGTAAGAGAATTTGTGTATGGATTGATATCTTAAATTTTATAGAAAGATTATATATGAAAACAAATGATTGCGGAGTTTTATAATAAATGATTTATAGGAAATAATATTTTTTGAAGACCTTTTGTAAATTATAATCTTGTGTAGATTTGATTATGGGAGAAATTTAATGGTGAAATATGCTTAACTCTTCAAAAGTTTTGATGTTTTGTCTTTACATGACAACCACTTAGAATATAATATGTTTTAAGTATGTCATTTATAGTCATGGGAGATTAGTTTTTTTTTAAGATTGTTTGAAGACTAATCAATGTAATATGAATTGATGACAATTATCTCAAAACTACGTAATTGAATTCTAATAGATTTATGATGTTTCATTGAAAGTTTTTATTAAGTTTTATGCGCAAATTTTATATTTCAAGATTCAATAGTATGTACATGTATATTTTTTTAAGTTCAATATTATATTATATATTTCATGTGTATCTCATTCAACAACATAGAAATGTTACTATTTATAAATGTTTTTTTTTAATTTAGTAAAATAGATTCTTCTTTGACATAGAGTTGTATATAATTCATGTATATCTTTATATATGCAGGAGTTCTTTGCCATCATGGATGTTTTTGACATAGATGAACTATTAGGTGAAAATCCCCCACCACAACCCCCTCCTCCTCCTCCTCCTCCTCCACCACCACCACCACCACCACAACCCCCTAGATTGGATGAAATTCGTTTAAGAGAACGAATTAATGAAAACCTACAAGTGATTGAACAAAACATTGCTGCTATCCAAAATGAGCAAGTCACGCCACCCCATCTTGTAGAGTTTGCAAAATCAATGCAAACTGTTGTCGAGTCAGTTAGATCTGTTGATTCTCAATTAGATCAATTTCATAGACGACGACAAGAGTTGCGTGATTTTTATGCCGATGGTTTAACTTATAGACAAATCATAGATTTGAAAATAACCAAAGCTCATTTATGTCCATATTTTACCAACCCAAAAACAAGAGAACCAATGCAACCTAACCAGAAAAGAATTTCAATTAGGTGGTGTGTGCATCCAGAAATGGCTAGATACTTTTGGGATAGATGGTGGATGGTTTTTGATTATCCACCACATCGTAATTATGAGGTCCCTTTTTATTTTTTGAAGAAATTATACTGTGAGTTTGTAATGAACCAAAAACCAAATTATTTTGATATTAAGTCATTCCAGGGTGTTGGTCGTGGAATGCCACAGCATAGATTAGGGGCACGGAGTAATAATCCCCTACCGAATCCACCCATAGTTCCACTTGTTGCTCCATCGATTCCTGCAGATGTCCAAAATACATCATTCATTTCGACATTAGATGCTTTGACTTCCCTCACAGGGAACCTGAGTGAGCAAGCTGCTCACATGGCATCTGCTCCTCGATGGATGCCACATATGTGTTCAAGTTGTCATGAGACGTGTGTAGGTCCTACTACTGCTGCAGGATCTACTTCAGTTCCAGATGAGCATGATGCAGCAGATGATAGTATGATGACATCTTATATGGATTTTCTTTGCTCGGATGTTCATCTTGACCAGGTATAGATATATATAATATACATGTACATGTCAATGTTTTTATGTACTTTATTAAATATAGGTATAAACTAAGTGCATCTCTTTTTTTATACAATCTAATACTTCATTAAATAAATTTTGTTTATGTAGATAAGGACTATGCCTAATATTAGAGTTAATATTGCATCTACTGGAAGACAACTCGGCACACCTTATGGGGTATAGTATAAATTTCTATCTAGACATTGTACTAGATCTTTTTAAGTTAATATGCTATCGTCGTATATTATATAAATTTTCATGTTGATACATTGAATGCTTCTTTCTCCAGGATTCAGGTCATGAGGGACCCTCTACATCACATCGAGAAGAGGGTCTGACTATTGTGACACCATCTATGGTATGTATCTTATAATTCTTAACTTAAATATGAACTCTTACAATATTGTAACTTTACTTGAAATTATTTAGTACACATGTATATGTTCACTAAATATGATTTCATTAAATGCATGTATGCAGGTGGACACTACCATTAGGATAGGTTATCCTCATAATTTTGATCAGAGCCAATTTGAACGCACATCGACATCCTTTGAGGTATTAATATGTAATACTTAATTTGATCTTATTTTGACTCTTAATTTAAGATTTAATTGGACACTTTGAATTTGACCTTGTACAGGAGTTAGCTAGCACTGCATTTGGTGTTGATACTGCACAAGATACTGCTAGAGGAGATACTGCTACAAGATCTGATGAGCATATGGTAAGTTTGTAACTTAATTTATGAATTCTACTATATTTGATAAATGATTCTTTTAATAGTTAATTTCAAGTAATATTTTAATATTATTTTTTTATTGTACAGCATGAGACAGGTGGATCTGGACCACGTCCCGGGGACAAGAGAGATACTGCTATAGGATCTGATGAGCATATGGTAAGTTTGTAACTTAATTTATGAATTCTACTATATTTGATAAATGACTCTTTTAATAGTTAATTTCAAGTAATATTTTAATATTATTTTTTTATTGTACAGCATGAGACAGGTGGATCTGGACCACGTCCTGGGGACAAGAGAGATACTGCTACAGGATCTGATGAGCATATGGTAAGTTTGTAACTTAATTTACGAATTCTACTATATTTGATAAATGATTCTTTTAATAGTTAATTTCAAGTAATATTTTAATATTATTTTTTTATTGTACAGCATGAGACAGGTGGATCTGGACCACGTCCTGGGGACAAGAGACCACGAGATGTTATTGATGATAGCACTTAGATTTTACTATTTATTTGGCTTTGATATGTACTTTTTTATGGACTTTACACATTTGTTTACACGTGCACATACTTTATATATATCGATAGTTGCATAATAGGATTAGATCATATATATTTTGTGCATACTTTATATATTTTGTGCACATTAGATATTATGTGGAGTGAACATCATGTTACCATCTAGACATATATATGGATTAGATATTATATGGATTATGTGGACTTGAAATTTTACTGTTTATTTGGCTCTGATATGTACTATTTTACAGGCTTTACATATTTGTTTACATGTGCACACACATACTTTATATATATGGATAGTTTCATAATAGGATTAGATCATATATATTATGTGCATACTTTATGTGTATTGTGCGCATTAGATATTATGTGGACTTGAAATTATGTGCACATTAGATCATATATATTGACTTGAAATTATGTGGACTTGAAATTTTGCGCATACTTTATATATTATGTGGACTTGAAATTTTATTTATGGAAGTTGTGCTTAAACAACTTTATGGAAGTATCGAAACATATCTTATAATTATAACATATTCTAAATCAAAAAGTATCATTTAACAAATATAATGAATAGAACTTGATTAAAACATAATTATCTCATTCATAAATTTGACCAGTAGTCTCTCATTTATGTATATTGTACACAAAATGTAATCAAGAAGACATATCTAAAATAAAATAAACAGTCTATTTAAATTATAATAATAAGGATTTATATCTCTCAAAATACAACATAAAGTATGCACAAACAATAGTAGTCATTGAGGGCAAGTCTACTCTGAGAGACCTAGAAAAAAAAATACATATGATTAGTTTTTATAATCAGGATGCATTGAATTTAAAATACAACATAAAGTATGCACAAACAATATAGTAGTCATTGAGGCCAAGTCTACTCTGAGAGACCTAGAAAAAGTAAATACATATGATTAGTTTTTATAATCAGAATACATTGAATTTAAAATACAAATGGATTTGCCTTAAGGGTACAAAAATTTAACTTACTTGTAATTATTCAAAATGAAACATAAAGTATGCACAAATAACTTTTTTTTCATTGATGCCTTCTACTTGTGGTAGACCTGAAACAAAATTTTAGTAGATTAGATTTTGTAATTATGATTCATGATTTAAAATACTATATATAATATGCATCGCGACTTTTAAAAGGGAGGTGGATTAAGGGTTCAAATTATAACTTACTTGATATTCATTCTATTATACCATCTGCATCCTCTCTCTTTTGCAAAGCATCTATAATTGTCTCGTGCTCTTCCATAGAGAGAGTCCATAATTGTTTATTAGCAGGCCTGCCACGATATCTATCCAATTTTATATTAGTTGCCACTACCAAATGTGAGTAATGTATAATCTTTTTCTCTAATTCATAATCTTCAAATGCGGGCAATCCATTCTTTCTTGTTAGATATTTGCGTAGCCAAGTGCCAACAACAACCACAGATCCTGTTGGATAGTCATAACCATCATCATCTACTCGAGGAGTAGTTAGCTTATGTTTTGGCTCTACACATCGAGCCAACCAATACTCTGTCCCCTCTTCATTGTCCTCTGGTGCAACAACAGCATAGACATGTCTTGTGCACAAAACAATTTTATTTTAATATTTAATGAGAAATAAAAACAAAAATATACACTGTAAGATTTCATAAATTTATGTACTATTTAATAAATCAAAACAAATTTCAAAAATAATTTTACCTTGTTGTATAAGATCTGAAATGCAATCATAGTCATTTGATGCAAACATTTGATCCATATCTTCATCAGTTCTTTCATGCAGATCATTTGCATCTATGGGTGTCAATGATCTTTGTTGCCATTCTTCAACCCATTCTTTATTCTCACAAAAATCCCAATCTCCGGAAACACAAAACTGACAAAAGCAAGCAAGTTGCCTTGTGAATATAGTCCATGTGTTTGAATTAGAACTCTTAAACGAATGCCATTTAGCTGATCCAATGATGGTATTACAATCATGCCGAATAGGAATACTATCTTCCTCTATCAACCAGAAGAAACGTCGAATTGCAGAGTTTTCAGTTGATCCTTTTGACAACTTTGAATTGCACCAATCTACAACTGCACGAGCATCTCTGAATTTCACTACATCCTCGAATTTCAATTGTTCTCTAGCAAGAGCTCTTTTTATACAGGCACCGGCTCCATCGTGTTCCCCCTTACCATGTCCCGCTTCAAAAAAACTCCATAAATGTTGGACATTGGTTATCTTGTGAACTTTGCATAGCCAATAAAACATTCTTGCATTTTTGAATTGTCCAGTGCAGTTATCTGACCATATCATATGTTGTTTCATGTCAATTTCTCTTTCCTTAAGATTATCATAAAATACCTCGAAACAATGTTGGACAAACTCTGAAGAGTGTAATCGATTATCACTAACATAGAAATGATACTCCCTCAAAAATTTTCTGTTATCTTCTGTACTGTCATGGTCATGTCTATATATAATGTGCACAAATATGGCCACTTGCACTGAGTTGTAGTATTGTGATTGAGTTTCCTCTTGTGGTTTTAGAGTATAATTTTCTGCAAAATCCACAACTGATACTATTGTTCCAATTGGAAATGTGTTCTTGCATATGCGAAACTGTCCATCAAGCCATCGGGCATGTTGGGAATGTTTCACATATTTTGGAACAATATGAGTTTTAAACTCACTAATAAATGCATTCACACTATTCTGTTCTGTAATCAATTCTAAACGTTTCCCCATCTTTCCATCCTTTAGAGGGTATTCTATATTTTTAAATCTCCTAACATCAACCATTTTTTGTCCAAACTCAGATGAAACATGTTCATGCAAACATTCACCTATCGAAGAATAGTTCCCACATAAATTGCAAAGACCATAAATGCATGAACTGGAAAGAAATAATTGTTCATTAGGTGGTTTACAAAATAAACTTCCAATAAAATCTTTTATAGTTTCAGGTGGAACATAAACACCACAATCCTGCACAAGATCATTACCATGCAACATACAACGAATATATCGAAAAACATCATAATAGTAACAAAACTGGACATGAGTTTTACAACAACAAGATATTCTTTGTTTATTGATTTTAACATACCAGGGTTTGCATTTTTCAAATGATCTTTGACTAATTCGTAAATTCATTAACACAGATTCATCACTAAATTTTTTAAAGAATTCAGTTTGAGTCATGTCAAGAAGATGTTTTGGATGAGGATCACGAATTTTTGATCCCACCCTTAACTTTAAAACATCTCTAACATTTGATGAAACTCTAGTGTTATCATGCCAAAATTTTGTAATTAATTGTTTAGTTTCATCATTTAATTTCATGTCTGACCTTTGAAGTCTACCACTAAAACTCCAACAATGGTTTAGTGGATCAATTTCAATTGTGTCTCTTCTTTTGGCCGCTCTTGACAAGGTTCTACAATGTAAGTTCAAATAGCCACTTATATCACTTAACATTCTTTTATTAACAATCATTTTGTCAACTATAGCAGTCGTTATAACTCTACGTGCTGCATTCTTATCTTTAGATCGACTTGTTTTTCCTATAGAATCGATGGCACTGGCAACAGTAGATACAACTTGCTTATATGATTCACCTTTTCTTTTTGGTTTTGCATAAATACCTATTTTTTTCATGACTTTACGCATTTTTAACATTTTTATTAATTGTAGCATTAATTGACATTGGAATCCTAACTTTTTATTATAGAAAAATTGTTTATATAATCTGTTTGCATGTGTTCTGATTTGTCTCCAAGAAACTAACCCATTAAGATTATCTAGCACATTGCTATCAATAGTAAACAAATTACATTCATTTTCTTTTAGAGATGGTGGTGTAATATTTTCAATTTTTATTTCTTTTCGTATTGGTGTATGAAATTTATATCCAGTTTCATTTAAATCAGCAATTTGATTGGCATCATAGTCATCAGGATTTAAAAACATACCAGGATTCGCATCCACATCAACATTTGCATCAACAGTCATACCCGTGTGTGGTTCTATATTTTTTGCATCCATCATGATGTCTTCAATGGTCTCATCTACAACGGGCACTGAACTAGATGCTTCAAAAGTGTTATTCAATTGCCGTTGTTGTGATCTTCGATCTCTTTGGCGTTTTGCCTCCTTCTCTCTTTGTGCTTGAATTTTGTCCACTGTCATTGTCTTTTTTTTTTTCTTTTGACGTTGCTTAGAACCCATTTTTACAAACTTGTCTTCAAAAAATCGCGTAAAAAATATTAAAAAGTACTGCCAAATGATGTAAAAAATCTTTGTCAGTACGGATTTCAATGATATTGTAGTAAATCGATGCAATCTGTTTTTTTTTTTACAGCAACGGTTATTTTAATAACGGGGGCCCGTTGTTAAATCCAACGGGCAGAAAATGAAACGGGCCCCCGTTTTATAAACGGGCCCCCGTTTATAAAACAGGGGCCCGTTATGTAAAATTTGAATTCACAACCCGCCACTTGCCTTGGGATTAGGCCCGGGATAGGCCTGGGATGGCCACACCTGAGACATGAACCTGCAAATTCAAAGCTCCATGAATGAAAGCACAAATATGATGAAATGAAATAGTTTACGTGCCTTTAATCAAAGAATTTTTATACGAAATTGAAACCCATTTCAGATTATACTGTCTAGATTCTAAATATGTAAATTAATTTAAAAATTGATTATTTTAACTATTTTTCATTTAATTTATACTAAATCAGGGTCATAAATTTGAAATATTAACTAATTTTCTTAATTTAATAACTTATTTATTTTAATGAATTTTGAAAAAAAAATTATATGTCATCAATCTACACAAAATTGTTTTCAATTTTAAAAAAAAAAATTCAAAAAATACTAAGTTTACGTCAAATTATGTGGGTCGTACACGTCAAATTTTTAAAAAGATAATTAAGGTCATTAAAAAATTAATTAAAAAAAAAATATTTGAAAAAAAAATACAGAAAAATATGCTCATCAATCTTTAGTGTGTTACAAACCATTTCCCAAAACGGTTTAAGAAAATAATTTTAATTGTGTCAAAAAGTGTGGGTCGTACACATGCATGGTATGGTCCTGAAACAGGCATTTTTAAAACATAGTTTTTAGAACTTCATTCAAAAAGTTATTTTTTATTATGTGGGTATTAAAATAAATTACATATTTGAAAAGTACACTCAGAGAGCTATCTTTTATATTACTGACTTTTTTCAAGATTCAATCTCTAAGTGTTTCAAAATTTAAGCTCAAGTGAGACAAAATCTGAAAAACAGGGAAAACACTTCCACTTTTTGGCCAAAAAGTGGACTCATCTTCTTGCACTGACCCGGAAGTTTTTTTTGTAAACAAGTGATAATCTTAAATAAATTAATTTCGATGGGTTGGGTAGTAGGTTTCATTTTAGTAAGATAATAAATGATTTGTGGTGCCCCACTCATGACCTAGAGTGCTAGTATAGGCTCAAGATGAGATTTGGGAAGGCCTTGGAGAGGCAATTGAACTCCCTTGATTCTCTCAAAGGTTGAGATGGTTATGCATGGGTATCATGGGTGTCGGGGCTAGAGATCCTAGGATAATCCCCTTTTATGGTGATAGCATGAAATGACACTCTTCCCTATATGTGTTCTAGTTCCTTAAGCCTTTATTTGTTTGGAAGAATCAAGCATCTCGATGTCTTGTTGTCTTTGAGCTTATGGTTGATCCTTGTATTGTTTATTTGGTTATGTCCTTTGTACTTGATTTTTAGTTATGGTTGTAGTTTATGTTTAAGTTCCTAGGATGTTAGGTGTCAGCCTAGGTTTAGGATGTGGAACCTTATGTCATTCTCTAAAGCACGGGAGGTGGACCTTTTTGGCTCCACATGGCCGGGTGGTTTGATGTCTTCTTCCATTGTAGTCATCTTTATTGGTTATTCTTGTCAGTGGATGTAGATTCTTTACCTCTTCAACTTGTGCTTGGATTCTTTTAGTAGTTATCATGTATTCCTTGTAATTGGAAGACTTCATTGTAATCACATGTAGCTTGGATATTTGTATTTGTAGCTAGAGATTATTATTCATCATTGTAGCAAATGTTGCATATTGAAATTTCTCCTCTTATGTAATACATGATATATAAATTGGTTAATGATTCTTGTAGATAGTGATTAGTGTTTCTTGTTGGAATATGCAATGTAATCTTATATTGAACATCTATATATTTATTGTAATATGAGAAGTGCATTATATAAAAGACTAGTGATGTTTTTTCTATTAAGTAATGGTTGAATGTATTCCAAAGTTTATGGAATAGATAGTCATTGGATTTACTGGTTAGGAATATTTGGATTTGGTGCATTAAAATGAGCATGTCATATTGGTAGTATTATTATGTCTTAATCCATGAGAAAATAATAATATGGTCAATGGATATTGATAAATGTGTCATATTTCAAGTATGTGTAATAGTGAAGTTAAATGATTACTTTTCTATGCTCTTAAAATGAAATGAATATTAGGACTACTATAGGAAATGATGTGGTAAAGTTTTTTTTTTTTTTCATATCCTAATATTTAGTTAACTAATGACATTGAGATACCCTAGGGAATGTAATTCCATATGTTGTAAGTTAATTTCACTTGTGTATTATATTCATATGATCATGATTAGTTAATGCATGTGTTTATCCTGACTTATGTGTGTTGCATTAGTTCTTTAAAAAAAAAATCTCTATTTCCTTGTTTAGTTGGTTAGCTTCTCTAGGGTATTTTGGTAGGCATTACAAAGTGTTAAAGGGTTTCAAAAGGAATTAGGGAAATTTGACATTATTGAGAGACTTCCAAGACTTTTAAGTATTGAATTAGGAATTTAATACACAAAAAGATAGTTTTTTTAAATTGGCATTCTAAAAATCAAGACAAAAAATACCAAGGTAATGCTACCAATGGACTCAAGCCTCTATTATCACCTACAAAAATAAAATATACCTTCAAATCAAGAGGAACATTAGAAATACAATGATTGATTATGGGTACAATTAATTTCATTGTATTGATTAAATATTGTACATATAAGACCTTTCTTATACGGGAAAGGTTGATAGGTAGGATTGGACAATATCATGGCAAATGTCTTAATCCTATGACAGGGAAACTAAAGATAAGATAAGATAGGATGAAAACTAAGGCCTTCTATAAATATACCTAGATCCTTATGTACAATTAATTCTTGAACATGTGTGAAAAGCACATAACTAATGTATAGTTAGATAATGTACCTTGTTATCACTATAAAAGGTTAAACTGGTTCAGAAACAAACCTATTCACACAATAGTTATAATTATGGAGTGAATAATTTAGTGAAAGATCATGTGATGTAAATGATCTAAAGAGTAGATTTTGGGATGAAATAAATATTGTACTACAAATAAGGTGAAAATTCATGATAAGAATTTTGAGAAATACTTTATCAAAATAAAGTAGACATTGATGAATATAATTTATATTTATAAATTACATTGCAATCATTAATTAGAATTTCATTACAAAAGAGAAATTCATTGCATATTTATACACCACATGATAAACAAATTCTTTATAGATTTTATTTGTTCTAGTGATAATTATTAAAATGATATAACTTAAATACTCTCTTAGATAAAAAAAAATTAATATATAATGTCAAATAATTTGCACTATAGAGTTTGAAACCTAATTTGTTTTTCAAATACATGTTACAAAGGAAAATATAGCAATTTATAAATTGAATATGGCTCTTTTATTCATATTGATTAAGTTTTGTCCAAATATAAATTACATTTTAAGTTGGTTATGTGTACATATTGACTATGACTAAATATTCTACATATTCTAGAGGATAGTTCGAGTTTACTATGGAAAGTATTGTTATTGTCATATAATACTATAAATTATGTGCTACTCTATTTTAAAAAATAATACTATTAATTAGATAATAAATGATCTACAATATTTTGAAATATTTACATATTTGCAAAATATTTAACATTAAATAAGATTTAAAAATTATGCTAAATAAATTAGGTTTAACATATATTTTATAGGATTTTTCCATTAAAAATGGCTCATATCGCTCTCCCTTGAAGTTTTCAACATCTCTAGATTCTCCCCTATCACACACTACCCCTTCTCATGTTCTTAACCTAGTGCTTGACTTGGGCATGGATGGTAATGTTGACTCTTTTGTTGTTGCTGGAATGGCATCCATGGACCTATTTTGTGATGGTGGGGTTTGTTTTCGTGTCTAGTCTCTTGCTTGATTTTCTTTGGATACAGTTTAGAAGTATGGTGCCTCTTCTTGTGGAGGGGTTGTTGATATTTCCTCTTAGAACCTATCTTGCAAGGCTTTACCTATGCACTCTCATATTGGGTTTTCTTCTTTTGACAAGTCTTTGATTAGGAAGGGTATTACTCTTATCCCCATTTTCCTTGTCTCCTATCAATGTACCAATGTAGACTCATTGAGAAAAATCTTGTCACCCTTCTATTAGACTAGGGACTCAATCCATAGTCCTACACGTCTCCTTGTTCCCCTACCTCTCCCAAGGTAGTTTTGGGCTAAGAAGTGATAGACAATGAGACTTTTTTCTCCAATTTGGGCTTGGTTTATAGGTTTTATTACTCATGACCATCTCTGCCAAAAATGAACCAATAGATCTCTACTCATTGGATCCCTTTGGTGGATAGTAAGATTGAGATTTACCCCTATGCTAGGGTTTTCTTTGTCATTAGCTTTGCTTCTTTTGTTGAAAGGGATTTTGTTCTTAAGGGTAGTGACTAGATGTGAGGTTCACACACTCTTTTGCTTCTATTAGAATATTTTCATTAATATCATTGGTTTTTTGTGATCCAGCAACATCAGTCCACTATGTATACTCTGGTATGAGTCCAACAAGCTCCGATATACATTCTGACACATATGTTTTTGGTTCACATTGATTTATACTGCTAGATATTCCCTTAAGCTTTTGTAAATAGATCTTGATTTTGGTCTAATATCTATATTTGATATTTTAGAGGATAATGTGTTGTGGTGTAGTTATAGGTCCAATAATAGTATGCCTTGTTATTGACATAGTGTTATGTGAAGGTTTTGGTCTAGTCCTCTCTACAAACAACAGCAATAAGTTGGTCTAAGTGTTTCCACCTACTCCATGGATCATGGAGACGTTATTTTATATTTTGCCCAACTTCTCCCATATGAGAAGAATAATTGAGTAGTAGCATGTAAATGGTTTTTAGGCTAACCCTTTCTTTGATTGATTTGACTTGAAGAAGACTCAGTTTAGTATATATATGGTTGCTTTGTGAAGGATAGGAATCATGATCATTTTTATCATATCATGCGATCTATAGTGAATGTGAAAGTTATTATGCACCTCAAAGCAACTATATCTCTACCATATGATAGATGTAATCTTAACAGTTAAAATATTGTAATATTGGTTGTAAGCCATCCTCCGGTAGTGAGCCATCATATTTTGGGCAGTGAGCCCTCCGAAAATGAGACACCCCTATATTTTGTAATTGGTTATATAATATTGAGAGTTGATCATCTCTATGGTTTTTCTCGTCTTGGGTTTTCTACGTATAACTTATGGTGTTATGTAGTGTATTGTGTTTTCTCTTATTGTTCATTTCATTTTGGCAATTAAGTTATGTTATGTGGATGGTTGAAAATTTTAATAAATTCAAGGGAATATCGATTCATCTCCTCTCTTAGTATTCTAGATATTCAAAAATTGGTATTAGAGAAAGGTCTTTTAAAATAGTCTAACAGCTCGAAGGAGATCCAAAAAGTTGAACATTTAACACCTAAATCTACTTTGGATCAGGAAAGATACTTTGATGTAAATGGAGAACTTATAACTCCTCTTGAAGACCTTGAGAATGAAATAAAATAGAGATTTGAAGGAAAATGTTCAGTTGTCAAATGAATGCATCAAACAATTAAGAGAGCAAATCAAAATATTCAGAGAAAGACATAAGGAAGTTAGTGAAGAGCTCAAGCAAGAAAATAACACTATTGTAGATATAAAGGCTAAAATTAAAGAAGATGAAAGAACTAAGGAGTATTTAAACAACATGGTTAAATGCAAATAAAAAAAAATGCAAGAAGATTGAACAAGAAGTCACAACTTTGAAATCAGATCTAGAAAAATCAAAGAAATAAGAGGAAAATTTTAAGATGAGTTCAGACAAGCCAGATAAGATGTTAGTTGTGCAAAAGTCTTTAGAAAACAAAAATGGCTTAAGATTTGAAGCTAGTGAAAGCTCATGATGCAAGACAAAAGTAAAAGGAGGTCCACCTATAGAAGAAGAAGTAAAACTCGGTAAGTCTGCTAAGGATGAAAAAGGTAAATCATCAGTTGAACAATAGGTAACTAAAAGAAACACTTCTTTCGATGGCTATTATTTTAATTGTAATAAACTAGCTCACAAAGCATTTGAATGTAGAAATAGAATGAAGCAAAATGATAAAACTTTCTCCAATAGATGTTATACTTCTAAAAGTTATGGTCATAAAGCTAGTCAATGTAAAAATCATGCTATAATAGATTGAAATAGAAATAGTTATTTTGAAGGTTATTTCTTTAAATGCAATTTTTTTGGACATAAGGCTAACTACTGCAGGTTAAGGTAAGGTCAAGGAAATGATAGATCCTACAAATTCAACAAGCCTAGACACATTGCAAGATATTATAGAAGAGGAGACGCTAAGATAAGTGATCTAGTAAAGACTATCAATAAGGAAGACATGAAGGCTAAGATGAAGAATATTTGGGGAAAGAAAGAAGTTGAGGTTGCACCTGGCTCTGGTGCAAACATTTGTTTCAGTAATTAAGATAAAGAGATTTTGGCCCAGGGGGATAAAATCAAGAAATATCTTTCCCCTACCAAAAAGTGTGAGGTTGTAGTTATATCATGTTGATACGCATGTAATGATGAAGATTTCAATGGAAAACATTCAACTGTGATAGAATGTAAAAATTTAGAAGGTCATTGTGGACATAGACATAGTGAGTAGACAGTATAATAGTACTACTTTCTCTCTCTGCATTTATTACGAGAAAGTGGGATAGAAAAAGGTTAAAAGAATAGTTTGATAAATCATTTTCTCACTCGAAGTGAAATAAAGCTAAAGGAGTGAAAAGGTGATTCAAGGGTTAGCGTTTACCAGTGAACTATGAAAGGTACTTTCTCTCATGAACTTGTTATTTCTGCATCTGCATCAATAGCCACTCCTACTGTTGTTGACATCAACACTCAATCCCAATCAAATTTAAAAAGGTTCCCATGTGACATTATGCTTGAAGCAACCAATATAAAAGAGAGAAAAAGATAGCACAATAATAAGAGAGATAGAGAATAAGATAGTATTCTTGATATATGCAAAGAGATCAAAATATCAATGTACATGAGCCTGCTTATAAATCCAAGGCTAAGAGACAAGAGAGCACACAAAGATGACATGTGGCTAAATGAGATGCAAGGCAAGTAAGGGTAGGTAGAATAAATAATAAAACATTCCACATAAGGCTGATAAATCACTGAAAGTAGAATTTGTCCTACATACACAGTGCCAATGTATGCACATCCCTAAGTGTCTCATATGCAAAATACGATGTTATGCATTTACCTAAGTCAACCTAAGTAAGGAGTAATTATATCCTATATGAATAAATAATTACACCAACACCCCTCCTTAAGTGAAACTTAGGGGAATGCACTTAAGCTAACAATGCAAGATGGGTCCCGACTATGAGGCCATGTTAGTTACCCATGTACAAATGAAATGAAATCAAACCAATGCAAAGAAATCCCTCACAAATAGAGAAAGAGAAAAAACCACATGGGGAAAAATACCCCCCAAAAGAGAGATGAATATATACAAGAGAACTCTCAATTAAGTATAAGAAGGACAAAACCCCATGTAAGGAAAAATTACCTCCCCCATAAGATAGAAGAAGAGAGCCCAATTAGCCCCCACTAAATGTAAAATCTGCACCAATGGTAGAAGCTTGAAACTAAATGAAGAAAATGCTCCATAAACATCAAACAATGTTCCTCCCCTTGGGAATATGAAAGAAAACCAAAGGTGTATCCATAAAGTCTCCCCAATCATGAAGGGAAAATGTAGTGAAAAAACTCAAGATGTGTGGTGTCTCTGAAAACTCAAGTTTCCCCATGGCGATACTGAAAGTTTCCCCCTCCAAATTAGGTGTATCGGTCCACACTACTGAAAAAGGCAATCCAATATATAGTGAAGATGGATGTCAAACATGATCCAAAGACTCACATGTCTCCTATAAGGATAAAGAGACCTACTCCAAGTGTTATACATAAGAATCCACAATCACGTCAACCTCAAAAGAATGATCATGTAGAGAATGACCAAGAGGGTTAGAGTGTGCCCCCATAACAATCAAAGAAGGATCATCTTTAGTAAAGATAAGATGAATATAATCAATGATTTATCCCAAATCTGAAATGTAGGACTCCACAAATAAATATGCAATGTTTGTCAAGTAGGCATCTAAATCAGCTGAATCTAGAAGACAAGATATATCTTTTTGCACTGAATCACAAGGAGGCATAATTGTAGCAGCATTTGAATCATCAGGTGCAATAGGTGATGTGATATCAAGAGGAGGAGATGAAATCCTAGTTTCAAGAACGAGGTCACATGTGAGAATCTCCAAGTTCAAGTAACCAAAATTCTCCTCGATATATGAATCAAAACAAGTGTGATCATCATGTGAAGAATCAATATCATCAAACAAACCAAAATTTGAAAAAGAGTAAAACCAAGATGCATGATCCACCACCCCAATTGCAAGGACACCTCTACTCTCCAAGTCTCTAATGATAACAAATCCTAGTATGAACTCCATAGTTCTCCTTGTTGCTGCATGTGTGATGTGATAGATGGAAAGAAGATTGTTTGTCAAATGAGGTACACAATACATCATTGAATGAGTTATCCCCAATGGCATTAGATCCTTTCCCAATCGTATTCATGTAAGTATGATTGTCCATGAAAATCAGTGGCATGTCACAACACTCAAATGAATAGAACATAGACTACCTAGATTCCATATGATGCGAAGCCCCTAAATATAGAAGCCATCTCCCTAATTCATGACTTGTAATAGAACAAAAAGCTTATCCTTTATGTGTTCAAGAAGTGTGATTCTTTTCCTTATCAATTTCCTTTTCTTTGGAGGATGAAGGAGAAGCTGAAGTAGACATTCTAGAAGGTAAATTGATGTTGTTCTTCTCAAGAAGATGTTGTTGGCATTGTGTTGTCATTGATGTCAACCAGTATAGGATGGCAACCGGTATGGGAAATTGATGAGCAATGTTGTCATTGATGCATACCGGAAATGGTATCACCTAGCATAATGACCTTTGGAGTCAATAGTACACAAGTTAGTGTTGACTTGTGTTGAAGACATGGATAGGAGACCAATATCGTACAATAACTAGTAAGTGTTATGTTGGCAGTGCATTGTTACCAGCCAGCAAGTGAGCAAGTAGGGTGAGCTTATGAATAAGTGGAAACCTGTATGTTATTATGATGCCATCTAGCAAGACTCCCACTGGTAAATGATGTTGTCCCTGGAAGAAGAGAACACTGAAGAAGGAATGTTGCTTGAAGAGTGTAGGGAAGTTACACCTACTCAAAAAAGGAAGCAATATTGGTGTGATGTCGAATGCAGATGACAAGAATCCACTCCTACCAGTAAGTGCAGCTTATCCCTTAACATGAATTGGAATGCATTACATCTCTCCAACATAGGCTTCCAAGAGTTAAAGATAGGATATTGAAGGACCACACCGAATGAACTGGTGAAACACTAAGTTGCCTTAGGTGTATTAAATCAGAGATGTGCACCAAATCAGCAAGGGAAGACATGATGAGTTGTTGGTATAGAGAAGGAAGGATAGGTTCGTCTCTTTAACAAACCAATTGATAAGAGAACCAGTCTATTTATTTAAAAGGCAAAGTTGGCGCATCTGCAGACAGAGGATGTTGCCAGAATGAAGATGAAGTTTGGTGCCACCAGTGTGCATGGTATCTTACCAGTATATATATATGATGAAGATACTACCAGTATAGATGTCCACCAGTGAGAAAGACAAAGTGACAAGTGAAGAGCTCTTGTCTCATGAAGTTGATATGTTGTGGTTTGGCATGTGTGGTGACCGATAAAGGTGTTCCACTGGCAGAGCAGGTAAGTGCTAGTTTAAATGCGGACTGATTAGGGTATAACTAGTTGGGCAAGAGAATAGGTTGATCAACCCAGTTGTGTGGCTGGTTGGTGATCTTGTCTAGACTAACATAGTAGTCTAAGCTGAGGTGGATACAGAAAAAGGTTCCACGTGGAGTAAAGGTGGTGAACATGCATGTTGTGGCAGATGGAGTGTGCACCGATGAAGTAGTTACACAGTTAGTCGACATTAAATATAGACTGTAAATCATGGGATGTGTTGCAATAGTGTGCGGCTAGAGGAAGGTTGAACAAAGGTGATTGATGCAAAATGTCCAGGTGTAGAACAAGGTTGGTGATGCAATCTGTTGAACCATTTATGGTGATTTACCAAGTGCCATGCCAATAGACTATCCGTGTTTGCTAAGTATAGAAAACGTGCCTTGGAAGAGAAAAGATATGGTAGGTGATGCCTGATTTCTTGCAGGTTGTTTCTCTTCATGCAGAACGAGATTTGATTGGATCTGATAGTCCTCGTGATTAGTGAAAGAAACCCTAGCACACCAATAGTTTGAAGTTGCATTTTGGTGGGAATGCTTAGCTATAAGAATGGAGGTAGAAGACCATGTTTGATTGATGCTGCTAGAAGGCATCATGCCGGTTGAATGAAAAGATTCAATCTAATTGGGAGAGTGAAACAACTGAGAATTTGGAGGTGCAACCAGTAAGAGGATTGAAATTGGTTTAACCTATAAGTCCAAGGCAACCCGTATATTGTTACAGATTTTAACACTAGTATGAATCGGTAAGGTTTGCACCGGTAAGAAGAAGGCATAGAAGAATAAAGCATGCAGAGAGAGTGTTGAAGGAGATCCAGCAAGGTGAAGGACAGAGCAGGGTTGAACTGGTACTGAGGAAGTCACCGATAACCAGGTGCAAAGACAGATAACTCATAGAGCTTGAACCGGTAAGGCAGCAACAACATGCTAATAAGAGAGTAAGAAGAGATCAAACAACAAGGAGGCAGTGTATCGAGAGATGGTAGTGAACTGATAAGGTAGTGGAGTATGAACCAATAGAGAGAAAGTAGAGTGGAAGACAAGGAACACTACTGGCAAATCTAAGTAGGAGAAAAACCAATAGAGAGAGATTACTTGCAGAGGTTACATAACTCATTTATAACCAGGATTCAACTATTGTATTATTTTAATGTAATGTATTATTGTCACTCAATTGGAGCTCGGTGAAGGGGTTGGAGCTCCTTGGGTTGGTTCCCTAAAGCAAGAGTGGTACTCCTTGGGTTGGTACCTTAAATGTTGTAACCAAGTGTTTCATTGTGAGGCTAGATTGGAGTAGTAGTCTCCAACAACTCTTCTTACCGAGGTTTTTCCCATATTGTGTTTTCCTCATATATACCGGTGTCATGTGATGTGCCTTTGTGTGATTTCATTGTGATGTCTTGCATTATCTCACTGACAGGTTTACTTGTGTTTTCTTTGCTAACTGGTACTCACTCATATGATCAAAAGTTCAAAGAGTTTTGGAAACTAGTGATTCACCCACCTCTCAGTGGTACATTGTGTTCAAGAATTGGTATCAGAGCTTAGGTTCCTAGTTGATAAGATTTCTCCAACTTGGGTAGATTCTGATATTAGGACACAATGGTTTTTTTGTGTCAATCCCTAGTCCTATATTTGATGGTTCAAATTTTTCTGTTTGGAGTTGTAGGATGGAATTCTACCTATCCTCTTTAGGGTTTGATGTGTGGATGTCGGTTATTAATGGCTTCCCTAGTAAATTCAGTGCTCCCACCGATTCAAATGCAAAAAGTAGAAACTGGTGTAATGATATAGCAATGAGGGCTATACTCTGTGGGTTATCAAATGATGTTTCTTCACAAGTAGAGAGATGAAAATTGACAAAGAGCTTGTGGGATAGATTAAAAAATCTCTATGGAAATGAATCCTACCACTGCAAAACTGGTTTGTGAAGACAAGATGAGAAATGAAACTCATGTGTCTCTAGATGATGAAGGAAGATCTTATAGAAGCCACAACAATGATGAATAAGGAACCCACCTTTTCATGGCTCAAGAGACTGAATGTGAGGAGCACACATCTAAAGGTAGCAATATAGATGAATCTCCCTAGCAAGATGTGGTTGGGAGTGATATTTATGATGAAGTCGTAGTTGATCTTGAATGTGAACTGGTAAGTGCACTAGAAGAGCTGCAAAATATTAGAAATGAATTGAAGAATTGTAAAAAATCAGTTCATGAAGAATGTAGCTAGTTGAAAACATGCCTTGAAGAATCAAATAGTAATATTTTCATATTGACATCTCAACCAGAAGAGGAAAAAGGAATGACTAATGAATTGAAATCAATCTTTGATGCTAAGGAGAGAAAATGTGAGGAACTGCAGCTAGAAGTAGAGACAAAGGACAAAGAATGTCAGGACCTAAAAGGAGAAATGGGGATCATTGGGAAAGACCTTGAGAAGTGTCAAGCTGGGCTCAAGATAAGGATCCAGTATGATGGCAACACTGAGGCCTTGGAAAAAAATTTGAGTAAACAAAAACACTCCAAGGATACCAGAGGATTAGGATATGGTATTGGTTAATGCTCAACCAGCAAGGATGTCTCCCATAAAGACATTTAGTTTGTCTCATCGAGTAGAGATAACAAGGTTCAGACCTTCATAGTCCGAAGTGCACCAAGAAATAAGGTTGACCTAACTAGAACTAGTGAGGACATGAGACTAAAAATGAAGATCGGTGCATCAACAAGAAATAATGCAGATCCTAAAGGAAAAAGAGAGCTAAGAGAAGATAGGTTCACCGGAAACAAGAACCCAAGAAGGCATCCTAAAAGATCTCCTACTGGTGGAAGACAAAGAGATGTTGAACCCTGGAGAAGTAGAAGTGGAGAAGAGAAACTGGTAAGATCACCTCATGTCTGGCAAAATGAACTTTTAAGTAATAATCCTCCATTCTTCGATTACTGTTTTGCTTGTAAAGGATCTAGCCATAGGGAAGGGGAATGCAAAACGATGTATAGGAATAGAAAAGGTGTTTTTACCAGGAATAGAAATTCAGTTTGTAAAAGATGTAATGCATTTGGGCATAGAACAATAGAATGTAGAAATGTGTGTAATCTCACCCCCGATTATGCTAACCAGAGTCCATTTGTTGCTTCAAGAGATATAAATTATATATGTTATAAATGCAATGGATCTGGCCATAGAAGTAATGAGTGCGGGAAGAAGATGATTCATGCACATGGAAACCAACATAAAAGCTATGCCCAAAGGAGAACCACACCTGCAAAATCAAGAAGTCGGTTGAAACTGGTAGCGGGCTACAATGGCATGAACCTGAAAAGAAGATCAAATCAGTCTGATAGAAGGTCTCCCAATCATCCACTTGGGATGAATGCAGTATGCTTCTATGGCAATGTATCTAGTCATACTATAGAACCTGGTAAAGCAAAGACCTATCAGAAGAAGATGAGACCTTCTCTAATGGATACAAATCAGAAGAGGAGGGAGTCCAAGCAGGTATGGAAGAAGAAGGATGAAAACATGACCATAGACCGACATTGTGCATTCAATGCATAGGTGATATCTCCTAAATTTCATAAGAGAAACAAATCCTTAGGGGGGGCTACATGTCAATCAGATCATTCACTCCCAAATGTTGAGAAGGACAAAGATTAAGGATGTGTAGTTACCAACATGAGGGAGAAGTTGAGATGATCGAGTGTGTGCAATTAATATCTTGGCTACACATTCACATGTGAAAGATGAATCACTGTTGCAAGTGTCAAAGTAGGATGTGACACCAGAATGAGGGCCAGTGGACAAAGTATACTGGCAAAGATATTGGATTGGTATAGTAAACCAGCATGAGCAATATGTTGTCGGTAGGGATGGATATCGGTAGTCAAGAATATGTGTTTAAATGCACTTCGGTAACATTACAATGGGTCTGCTAGCTTGGAAAGAAGAAATTTGCCTTGGGCAATATTGGAGAACCATTATCTAGAAATGTGTTGAACCGGTGATTGATCTCATGCACACACATCTTGATGAGTCAATTGGTTGGATAGGTGACATGATACTAATATAGGATAGTATTGTGTTCATGGAAGAGGATGTCACAAGATTGTGATAGATATTATGGAAGTGGTTGATCATCTTCAATTCACATATGCTCCCCTCTACTGGCATAAGGTGCAGATTGAAGCACCGGATTAGGACCTAACATGCTAAGATGACTAGAGATTTGTGGTTCAGGGGGAGTTCACAACTATATCCTCCAATTAGTATCAGATATACTGAACACGGTGGCAGATTAAGCAATTGGTTGACCATAATGGTATGTTAAGTGACTTTGGGAAAGTACCTATTAAATTTGTCTATCTATCAAAGCCACAATCAAGTTGCCCAGAAGTATAGTAGAACAGGAAAAGGATGTGTTCATCTGTCTTTGGGTCCCTAGGTGATAGGAAGTGGATTCTAGTTTACAGGTAGAACAACCTGCAAAGGAAAAGAAAAGAGCTCACTTAATCGATTGCGAGCACAAAGAGAGAGAGTTGCCTACACAGGGAAAGAATTTATCAATATATTCCTGCCAATAGATTGGTTTCAAAGCAACTCCTAGAAATTAAGAATGCACCAATTGGTATCAGATGGAAAAGATGCAGTCTAACCGGAAAGTAAGTAGTATTCACTGACACATCTTTCAACAATTGGATGCTTCTATAATTGGTATTGGACTGGTATATTTTTGGAGTCAATTGGTATCTGGACCCTCCATCTCAAGTGATGTTTTTTGAGATGATGCAAAGCAAAGTGGCCAAAAATGGAGAGCAACTAGTAGGAAGAGGGAGAAAAAATGTTTGTAGCATATCGGATATCAATACCCTTTGCCATTATTGTCAAAGGGGGAGAAAGATTTTGTAGTATACCGGATACTACATGTATTGACATCAATGCCAAAGGGGGAGATTTTTGACATTGTGTTGTCATTGATATCAACCGATATAGGATGGCAACCAGTATGGGAAATTGATGAGCAATGTTGTCATTGATGCATACCGAAAATGGTGTCATCTAGCATAATGACCTTTGGAGTCACTAGTACACAAATTAGTGTTAACTTGTGTTGAAGACATGGATAGGAGACCGGAACGGTACAACAACCAGTAAGTGATATGTTGGTAGTGCATTATTGCCAACTGAAAAGTGAGCAAGTAGGGTGTGCTTATGAATAAGTGACAACCACTATGCTAGTATGATGTCATCTACCAGGAATCCCACCAGTAAATGATGTTGTCCCTGGAAGAAGAGAAGACTGAAGAAGGAATGTTGTCTGAGGATTGTAGGGAAGTTGCACCTGCTCAAATAGGGAAGCAATACTGGTGCGATGTCGGATGAAAATGACAAGGATCCACTCCCACCAGTAAGTGAATCTTATCCCCTAATATGCATTAGAATGCATTAAATCTCTCTGATATAGGTTGCCAAGAGTTAAAGTCAAGAGATTGAAGGCCCACACTAGATGAACTAGTGAAACACTAAGTTGCCTTAGGTGCATGAAATTAGAGATGTGCATCGGATCGGTAAGGGTAGACATGATGAGTTGTCAGTATAGAGAAGGAAGGATAGGTTTGTCTCTTTAACAAACTAGTTGAGAAGAGAACTGGTCTATTAATTTAAAAAGAAAATTTGAAGCAGCTATAGACAGAGGATGTTTCTAGAATGAAGATGAAGTTTGGTGTCACCAGTGTGCATGGTATCTTACTAGTATATATATGCAGAAGATACTAGAGGTATAGATGTCCACTGGTGAGCAAGAAAAAGTGACAAGTGAAGAGCTCTTGTCTAATGAAGTTGATATGTTATGGTTTGGCATGTATGATGACCCATAAAGGTGTTCCATCGGTAGAGCAACTAAGTGCTAGTTTGAAGGCAAGTCGTTTAGGGTATAACCGGTAGGGAAAGAGAATGGGTTAATAAAGCCAGTTGTGTGGTTGGTCAGTGATCTTGTCTGGACCGACATAGCAGTCTAAGATGAGGTAGATATCGACAAAGGTGCCACGTGGAGTAAAGGTGGTGAACATGCATGTTGCAGTAGATGGAGTGTGCATCGAAAAAGTAGTTACAGAGTCAGACAGCATTAAATACAAACCTTGTAAATCATAGGATGTGTTGCAGGAGTGTGTGGCTCGAGGAAGGTTGAACAAAGGTGATCGATGCAGAATGTCCAAGTGCAGAATGAGGTTGGTGATGTAATCTATTGAACCATTTATGATGATTGACCAAGTGTCATTCCGTCAGATTGTCTGTGTTTGCTAAGTATAGAAAAGTGCCTTGGAAGAAAGAAGATATGATAGGTGATGCATGATTCCTTGCAAGTTGTTTATCTTCATGCAGAATGAGATCTCATTGGATTTGATAGTCCTCATGATCAGTGGAAGAAACCCTAGCACGCCAATAGTTTGAAGTTGCATTTTGGCGAGAATGCTCAACTATAAGAATGGAGGTAGAAGAACGGATTTGATTGATGTTGCCAGAAGGCGTGATGCCAATTGAATGAAAAGATTCAATCTAACTGGGAGAGTGAAACAACTGAGCATTTGGAGGTCGATCGATAAGAGGATTGAAAGTGGTCTAACCTATAAGGCCAAGGCAACCGGTATACTATTACATAGTTTAACAGTAGTATAAATCAGTTGGGTTTGCATTGGTAAGAAGCAATAAGAGAAGAATAAAGCATGTAGAGAAAGTGTTGAAGGAAAGAGTAGGGTTGAACTGGTACTAAGGAAGTCACCAACCAGGTGCAAAGATAGACAACTGGTAGAGTCTGAACCGGTAAGGCAGTAGCAACATGCTAAGAAGAGAGTAAGCAGAGATCAAACAAGGAGGAGGCGGTGTGTCAAGAGATGGAAATGAACTGATATGACAGTGGAGTCTGAAGTAGTAGAGAGAAGGTAGAGTGGAAGACAGAGAACACTACTAGCAAAGTTGAGTAGGAGAGAAACCGGTAGAGAGAGATTACTTGCAGAGGTTACATAACTCATTTGTAACCAGGATTCAACTATTGTATTATTTTGATATAATGTATTGTTGTCACTAAGTTGGAGCTCTATGCAGGGGTTGGAGCTCCTTGGGTTAGTGCCCTAAAGAAGGAGTGGTACTCCTTGCATTGGTTCCCTAGATTTTGTAACCAAGTGTTTCATCATGAGGATGGATTGGAGTGGTTGTCTCCAACAGCTTTTCTCACTAAGGTTTTTCCCATTTTGGGTTTTTCTCGTATATACCGGTGTCATGTGATGTGCCTTTGTGTGATTGTATTGTGATGGCTTGCATTATCTCACCGACAGGTATACTTGTGTTTGCTTTCCTAACTGGTACTCACTCTTAGGATCAAAAAGTTAGAGATTTTTGCAAACCATTGATTCATCCCCCTCTCGGTGGTACATTATGCTCAACAGATGCTTCAACCCATCAATATCCTTCTTGTAACAATAGTGTTATTCATGTCCTGACTTCTTGCAATATGCTCAAAAATACTCCTCCTTAAATGATTTTCCCTTAGATGAGGATGAGGATGTAGAATCACTTTGTTGTGGAGAGGGTGTTTATGTTTTCTCTTGTTGTGTCTTTGGCTTAGAGTGTGTTTGCATCTTTTTGGAGCCCTTTCTTTGATTCCCTTGATTATCTACCAAAGCCATCGACTTTCAAGACTTGATAATACTCATTTGCCTCAACTTATCCTTCTCAAGAATTAACAATTCTATCAATGTAGCAAAAGATGGTGCCTGGTATGAACTGCTTGTCAATCTTTGAGTATGGAAGCTAGAGACAAAGTCTGCATGTTCTGATGGAAGCTTGTGCATCAAATTGAAAACCAATTGATCATCATTATTTTTTATACTACAATCCTTAAGTTGTGTTCTAATCTCATTAGCTTTGTTTACATAATCCTTAATGGAATTAAAATTATTGGGATCAAGGCTCGAGAGCTCACTATCAAGCATACACCCCTTAACCTTATCAATTTTTCCATGAAAAGAAGAAAATTTGTCCCAAGCATCTTTGACTGTTGTACATTTTTCAATATGGAAATGAGATATTTTGAAACATATTTCCTTAAATTACCAATAGTCATAGATTTTGTAACAAACCAATCTACTTGAGCATTAGGATCGGCTTTAGGATTCACAGGTTTTGTTATTGTTCCATTAACATATTATATTAAACCTTTTTTCCATTAACTTGCTCCAAGCATCAATCTTCCAAGAATCATAGTTATGTGCAGTTAACAAAAGAAACTTAGGTGAACCCATGATGAAACAAAAGAAGCACAAGAGAGACCCCCAAAAAAAAATTACTCAATCAAGAAACCACCCACCCCTCCCCCCCCCCAAAAAAAAAGATAATTTTGACACTTTATGTGTAGTGTGTATACAATGGACCACTTGCAATCGATGGAAAAGTGGACTTTTCATTGTGTTTTACAGCTACTGTGCAATTAGGCTCTTATACACTAAAATTAAAAATTTAAATGATCTCAAAGAAATTACAAGTACCAAATAGGCGAAAAAAAGACCAAATACTGAAAGTACAATTTCAACTCAAAATCATTGCAAACCGATGGCATATTATGAAAATAGATGAAAAATTATGCACTTTCAAAAAAATGGCACCTGAAAAGGAGGTCGTATCAGCCTAAACAAAGCCTTTGAAGTTTCAAAAATGAGGATTGGACAAGTACAGTCACCAAAAATTGAGAATTGTAAAAAATATGTAAACCAAAATCAGAAAATAGCACCACCAAGGCGACAAGCATGAAAAATTAGCCCAAATAAAAAAACATTACACCCAAAAAGAAGCAAAATTGAGCAAGTTATGGCCCTTCGAAGTTTGCCTACAAAATCAAAAAATGCATTCGATAGGGGGTCAAAAAATTCAAAAATATTCTGACACAATGTTGACATTAGCATACAATGAGGTTAAATTTTATGGTCATATGGCCGTTACCAAAACTTTGCCTCCCTGCTTGCACGGTGTCTGCACAATATAGACTGATGACATGGCCCAACCAAGTTATGACATGTGGCATATGGTCTGTATAAAAAATCAACATGGCGATCTGCATGGTAGTACATATGTCTGACCATACTGATGACTGTATGTATGGATTGCCTTATTTGTCATATGACTATGTGGCACCAATGAATGAAAATGTGCCACTTGGACAATGACTGGGCCTGAAAAATCTGTGTCTTAATTTGGATCTACCACATGGATACTATTCAATATGTTGGCTAATAGATCTCGTCTATGTGGCCTTGTGATTTCGAATCCTTGAAAATAATAATATTTTGTGTGGTTCAATCAATTCTATCGCATGGTTGTGACACATGTCCTGGCTATCAAAGATGGTAGAAGAGGGCACACCGGGAAGAACCAAGAGGTCATCGGAGGAGATAAGGTCAGTATAAGAGAGGGAGCACGGGGCAAAGAAAAGGAAAAGCGGTCGAGCAGAGTGAGTTAGAGCTGGAGTGACCAGAGGTATGACAGCAGAGTAGAGTGTTGGGCAGCAGTCGCAACCAAGGTTGAGCCGGAGCGGAGTGGGCCGAGCCATAAAGTTGTCATCAGAAGTTGTGGTGTACTAAGTGTGGGAGCTGCTATGTGGAAAAAAAATAGTGTGAATAGTTGTAGTACGGGCCCTATAGAGATTAATGTGGGTGAGGTATGGTGGCGGGGAAACCAACACCCCCCCCCCCAACCCAATGGTGAAAAAAACTTTTTGATTTTTTTAAATTTTTACAAAAAATTTTCAATAATGAACCCCCTTTTAAAAAACATCTGCAGATTAAAATAAATGAAAAATAATTTTTTTTTGCAGAGAATTGGTTTTTAAAGAATCTGTATCGTATGCCCAAATTGGGCAAAAATTTCCTCCAATGCCCAAAATTGCACTTTTACCAAATATAGGCAAATTTATACTCCAATTTTATGGAAATGACCACCCAAATGTAATGGTGAGCTTGGATCTAGTCTAGGACACCTGTATAAGATGTTTCTCCTCATATACACCTCTTGACCTCCTTCAAAAACATAATAAAACCTCTCCAATAGGTATGTAATGGTGCTTCAACCGCTCTGATACCATGTGATATTATGCTTGAAGAAACAAAGATCAAAGAGACCGAAAGAGAGAAAAATAACAAGAGAGATAGAGAATAAGATAGTATTCTCAATATATGCAAAGAGATCAAAATATCAATGTACATGAGCTTTCTTGTAAAGGAAAGGCTAAGAGATAAGAGAGCGTACAAAGATGACATGTGGCTCAATAAGATGCAAGGGTAGGTAGGAGAAATAATAAAATATTCCACATGGATGGATCGGCCGCCAAAGGTGGAATTATCATCCCACAATAAGTGGATATGATAAAGTAACAACAATATCACACCATAAAAGGTGGAATTTCTCCTACATACACATTCCCAATGTATGCACAACCCTAAGTGTCTCAAATGCAAACTACAATGTTATGGATTTACCTAAGTCAACTTAAGTAAGGTGCAATTATATCCTATATGAATAGATAATTACACCAACACCCCAAACAAATCGATTGAGACTAATATAATGGGTGCTCTATCTAGCATACCCTTTGGACTTTTATCGATAGAAGATATTAGGACTTACATACATGTGAAGCTGCAAGAATATAATCATGGTAAGCTAGTAAGTTTATGGATGGAAAAGCTCATAGGAGATGATTTTGAGATAAAGCCAAAATTTCAAACCCTAGTTGAAAAGAAGTTGAATGTGTGGAATGATTTCCCAATTTTCTATTTTGATGACAAATGGGTCAAAAAGGCAATCAATAGATTTCATGATGAGTTTGTATGGCTTGAAGAATCATTTCATATCACTAAGAATGCAATTAAATTCATTACCGAATTGAATGACTCGGGAGCACTTCTGACACCTAAGTTTGAAAGAACAAAGATTTTGAAAAATTGACTAAGGAAACCTTTGGTGAGTGTTCTATGTCTATTAGTACAATTGAAAATATTGTCATATAGTATGCATCACTGATGATTGGTAATTTAAGATTTATTTTAAACCAATTGATAACTCCATTTTAGCCACAGTGGTCAACATGGCATATGAGATGGTGGAGAAGAATCTCAACTACAATCTATGTGAGTTACAGAGAGTGAAATTCTTTGAGAATCTAAAATAGTATAAGGAAAAGAAGCATGCATTCAAATATGGAACCCTAGAATTGTGCAGTTTGTTCTACTTTACGTAAGAAATTCCTAGACTTGGCAAGGTATTTTGAGCATCTGACATAAAATTTGTGCATCAAATTGCAAAACATTTAAGAATTTTTCTGGATAATTACACATAGGATATTGTGTTTACCTCCCTTTTCTCTATTCTTCAGTATAAGATGCGCAATAGGGAAAGGATCCCTAAGTAAATTATGGAAAAATACAAAAATGACACCACATTCCTAATCACTATAGATAAAGGCATGTCATGGAGGTTTTTGTACCAAGAACCAATTGGATTCTCACTTTAGATTATGAAGTTTCTAAGGATTATTTGGAAGGACTAGAAAAAGTGCTATTGGAAAATCTAATTGATGAAACTTAGAAAATATTTAGGACTACACAAGAAAATTGCATGGAAGTTCATATGGGATAGACTAAGAAGGAAAGACAGAAAGAAAGATGTACAAAAAGATATTGACAAATCTTTAAAGGAAGCTATTATTACAGGTGAATATGTTGAGAAGTTCAAGAGATTCGGTAAGATAGTTGTTTCATCTAGAACCCCTATCAAAGAGAAGGCATCACAAGAATAAATAAATGAGAAACTAGCAAAGAGGAAGGAGATTTTGTCATCTACACCATCAAAGAGAGGAAAATAAAATGATGTTGAGAGGAATATTATTGACATAGAGTTAGAGGAAGAAGAGTCAAAGGAATCAGAACTTGAAAAGTATAACATTCATGTCAAAAAGAGTAAGGGCAAGAAAGTGATCAAGAACCTCTGGATTTGGACACATTGTTCAATTATATAAGACAAGAAGGCAATTTAAAAGAGGTTGGTAATTTATTTATTAATGTTAATGATTAAGACAAGGAGACAGTAATAAAAGTCTTTAAATTATATGTTGTTTTAGAAGATTTTAAAAATGATATTCCATAAGATCTTTGGATAGTATTGGATGAGCTTGGGTAGAATGCCAAAGAGAAGATCAAGAAATAAAGAGATATGCTTTGGAGACTATTGGTAACACCCTTTCTAAGGAAAACAAAGTCTCTCTTGAATAGATCTATAAAACTAAACTTTGGACTAAAAAGAGATTAGATATCCTTATGCAAGATAAGCAAGTTGTAAGAAAAAGAAATTAGAAACTGTAGATATGCTTAAGAGCATGGAAAGAAAACTTGGAATGTTGTTAGTTGATGATACTGGTCCATGTATAGATTCACCTACAATTATTTCAATAGAAACTAGAATAGATAATGTTGTTATGGATGAAGGTCCTCCAGTAGATGCACCTAAATTTGGTGATGTCCCTTCAGACAATCCTTTAGTGGAGATGGATAAAAACGAAGAAAAGAAAGAAGATGAGAAGATATCATCTAAGAAATGTTGCAGTGGATGAAACTAAGGAAAAAGAAAGATGCAAGTACCAACTCTAGTGCCTTTGATAATTCATTGAAGAGTTTACTCACTACACATCTAAATTTCCAACCTATTACTTCCTCTCAATTTATTGTTAATATCACCAAAGTTAATTCGATTCAAAAGTTTCAGATTGGAAAATTCATTCAAGCTTCAACTAAGAAAGATCTCTTTAAAAATATGTAGGAAAAGAATGAGTTTATTGAAGAGGCAATAGTTGCACTATAGAGTGTTATTCTAGGTAGCTCAGTTGATCCATCTCCCACAAGCTTGGAAAAATGTAAAGATTTATTAATTTTTTTAAAGAATTATTCAACTTCTTTGGAAGAGAAATTTGCAAAAGGGAAGGAAGCAGACAAGGAGAAGCTCCTACAAGAATTGAAAGAAAAGTGTACAAATGCACACAAACATCTCTCTCAACTTGTCGCCCAAGGTCAGGCTTATCTTACTAATGACAATGCATTGTACTTACATAGTCTGCAATGGATAAATGCCACCAAGAGTATCAGGGATGAAATTGACTCTATTGAGTCAAAAATCAAACAATCTTATCACAATTTTCATCTCTCTCAAGTTCTCATCAACCCTGAAAGATCTGTAATTGAGGAACTGCACAAAAATTATTTTAATCTTTGGCAATAGAGGGATAATATTATCCTTCCTTTAGGCTAGTTAAGAGATATGTGCAGCACTTGATAGCATCTCATTGATGAACTATTCTTTATCCAAGGCACAACAATTTACCTTTTCAGAACTAAGCTCAGTAGAAGAAGTAGAGAACATACTTGTATCCCTCCAAGTAGAGATAGATCTTCTAATAGATTCCATTCAGGATTGGGATAACAATACAGGTAGTTGGATTGCGCATATACAAAAAATCTAATAGTCCTCTAGTTGGTTCAAACTTTTTTTGTTAAGGGGAGTTGGTGTATAGCATTTTTTTCTATATCCTTTTTCATTGATTTCATTGGGGGGGGGTGAGGAGTAAGTATCTATGTAGATAGATATGTATAGACAGTTTTGTATATATGGACAAACATGTATTTTCTATGTGGTTAGTTGTTAGTTTTCATGTTGCCATCAATGACAAAGGGGATTATTGTTAGAATGTTGTCATTGATTTCATTGATGTTTTATGATCTGACAACATGAATCTGGTATGTATACTCCAGTATGAGTTCGACAAGCTCTGATATACATTTGGAATTGGCATATATATTTTTGGTCCGCATTGATCAGTAATGTTGAATATTCTCATAAGGTTTTGAAAATAGAACTTGTTTTTGGTCTAACATCTATATTCAATATTTCAAAGGACAATGTGTTGTTGTGGCATATTTATGGGTCTGGTAATAGTATGTCATGTTTACTGGCATAGTGTTGTGTGAAGGTTTTGGATTAGTCCCCTCCAGAAACATCGACAGTAAGTTGGTCTCAATGTTTACATCTGTTATGTGGATCATGGAAAAGTTCTTTTCTGTTTGGCCAACTCCTCCAGTATGGTAAGAACAATTGAGAAATAGCATGGCTAACCCTTTCTCTGGTTGAGCCAACTTGAATAAGACTCAATTTGGTATATATACAGCTCCTTTGTGAAGGATTGGAATCATGATATTTTTTTATCATACTATGTGATCCATAGTGAATTTGAAAGTGATTATGTATATGAATATGAAAGCGATTATGTATAATGAATATGAAAGTGATTATGCACCTCAGTGGATTTGTATCTCATGCATATGATAGATGCAGCCTTAAGAGTTCAAATTTTGTAATATTAGTTTTAAGCCATCCTCCAGCAGTGAGTCATCATATTTTGGGCAGTGAGCCCTCTAGTAGTGATCCACCCCTATATTTTGTAACTGCTTACATAATGTTGAGAGATGATCCTCTCCCTAGTTTTTTGTATCTTGGGATTTCCACATATAAATTCTAGTCTTATGTGGTGTATTGTATTGTTTCTTATTGTTCATTTTATTTCTGCAGTTAAGTTATCTTATGTGGATGGTTGATTAAAAATTTTAATAAATTCAAGAGAATACAAATTCACCCCACCCCTCTCAGTATTTCGGGTGTTCAATAGCTTCATCCTTGGTCACCTTCCTTTAACCCTCTTAAGGAATTGGTCGTTCTTTCCCCTATATTAGTGAGGTTGCCTTATCTCCCCTTATAGTTTGGTGTGAATCTTCCTATGAAGTGATTGGAAATTCCTTGGGTCATTTTATATCAGTGGATACTGCTACTATTAATTTTTCCCATACCTACTTTTCTTGTATTTTGGTAAAGATTGATTTTTCTAAAGAGCATCCAAGAGATGTTATTTTGTAGGTGAACAATCATCCTTAAAACCAATTGATTGATTGTGAGGGAATTTAATTTTGATGCAAACGTTAATTTTCTAGGAGGCATCTAGCCTCAAACTATTCACATGGCCCTTACAAGTCCTCTTCTTCTTGGTGGACAAACTCTCTTACCAAATATCTTTTAATTCATTCCCAAATGATTCATGTAATTTAGATTTGTTTGAGCCCTCCTCTACCATTTTGGATCCCCTTTGAATCTCACCTTAACACTTTCATTAATGTTGTTATTTAGAATTCCTCTATTGTTTCTCTAGTTGTCATTTGCTAGAATAAATCTACTTCTAAGAAAAAATTGGCTGTTTCTAAAGATCATGTTGGCATTAAAGATTCTTTTGTTTTTTTCTAATTGTTGTTGTTGTTTCTAAGGTTCATTTTGGGGGTAAGGATTCTTTTTTTGTTTCTCTTGAAAAAGTTGTTATCTCGAATTATGTTGTTATATCTCATTGTATTTATGCTAACCCGCCTTCTTTTATTGTTTCCATAATTGGGTTGTTAAAGAGGTTTCATTGTTCCCTTCACCTAGGTGTTTGAGTATTGAAGACAAATTTGGTTGGATATTACTATACATAGAAGGAAGGAAGATGTAAAGTTGGATAAGTTTGTTTGTAATTCTATTTAGTTATACTTTATTTTTTAATACATTAAACCCACAAAGGATGAAACCATTACATAACACCCAACAAGGTAGACGAGCAGGAGGAACTTACAAACAGTGAGACCACCAAACCTAAAAAAGTGAAGACACCTTTCTACAAGTGAAGCTTTTGACTAGAACAACAAACTAACATGAACAAGGTTCCTAACTCCCTAGATTTACATTCTTAGAAATAATGGGATTAGGAAGGAACCCCAAACCATTAACCAAACCAAAACCCTTGAGATGGAAACAAAATAGCTAAGGAAATAGAAAACTAACAACAGTTTTTGAAAGGCTTCCCACAAACTTTTGCTTGAAGGACCACGTAGATAGGAGAAAATCTTCACCAAGGGAGGATCAGAGACTCACACATATGATAAAATACTCTCATAGGCCACCTAATTATACTTTAGTTACCTCTTGGGTAACTTAGCCGATTCCTTTATAATAAAGTTTGGACATTGTGAAAAACCAACTTATTTTAATAAAAGAACGTCTTTCATAAAATACTAATTTACTTAATTTAATATGAAATAAAACATCACTTTGAAAATAACAATTTGAATTAAAAAGTTCTTAATATTTAATATTCACCAACACATGTTGTTCATGGTATTGTTGTTGTAGCTACCGATGTTCAAACTACTTCTAGGCCATTGTGATCATGGGTATTGTGTCCTTCCTAATCCATTGTACTTGTGAATTTGAACCCTGTGTGTTGAATCTATTGGTTTTTCGTGCTAGTGACTTCATACTTCAAACCCATTTAGGGACAATTTTCTTGTAGGCTTTGTGCCCCTAGTAGGATATTGAACTTGTAGGGTTGGATTATATATATTAATGTAATGGGTTTCAATTGAGGATGAGGTACTCCATTTATGACTCACTTGGCTTGGACTAGGCTAAAAGTTCTCATGTCATCAATAAAAATAACCAAGGCATCTAAATATTTTCTATTTTGACTATAAAATAAATATGTTATGTATTTTAAAAAGCTTTGATATATTCATATGCCATATACCTCTTACTAGCATTAAATTTACATGCAAATTTTGATCTTTATCTATTTTTAATCAGAAGAAAATAAAGTCACCTAAAACTCAAGAAAATCAAACAAAAGAAATTTAGGAAGGTCTGAAAAATTAATAAAACACAAAATATATCTTCAAACAAATATCCAACCTATAGTGTCCTCACTGCATAATTTCACAAAATCAAGAAAAAAAATATTGAAGTCATTTAGGATAACAATTAAGGATCAATATTACAAAACATTTTTGATAAAGTAAACCTTAGTCCCCCAATGATGTAGGTCAAGGTGTCACTAGTAAAATTACAATCAAATATTTTCTTGAGAATCTCAAAATACTTGTGTGGAAAAAAAAACTCATGTATTTAAAACAAATATTAGCACAAAATTACTAAGGCAATACTTAACATGATTCTTTTAGAATAAATGATAATCAATAAAATAATCTAGTCAAGTAACATGTTATGTTAAACAACCGCAATCGCAATGAAACTAAATTATTTTATTAATTTTATTAAGATAAATTATCCTAATATCAAAACCAACTCTATCTAATGGACATAAGATAATCCATAAGTATCAATCATCTCTAAGTCCAACAAACAAAAATATAATCACTGGTGAAAGAAGTAGGCCTCACATTCACCCCTATAAGATTAGCATCCCTCTTAGAAATCCTTGAAAAGATGGAAATGGAGGATTTTCATTGGAAAAGCATCCTCCCAAGTTGTGAATTTATTGTAGAGATACTATTGGATCTTCTATATAAATTCAATGTATTTTTTTTACAAACTCTATATTTGATGAATTTGTAACAATAGAGAGTATTTATATTGGACATACGAATATAATATTTCACAAATAATTATTCAATTATCTGTTTTATTTTTTATTTTTTTATTATTTTATTTTTTTATTTTTTTATGGGTGTACAAACACAAATGTGCATATGTCAGTAGTGAATCACTATTCAATAAAAATATTTTTAATTAATTGTAACTCTCATAAAGAAATCTGTATATCTGATATTTATAGCTTAATTAGGTTTTTATTAAATATTGAAATAACTATTTTATGTGTGAAACAAACATACACAAATACATAGATACATACACTCCTATAAGGAAATACACAAATACATAGATACATACACTCCTATAAGGAATAGGAATATAAACGTACTATTGTTACAAACATGAAATCAAAACTCTAAAATTAAAATTGAAATAGTAATCCTAAATATAAAAAATAAACCCTAATTTTAGATTCATAAAATTAAAAAAATAAATAAAACAGTTATTTGTGAATTAAAATTCTAATCAAATACAAGGCGGCCAAAATGCATACTTTAATACTGCAAAACATAGTTTGTAACTAGATCCCTCGAAAGACACGACTACTCGATATCAGCAAGCATGCTAAATCATAGAGAGGTGAGGCTAAATAATGATTTCAAGAAAGTGAAAGAAAGCTCTCTCTACGCATCTTATATTAAATATGAATTATGAGTCTTTTTCTTATATAAATGTGGATTGTCTGTTATAATATTTGCTTATCGAACACCATACAGATTACACCGCCCGCACCAGATATTTAATCCTTTGTATGATCAGTTCAACTTATTCTCTGTTTCTTACATGCCGGCATCCGATCACTACCTTACAAAAGGAGGAAAAACACAATTTATAAAAATTGAAGAAAGACAAAAATGAAATAGAGACAATCGACCCAATCATAGACAGTAAGTTAATTTTCATTTCACTATATGAATAATTGCAGGCCCATTGTCCTTGTTGGGACCATATACGTATGATCATAGGAAACCTAGACATAATTCTCTTCTCTACTGGCTCTCAGTTTGCATTATGGCAGATAATTCCAAGCCTTCAAATTTTTATTCAGGTTCCCAGGATCCTGTAGAGCAGTACCAGGGATTTTGGTTCCGTAAGAGCTCCTTACAAGGAATTGAGACAATGCGTTTTGAGTTTGAAGCCCATCCTAACGACATAATACTTGTTTCACCTGTTAAAAGTGGTACCACCTGGATAAAATCCCTTGCCTATACCATTCTCACCTGCAAACAGTATGACCTGAACGACCCTTCTTATCCTCTCAATAATAAAAACCCTCATGAACTTGTTCCGAACATAGAAATGCAGCTTTACGGCCCCCATTCCATTCCAAACCCAATGTCTCTCTCTCCCCGTGTGTTTCACACCCATGTGCCATACCAGTTATTGCCTGAATCCATCAAATCCTCTGGCTGTAAAATTATTTACATTTGCCGCAATCCCAAGGACACTTTTGTCTCGCTCTGGGGGATGACCATCAATAGATCAGAGAACAAAGATGTCTCTGCATCTAAGGAAGAACCAGTACATAATTTCTGTAGAGGATTTTACCACAGTGGCCCCTTTTATGAGCATGTGGCCTCTTATTGGCGTGAGAAAACCAAGCCCAATGTTCTTTGCCTCACTTATGAAGACCTGAAGGCAGATCCTTTGGTTTGTATTAGAATTTTGAGTGATTTAATGGGGTGTTGGTGGGTGAAGGAAGAGGAAGATCTGAGAAAAATTTCTGACAAATGCAGCTTCCAGTCTCTGTCTGAGATGGAGGTGAACAAAACTGGAGAAATTCGCCTGCCTGGACTTCGACTGAGAAATAACAGTTTCTTCAGGGAAGGGAAAGTGGGTGGTTGGAAGAACTTTCTGACACCAGAGTTGAACGCAGAGATGGATAAAATGATTGAAGAGAAGCTTTCTCTGGTAAAAGACTTGGGCCTGCAATTCAAGTACGAGTTAACTGATAGAGATGTTGATCTGGATGGGCAGCCTAAGCAGGCCTAAATAATGAAGTGTAAGTGATAACTGTGACCACTGTAATCAAAAGAGAGAAGTTGTCGATTGACAGGCGACTGCTTAGTGTGTTAGACTTACTGTGTGGCAGCGCAATAGCTGTCTAAGATCATGCAATGTTTATAATTTTCAACGGGACCAAATTTTAGGGTCTATCAAAAAAATAATATTCCTATAAAGTCAATCTTGAAATTCTGGTATAGGTAACAGAAGTTTACGATCCGTCGAAAATAACTCAGGTCTAAATAACTAAGGTGTAGGCCGTGTAAGACTGGTTAAACATGAAGTTTCTTCCTCTGACAGCTGATGAAACATTTTAAATCCATAATCTGTTCCTTTTACTTTATAACTTCAAAGCATACCTTTCGAAGATTTATGTTTTGTAAATCGTTAGTATTTTTTATCGTTTCTACATGTTATTGGTGTTGGAAATAAGCCACACCCTGACTGACGATGGACTGGTTCAAGAGGGGCCAATAGCTCAGTGGTAGAGCACTCTAGCAGCGTATGGAAGGTCCTAGGTTTGAGTCCTAGCTGGTCCATGTCTCAACATGGTATCAGAACCAGGTCCAAATAAAATTAGATAACTCTAAACAAAAATATGTTGAGGTTGGATGACAAGGATCCTTCAAAAACTAGTAAATTTGTGTTTTTAGCTTGGTCCAAATAAAATTAGATAAATCTAAACAAAAATATGTTTTTTTCTTTTTATAGATGAATATTTTCACTACTTTATCTATCTAGTGTTTTATAGAGGATGGCCTCAACATTACTAGTTAAAGGACCAAACACATTACTAGTATTTATTGAAAGAAAGTTTACTAGTATTTATGGCCTGAAGATTTTTTGAAAGAATTAATTTTAAGTATTTATTTTAAATTTCTATCATTTTAGTTTGTTGGTGTCTTATATTCTTTGTGTGAGTCTTGTCTGGAAACATGTATTCTATTGTTAGATTAGGTTGAGATAACAAGTCTTTGTATTGTTTAATCTCATAATTACACATTCCTCATGGTTTGGATGTTGTTTCCACGTTGTTTTGAATGCATGGTTGTGTCTTGGTTGGTATTGTAGAATGAAATGATGCTCAAGTTTCATTTGGATGTTGTTTCCAAATTGTTTTGAATGCATGGTTGTGTCTTGGTTAGTGTTGTAGAATGAATGATGCTTGAGTTTCATTAGACAAATATAGAGGTCCATTCTCATTCCTTTCTTCCTCATTTAAAAGAGATGGAGATGGTGTTCTAGTAACCTATTACTGTGGTTAGAGAAATCCCTACTCTCATAGTTGGTTATTGTGTTAGATCAGCACATGGCAATGTTAAGACTTCTAATTGTGTAGGTATGCCTTGTGAATTGATGTCCTATGCTATAAGTATAATTGCATTGCAACATAACATATCTACTATGTGAATGTGTATTGTGACATGTTATAATTTCAATTACTTCACAAAAAAATGCTCTCTTGTTTGTTTATTGATAATATCTTGAGCAAAAACTCTTAGCATTACAATCACTTTAATAAAATAATCATATAATTTTTTGGCATTTTAATATAAAATAGTTTATGGATGGCAAACAAAAGATAATGTACAATACTTTTTAATCATCCCCTTGATGATTTAATGAGAGGGCCTCAACTTGCCTGTATGCCCCCATGACAACATAAAATTTCATTTACTCTTTCTAATGTATATGATGCTATATTAAGATAGGTTATATCACAAATAAATCAGCAAACAAGTTTTCTATAGATTAAACCAGGAGCAACACAGGTGAACCATTGCATAATCGCTAAGACAGTGCAAGGGGAGCTCACCAGTAGTGAGAGCACCAAGACCACAAAAACCCAAAAAGCCAAAACCTTTTTTGAAATGATGTTTTGATCGGAGCAGCAAACTGGCAAGAGCAAAGGTCCCTCTCAACCTAAATCACTTAATTAGAACATGGAGTTTTAGGAAAGAACCTCAAACCATCTTCCTACAAATATCACTTGAACTAAAACTGAAACAACAAAGGGAGTAGAAACAAACAACAAACTTTGAAAGGCTTCTTGCAACCTTTTACTTGAAAGACCTCCTTGAGCCAAGAATTTCTTGGACACAAGAGAAGACCATAAGGAGCTAGAAGCGCCAATAAGTGGAACACTTAACCACCCCCCAAAGGAGCCGCGGGAGGATGAGGGACTACACGAAAAGAAGCACTAACCCAAGAAGAAAACAACACCCCTCGAAGGAAGTTCAATACCACCAAAGAAGCAAGTAAGAAGGGAGCAAATCCCTCTCTAGTTAATCGCCCACAGGGTAACCAACCCTCAACACACAACCACCTCCAACCCATAACTGACAACACCAAACCCACTTCAAAAGGAAAAACATAATCCCCTGAGAAGTATACTAACCCCAAAGTCCTCAATCAACCCCCACACCAAATCCCACCCAAGGTTGAGTAGACACCACCCCAAAATCCTCAAAACAAGAGGAAGGATACACACCTCTTTGAAGTACCATTCTGAAGGGTCCACCACACATAATTAGTAGGGGCATTAAGCATCTTTGCAACAGAAATTGTTGTCAGAGTAAATCTCACAACCCAATCCAATAGAAAACAAAAGTCATGGAAAGAGGAGCCTAGAACAAGGCATGAAAAAATAGAAAACAAGGTCACAAATCCTCACGTAGGCAACAAGAAATGGACAAAGAATCCTATCCTACAAAGGGAGACCATCGCAAGAACCCCCACTGAAAGGGGATCACTAATACCCAACAACCAAATTTCTAGACAAATGTTGTAGCAAAGAGGGATTCTACACTAGTGATGCCATTGAATAGAGATCGTAGAAGCAACCAGAAAATCCATAGCAAAAATCTTAGCAGAACCCTCTCGCGCAACCCACACAACCTGTAGCCAGGTCCCATGTGAATCCATGAACACCCCAACAAGGACAATAAACTAAAACACCTTCCCATGACCCCAAGCATGTGGCCCCAACGAAGGTGTCCAATATCCAAGGTTAGCTAGAGTGCAAAGTCTCTCCAAGCTATGCCAGACAATATAGCCCACTAGCTGAAAGCAGAGATAGCCCCCACTAGCCTAGACACAAACAGCCACGACCAAGATGATCAGGAAACTAGAAAGAGTCCTTCGAAAACCCAAAAGAAAGGGGCTCCAAACACAGCCCCAAGACCCCACCCTCAGAAAGAGGTAGATATGACAAGAAGCTACTAAAGATCCAACCCACTACATAAGACTATTGCAAGGAGGCCTTAAAGTAATAAAAACATGAACCTCATAAACAAGGGGTATAACCAAAGAGCCTTTGGTCTAGGGGAGACCATAGACACCCAAGCATTATCCAAAGAAACATCTAGAGCAAGGCAAACTCACCCTCATCTAGGTTGCCATCATCGCTATCTCCTTCTCCATCCGCTAAAACCCAAACAAATCCTCCAATACTCTCACCCATCTCTATTTGACTTTTAAATCATTAAAAAAAGTTAAGATCCAAATACATATGAAATAAATGGAAGTGTCATAATTAAATCTCATGGAAAAATTTCATGCATAATACACATGTTAAAGACAAGTATAATATAAGGAATTAATTATTGTGTTCAAAATACATGTGTATGAATTTTGGCTATGATGTCTTTAACTCACAATAATGTAAGCGAATTTGAACATTTAGAAATATACTTCAACCCTTCTTTATTAAAAAGATGGAAAATATACATGATAATATCTAAATACTAGGGATGAGTCCAAAGCATTCTAACACATTAGTTTCCATTCTAAAATATAACTTATAATCTACCAAGAAAGTGGCAAAATGTATTTGTGATAAAAATAATTAAATATTTTTTATTTATTTAGTATAGTTTTAATTTTACTTTTTTTTACATTAGATTTTTATCATGGGCCCCACCAGTTTGATTACAAAAGTATGTAACTTCTAGAAAAGAAAGTTGTGAAGACATGATAAAAAATGAATGGATGTCTTTAAGGTTCAATATCTTAATGAAGGAGTCATTCATATATCATACTACAAAATAGTATTTTTAAATGATATTGCTTTCTTAACATAGTTATCGACTACTTCTATTTAGGAGACCTGTTGTAGTATTGTTAATGACATGGCCGCTTCTGCAGGTCAAAATATCATGTGCTTGGCCAAGTGGGATGGCCATTATAGTGATCTTGGTTCATTCAACATCTCTTAATAGTTCAATAGTTGAAGAACTATGACAATTATTCTCTATGTTTTGCTATGTTGGATTCAAAATGTATCATTTGTGTTTGGATTTTTATGAGTCATATTCTTTATGTTATGCAATGTTGAATATCAAATATAATATTTTATTTTTGTGTTTATGACTGCACAATATATGTCCCAGCTAACTTTTCATAATAAATCAACCTTCAAGCTAATATGAGGCATAGAAAAATAAGATAAAGATGCTACTTGGTGAAATTGATATTTTAACCAAATATAGATAATTAAATGAAAAAACAAATTAATAGGTTTATCAACAACAACAAAAAATGAAAGAAGTTAGAATGTGACACATATCTAGATACTAGATGTTACCAAGTTTGGGCGTGGCCCTAAGTCAACAACCAATATAAAGTAAAACTTTCTAATAGAATTCATAAGAAAAAAGATAAACTTCTAAAATATATATATATGGTCATCATTTTGGAAGCAATCTAAAATAGATTCATGCAAATCCTCATAGGATATAGTTTCCCCATTATTTGCAAAGCAAGGTGAGTCAATATATTCAATTGATTTCTTATAAACTAGCATTTTTTATCTCATTGTTTAATGTGTTTCTATTCATAGTACTTACTCATCATGTTTATATAGGTGGATTGTGATATCACAACTATAAATCACATGCCCCATGATCTCATTGTTTAATGCATTTCTATTCATAGTACTTACTCATCATATTTATGTAGGTGGATTGTGATATCACAACTATAAATCACATGCCTATTTACATTTTTGTAAGAACAAGACCATCAAGTACATGTCAAAATATTGGGTATGATAGCTCAAAACTAGGGCAAAGAATAAGAAGAATTTACGATTAGATTCAGCTTGGTCTATGTGTCAATTTCGGACATAAACTTGCAAAAGGTGTCGAGGCTATATGCCACAAAGGGGTGAAAGTCGTGAGATGGGTGATTATGAATACAACTATCAAAATAAACCTACAACAATTCAAAAGTGGGCTCTACCTCCTCAATGCATCCAGTGATGAGACAAAGAGCTTTTCTACAACACATTGATCATGCAAATTCTCTTTTATTTATCATAAAATATTACAAAGTTTCAATACCAAAAATATGCCTAATTAAAATCTACCTCCTATAGCTTATATTGCGCTACTTATATACACACAGTTTATAGCACCTAATATCTGAACCGGTAAAGAATAGGATAGTTTGTTTTAATACATTAGAGATACTAATGGCTCTCAAAAATCATTGAGTACTAGAAACAAATTAGAAACAAATTTGTTATAACAATGAGCAAAAATAAAGATGGGAAGATCTGTTGTTTTCTCCAACTACCAAACACATCCTTTTTCACAAACTAGCATTTACAGTTTCCTCAAGAAAGTGCATCCTCCACACAGCTGGAAAAAACACGGCTTATCACAAATTCATATAAAAAGATGATGTTGAGGTGGTTGTTGAAATGTGTATACTGAGTTGGCGAAGAGATTGAAAACACCATAGGTGGGAGATAACTATATAAAATCGCCAAAGAGAGCAAAAACCGCCATCAAAGGACAACATGAATTAGATCCATCGGCTGTTGTGGCCAAGAATGCAAGCGGGAATCCATCTAAAACATCACCTCGTAGAGGAGGAAATTGCAACATGATAAAGACAAGTTGTATATTTGTGACAAAAATGATAGGAAGACTCCTGTCAAAAAGGTGGCAAGAAGTCTACATGCTGCAGGATATAAGATGGCATATAAGGTAATGTTACAATGGTAAGAGAAATGCAGCAATTCAACACACAAAAAGAATAAGAATATGTATTTTCCTTTGATATTATAGATTGTGAACACGGTAAGATATGTGTCACTTGCTTCAATGAAATTGCATATCACCATTGTGTTATGTGTGGAACTATTGATAGCTCTAATAGGTTGTACAACAAACTAAGAAACCAACTTAAATTTTATTTACTGAATGATTCCATCTCTCTAAATGTGAGCACAAAATTTTAAAATATTAGTTATCTTTCATGCCTCTCTATGACGATGTGCACATTGATAAATGTCTTATTGGTGTTTTGAAATTGTCAGTTTTGTAGACTCGAGATTCACAATATGAACAAATAAGACAAATTTGCTTACATTAAACATAGCATTCTTATAGAAGTGATTTGTAAGTCCATCTATTTGAAGCATCTTCCCAATTTTTTCACATCTTGTAAATGACTTTCAAAGCTTGTTGATTCATGCTCTAAATTGTGCATTTACTATTTATTGACAGCCAAATGTTTAGAAGTCGATTCCAAGAGAATGCATTTAGAAAATTTATCCCTCTATCCATACCTTTTGTTTGTTGCTTCCTCTAGATTTTTGTGAAAACTTTTGGGAAGTTTACTTGGTTTTAACCAACAAGTTTTCAATTCTCTTTAAAGAGGATAATTCTTGTAGCTATACATCTCCATAAATTTGTGTACTCAAAAGGTTTAGATTTTTACCTAACCTTAAGCTTCATAAGTAATTTTCTTTGCCTGTAACTATAACCCATTTGACTTCAAATTAAGTGCAATTGCATTCCTTTATATTTTTTATAGACTCAAGATTCACAATATGGACAAATAAGACAAATTTGCTTACATTAAACATAGCATTCTTATAGAAGTGATTTGTAAGTCCATCTATTTGAAGCATCTTCCCAATTTTTTCACGTTTCGTAGATGACTTTCAAAGCTTGTTGATTCATGCTCTAAATTGTGCATTTACTATTTATTGACAGCCAAATGTTTAGAAGTCGATTCCAAGAGAATGCATTTAGAAAATTTATCCCTCTATCCATACCTTTTGTTTGTTGCTTCCTCTAGATTTTTGTGAAAACTTATGGGAAGTTTGCTTGGTTTTAACTAACAAGTTTTCAATTATCTTTAAAGAGGATAATTCTTGTAGCTATACATCTCCATAAATTTGTGTCCTCAAAAGGTTTAGATTTTTACCTAACCTTAAGCTTCATAAGTAATTTTCTTTGCTTGTAACTATAACCCATTTGACTTCAATTTAAGTGCAATTGCATTCCTTTATATTTTTTATTGTATTATTTTATAATACCCAAAACTTTATTTTTCACTAATAATATAACAAGTTTGAGCATACCACCCCTACAAACTATAAAACATAACTATTTAGTTGTCTTGCAACTATAACCTATTTGACTTCAACTTAAGTGTGATAACATTCCTTAATATTTATGATTGTATTATTTTATAGTAACCAAAACTTATATATGTCACTAATAATATAACAAGTTTGAGCATATCACCCCTATAAATTATAAAACATAACTATTAACTTTGTAATTGAAACACTGAATGAATTTATGGAGAGAAAAGTCTCATTTGTTTGAACAAGTGAAAAGGGAGAGAAAGGCAAGAAGTGGAAGAAAACTAGGGTTTGGTGCTATGGTTGTGGAGGAGGAACTAAGGCCTCCTCCACCTAGATTTGGGCTCTAACTTTTGTAAGCACCCTAGTTATCATGGCTTTCCTCATTTCTACTATACATGTATATTTTTTATATGCTTTTGTTGGTTGTTAATTGTTGGATTTTGGTAAGGAGTACTATGTGCCTTTCATGTTTCTAGAGTTGGCAGTGTACCACACACCCTATGGATAGAGTATCATCCTCTTCAGTGAACAATTCTATCACACTAAGGGTTATTGAAAGTAAGACATTCAAATATGCCCTAATAGATTCTCTAGAGGCGCTTATTGAAATTTCTCATTTTGTCACTAACATTGCTCCCATTATAGGTAGTGTTGGAGAATAGGATGGACGACGAGGTAAGCACACTAAATCCCTTCCTATGAAGATTTTCATCACTCTTAATTTTGATATGATTAATGTTCTCTCTCAAGAAAAGAATAGGTTAAAAATTATTGTATTTTTTTTAGCTATTATGGATATTTCTAAGATCCCAACTAGAAAATCTCTTAATGAGTTGTTTAAAAATGTTTGGTTGAAAAAACTAGGTTTTTAGATTTTTTTTTGCAAAATGATCCAAAAAGGATTATTCTTAATTTTTATCAAAGACCCTAAAATGCAAGAATCTATAACAGATAAACAATATTGGAGAATAGGAAAATACACCTTTAGGGTGCTCAAGTGGATGTTAGATGCTATCAATGATGAATTGATGGCGCTATTGTGCCCTAGATGGATAATTGTGAAAAATGTTCCTCTATTCCTCTAGTCTCTCGTACCACAAATACTCGATTATCTAGGCAAAGTTTTGAAATAGGATGATGTGAAGTTTACCCTACCTCATATGGATGTTAGGGTTTTAATCTCCCTTAATCTATGTGTAATGGTGAAAAATAGCTATTAGGGTTTCATCGATTACAATAGTAAAACCACTAAATAATCAAATTAACCCAATACATTAACAGAGGAGAAGCCAGTAGATCTAGCCACAATCCAAATAAGGAAAGGGTTGAAATTCCAATTGTATTCATTGGTTGGGAATCCAGATATCCTCTTTCTTATTTGAATTTGGAATCTAGTTGTGAAATTAGGGTTAAATGAGGAATAATTGAAGTAAATTGACGAATATATAATACTACAAATGTGTCACGAAGCCATAGACTGAGATTTGGGCAAAAGAATAGATTTGGAACCTATTCCTAGAAGCTTGGCTTGATTTTTCAAGACCAGGTAGCACAAATCATTCCTATTTCTTTTAATTATCCACCATCAAAAGTTGAAACTACTCATCACTATTGACTCTCCCAAAATTATCATGTATAGCTCTTGCACCTATTTTCTGCACACAAAAAGAGAGAGAAAGATGTTATGGATAGGGGTTTGCCTAAGTCAAACCTCAATTTAGGAATTAACCTTGAATGAAATAATGCAAATATTGAAATAAATGTTAAGGGGATATATCTTAGATCTACAATTGTTGATGATGATGCAATTCTCTTTGAATGTAATCACAAATGTTGAATGTAATGGCATGAAAAATGCATGGGCATGAAAAAATCTAATCACACACATACATGCTTGCATGAAAATTGATGTAACTTTGCTTCTGTTGGTAAACAGATTTGTCTTTTCTTATCTATTTAATTTAAAGCACTGTGAATCATAGAAGAGCAGACAAACTTTTCACCAAATAGTTGGAAAATCATCTAATTGATTAACCTCTGAATTTAGGTATAGCTCCCTCTAGTAAATATTCATTCGGCTCCAAACTACATATAATCAATAGAATGCTTTTCACCAGAAAGCACTTAAAGGCAATTGCATACACTAGTCAATACAAGATGAATGCAAGCACTAATCCATACATAACTTTTTATATAAATCCAACAAACTTCATATGAACACTAAAACGAAATGAAAAAGCTTATTAAGATGAACTTAGCCAATAGTTTCCTGCACATATAGAAAGTATAACAACATCTTCTTTGAAATAGATTTACACAGAAATCAAACTTCAAAAATCAAACACATAGATTTGAAACTGAAAATAGCTATTAAAAAGATTTCACATTCACAGATGATCATCCACTTTCTTCATACACAAAATGTTCTTAGCTAGTCTTAAACATAGTCTTTTTCAAAAACTTAGCGAACCCATATCAAGTCATTACATCAAATATTTATAGGTCACCAGACCCAATAGTTCTTTTAACCAAAGTAAAAATTAACTCATAGGAGTTAACAGAAAACCACCCTAACTCCAACAACCAAAATTTAAAGAGAATAACTAGGCTTGCTGGCAAACAACTGCCAGCAGTGCTAGTCATGCAGTCTGCTCTATTTCGGTGTGATCACTCAGGCTAGTGTCCTAAATAGACACCATCACCGCCTTGGTCGTGCTCCACTCTCGGTGCACTTTTGAAAACTCCTCGATTACCGTTACGTGTGGAAAACTGATATGAATAACCCTCTGTTTCCATAGCTCCTTCTTTCTCTTCACCATTTGCACTTTATCTCCATTAGAATCTAGATGATCGAGGCAAATGGTGAGCATCGATTCCACCTTAGAGATCCCCGTGAAATCTTCCATGGACAAGGATTTCTCCATCTTGATTTGTCTGATGTGGCTGTTGAACTGGGTAATCATCTCCGTGGTGTCTTCCAGAGTTTCACCATCTTCCTTAAGTAATTGAACATCCACACAATGTAAGTCCTTCTGCATGGTCACCCTCAAGGGTGTTAATTCGCCATGCATACTAGCTGACTCACTATAACATTGCTCAATAATCTGATTATGTCATTCAATACTCTCCTTGCAAATGAACATAACATCTTCATTTAGTCCTGACACTTGGTTTTCACCAAGAAAGTTCATTGGCCCATAACGTTGAATATCCCGCATCTGCTTCGAAATCACAACCCATTTGGACTTCTCCTTCTACCATGAGATCAAGTCGGAGTCTAAGGCTTTGGTGACCTCATTGGCATCCTTAAAAATCTGGACCAAGTCGGTTATGTAATTGGTTGCCTAGCACATAATTGTGGTGAGCCATTCTGAGAAAACCTCGGCGATCATCCTGTTCCGTTGAACTTCATCCAGGAATTTTTTATTGCGGGTGACTTTGGACTAAAAGGACCTGAATGTTGGGATAATGGCAATGGGCTGTTCTACAAAGCATGGATATACTAAGCCATTTGTGTTAAACTTTGTTTCAACTTAGCCTTGTCCCTCTCATCCTTCCAGGTACGGGAGATGATTCATTTGGTGGAAGACTCCAAGTGCATAACATCCACGGCTTTGGTTCTGATTCCCAAATCTATTCATTCAATAGCATAATTTGCTTTTGAAGCCATAGCAGCATCTTTGTTAGGCTTGGGTCTAGTAATGTCAGTAGTACAATGCTTAGTATTTTCATCAAAGTCAATCATTGCCTCTATTTTTAACTTTGTGGGCTTTGTAGACCTTCCCAGACATTTACTTATAGCATCCTCCATTGATACTGAAATCGGAACTACATTCATTTTCCTTGTGATGGAATCACTTAGCCATTTTGGTGCTAAGGTTAGTTCTTTTGAAGACATGGATGTAAACCCTACTGAGGATGGCAGCGTAGTATGGTCTATATGAGACTGGATTTCGAGTGTTCTTGAGTCTTGAAAAATAGTGTCTATGCCAATTGAAACTTTGTCCACTTCAGAAATAGGGGATGCCATCTTATTCAGTGTTTTCTCTGGGTCTAAATCTAGAATGAGGTCAGAAACCAGTGGTTTAAAACCCTTCTTAGATCTTGATCTAGTAACCCGACCAGCAACATAAAGCTCAAACCCAATGTTAAGTTTCTCTTCTTTAATCCAATCTCGTGCTTTTCCCGTCATTACTAAAGTTGCCTTCATTACTCCTTGTTCATGTGAAGTTACTTTGAAATGATTACGCTGAGGTATTCCTTATCCATTAAGTCACTTCTCTTCTGACACAACAGATCTTCACACATACTTGCCATTAATGGCAGATTTCAAATTATTAGAAAAAGGAATATTCCTTCCCTCGGTGGCTGTCTATCATGTTCTAAAATTCTGTGTCGTCACCACATGGCAAGTCACATGCCTCCCAAGGAACCAATACATAAAACTCAAAGCCTTGCGCAATCATCACAAAAATATATTAACATGACGGATGTTGAACTTGAACCTTGAACCAAAAAGGTTCAAGTTCAAAGTTCAAAGAATGCAAAATGCCGACAAGAACTAGCAAAGCTTAAAATTGCGCAAGAGAAGAGACACTCGAAAAAGAACACCCATTGAACTTTGAACCTTGAACCAAAAAGGTTCAAGTTCAATGCAGTGAAACCTAACAAGGACCGAATGGCAAGAGCAAAAATTTAAGCAAAATCTTGACCGATGAACCAGACAATGAACTAGACAAACATAACTTCATACAGGGAGGCATATGGAATGAAAATTGTATATGGGCCCAACAATGGCTCTGCATGGGGACTGGGTGTCGGAAGATACCAAGCAATGAATCATAGAATCTTTGGTTCACATCATAACTGGATAAGAATTGACCTACAACAAAAACGGACACACCTAAACTAGCATGACAAAAACAAATATGTACAAACTAACAGGGGATGCCTATTTACAATTGATACAATTTTAAATCCTGCCCATTATAAGACAGGGGAAGTTCAAAACCATCTTGATAGGCTAGTTTAAATGAATTAGGTCCCTTTACCTCGTGAATCACAAAAGGTCCCTTCCACAGCGACTCAAATTTGCCATGAGCACCTTTTTGTTCTCTTCTTTTATCCCGTAATGACACCGGGTCTCCTTTCATGTACTTCCTGGGCCTTGCTCTTTGATCAAAAATGCTTTTAACTCTCATCTGATGTTCTGTGATCCTGTCAACCATCTTTTCTCTTTCTTCTTCAATTTTGGTTAAATACATGATCTATTTTTCAAGGGAGCTCTGGAAAAATGCATCTTCTATCACCATTTATAGTTTTGAAGCCGCTAACTCCAAAGGAAGAGAGAGTTGTGCACCAATACCATATACCAACTCAAATGGTGGCATCCCTATGGCTCATTTCGATGAAGTTCGGTCTGCCCATAATTCTTTGTGTAACTTCTTATGCCAATCCCTGAAGTTTTCACTAACCAACTTCCTCATGATGTTGATCAAGTTTTTGTTACTTGATTTTGCCTGACCATTACCCTGCAGATAGTAATTAGAAGCATGTGCCAAAGAAATCTCGTGATCATAGCAAAATAAACTCAACTCAGATGAAGAGAAATTGGATGCATTATCCGTAACTATTTTTCGAGGGACTCCAAACCTGATAATAATATTCTCCATAAGGAATGCACACACAATTTCTAAGGTAGTTTTCTTTACTGGGATCACCTCCTCCCACTTAGTGAAATAATCTATCGTTGTCAGTATGTGAGTGTCCCTACACTAGAAATGGGATTCAAAAGACCAACAAAATCTAGTCCCCACTGCTTAAACGGTTCTTCAATTATCATGGGCCTCAAAGGCAAGGTGGCCAGTTGTGGTTTACTTGTGAACAGCTTGCATTTCTCACACCTTGCCACCCAGGTGTATGCATCCTGGAACATCCCCGACCAATAGTAACAGTTTCTCAGAATTTTGTACGCAGTAACTGTAGAGGAAAAATGGCCCCTACATGCTTCATTATGAAAAGGTTTCAACAGAGCTTCTTGGTGCGGTTTATCCACACATCGGAGGAATGTGCCATCCAAACCTTTCTTGTATAATATGTTATCTAAGATAACATACTTTGCAGCTTTCAACCTCAAGTTCCTTTTTTCCCTGGGAGAAAGATGATCCGAACAATCTCCATATGTAAGATAATATGCTACATTGGTGAACCAAGAATCCTGATGATCAACGAACAGAGTTAAAGGTAAATTGTCCCCCTCTTTAGACTCATTTTCTGCCATCAATTTACAGAGGCCTTGTCCTCTGACCAGTTTAGTGGGCTTGATATCTAAATTGAATTCTTGTATCTTGCAGACCCAAGATGCTCTATTGTTGATGCCCACATCTTGTTGAGTTAAAATAGCCTTTACTGCACAATTGGGAACAAAAACAATTGCATGTGAGTGGAGTATATAATACCTGAGCTGCTTTACAGCTTTTACCACCGCATAAGCTTGTTTCTCTATCTATGAGTATTTCAACTCATGTTTCTTTAGGGGAATACTCATAAAGGAAATCGGCACCTCTTCATTATCTTCTCCGTTTTGCACCAAAATCCCGAACATAGTATGTTCGGATGCGTAGTAGTAAATAATAAATTCCTTATTAAAGTCTGGATTTACCAAGGTAGACGCATGTGCAATTTCCTTCTTAATCTCTTCAAAAGCTTTTCTACCAGCTTCATTCCACTTAAAGGCTACTTTCTCACTCATCATATTCACAATGTACCTAGTAGTTTCAGCGAAATCAGGAATAAAACACCTCAAGAAGTTCACCTGTCCAAAGAAAGACCTTACTCCATTTCTATTCAAGGGAAGGCTAAGTTGTTGTATTGCATTTACCCTCTATGGATCAACCTTTACTCCTTCCTGCGAAATGATATGTCCCAAAAAATTTCCTTCCATGACACCAAAAACAGATTTTTTAGGGTTTAAGGATACCCCATGCTCTCTACATCTCACAAGAACCTTTCTCAAATCCCGCACATGATGCTTCTTTTTTCTGGAGAATACAGTTAAATCATCTAAATACACCACAATAATCTTATTCCTCAAATGTCCAAAGGAAAGATCCATCGCTCTTTGAAAAGTTGCCCCTGCGTTAATCAACCCGAAAGGCATCCTGTTATAGGCAAAGGTACCCCAAGGGGTTATAAAGGTTGTCTTGTGTTGATCTTGCTTTGCAACACTAATCTAATTATACTTAGAGAAACTGTCTAACATAGACATTATTTCCAACCCGAAAACAGTTTGTAAAATATGATCCATGGCTGGCAGGGGATAATTATCCTTCAAACTTGCTTGATTTAAATTCCTAAAATCAACACAGATTCATATTTCACCATTTTTCTTTCGAATGGGAACTGTGTTCACAATCCAAGTAGAATGATGCAGAGGATAAATTATCCGAGCCTTCAGCATCTTATCAACCTCATGAAAAATTGCTTCTACTACCTTTGGATTAAAATTCCTTAACTTCTGCCAAATGGATTAACCCCTGGTTTCAAAGGAATTTGATGTTGGAATGTACCATCTCTAAAGTTCTTCAAATCATCGTAACTCCATGCAAAAACATCCTTAAACTCAACCAGTAGATCAACGAACTTCCTTCTTTCTATTTCTGAACAGCATTTTCCCAAATTAACAAATTTAGGATCCTCATTGGTACTAATATTGATTTGCTCATATTCACTAGAGCTTTGAACCACAAGAGCCTCCTTGTCTCTTTGCTTAACATATCCATCTTTCTTGTCAAAAAGATTTTCAAGAGAAACTAAACCTCTTGGAATTTTGTTTCCTTTCAACTGCAACATTCCATCATTTACCCCTCCTATCGTATCAGGAGAAAACTCTTTGCAACTTGCCTCTGATCCTTCATAAAACAAGGATGTAAAAATATTAGAGCATTGCAAAAAATTCTGAATCTATTTATCATTTTCAAATACCTATCAAGACTCAGAATTATCCGGCACACTAGGTCTATACACTAGTTCAACTCTGTAAGTGTTGGTTGTGAATTCTGGATGTGGAACCAGCAAGGCTGTAGATACCGCCAAAGAATCTGCCCTCGAATTAAATTCCCTAGGAATAGCTTCAATTGAAAAAGCGTCAAAGGCTTCGATCTCATCCCAACACGATTCCTGTAGTGTCTTAATCTCTCAATTTTGACCACGAACAAGCCCCTTACCTATTTAACAATAAGTTCTGCGTCACCTCTCACCTTCAACATTTTGATTTGCAACCTCCTTGCTTCAACCAAACCTAATAACAAGGCCTCATACTCAATTGTATTATTCATGTTCTGGAATTCCAACTTGAAGGAGTAAGGAATGACCTTTCCGTTATGAGGTATCAATACAACCCCAGCTCCTGACCCAGAGGCTGAGTAACTCCCATCAAATTCCATAGACCAAAGCTCATTTGACTTCCCTGCATTCAGTGACATACTCTCCTCCTAAGGATCAGTTGTTATCATGTAATTACCAAAGCCACAATCTTGATACAAAATTTGAGCTTTCGGATCATCAAAAGGAAAGATTGTGTACTTAGCCTTCGTTTCAGGGTGCAAAAGGACTCTCTGCTTTCCGACTGTGATCACCGCTTGAGACCAGTCCATCTTAATTTCCCCTCCCATGTCTTTACAAAAAGTGCGACTTAACAACATACCATAGCTAGCAAGAATGTCAGCCACTAGGATTGTCAACTTGATTCTCTTGGCAGGATGTGCTACTAGGGCAACCTAAGCATCTTTAATTTGTCCTAATAAAGGAACCTTCTTGGAGTCCATGGAGTAACATTTGTCAAAGGTCTTTGTTAGGGTTAAACCTAAAGCTTTTGCTGCAGCTGAAGGCATGACATTATCGAATGCTCCTGAGTCAATTATGCAATTACTCAACTTATGACCGTTAATATATAAAGACACATAGAAAGGTTCTGGTTTATTTTCAAGGTTGGGTTCAAGGAGATCATCTTGCAAAGGAGTAGACCTTTATGAGATCTTAGGGTTACTAGAGCAGGACTGACGTTAGCATGAGGTGGAGAATCAGCACTCATTGGTGTACGGGTTTCACTTGCTAAGGCATGGACATCATCCCCTTTAACAAATTCAACCAATCTATCTAGTTCTCTCGGGTTTAACTTCAAATATTCAGTAGGAGAAATCTGAACACAAGATGTCTTGCAAAACTCAATGATATCAAAAGGGTTAGTAGAAGAATCAGAACTTGAAGGAGTAACTCCTGGAAACATTTTTGACATACCTCCTTGACGAGTCAAGATTTCTTTTCCCTTCTCAGAAGTGTGTATGGGTGCTGCAGAATCTTGAGATCTCAAATTCTGTTGAGTTCTTGTAAGAATTGCATATGAAGAGTCTTCCAAGGATACCAACATGTTTCCTCCCCTCTCTGAGTCAAAAACATATTCCATATAATGAATTTCAGAGTCGCCAGGCATACCTTGGGAACCTACTTCATCCGCTTCTAAGACTGTTTCCCCTTTACTGATCATTTGAGAAAAACGAACCATCTCCGAGCATGAAGATCCATCATGTTCATCAGTTAAATGAAACACACAAGAATTTGTCTTAAGTGGTGGTTCTTCAATAGCAAGTCTTTGTTGAATAGGGGGTGATTGTAATTTTCCTCCTCCACCTCCTCCCTGATGATTAGGATATTTTTTAGGGATATCTTGATATGGTTGGGAATAGGAAGTACTTGCTTTAGGAGCCTGTCTCTTCAGAGCAATTACATCATTCAGTAACCATTGAATAACAGGATCTGAGGAAGTAACGGGTTGAGTATTAGATGTTTGTACTTCTCATTTCCATTTGCCCGCAGTAATCAAATCATCCTCTAATTCAACTGTGAGAGTTTTAGCGGCATTCAAATCAGCAACCCTTTGCCTACATATCAAGAAACTTATTATAGAGGGCATTGAATTAATAAAAAAACATTTGAGATTATCATCTAAAGGTTTTTGGTTAATCAGAATCTTATGTAGAATCTTATCAAATCTTGCCACAAAGTCCCTCATAGATTCAGGAAGTTCCTTTTTCAATTGGGATAACTGAGCTAGAAGGGAGTGTTTGTCTTCAGCTACCTTGAACCTAGCTTCAAACCTTGTCTTCAAATCCTGCCAGGTCATTATCACACTATTCGGCAAATGATAAAACCAATCAGCCGCAACTCCTGTCAATGTTTGGATAAACAGCCTGATAGCCACATCTTCATGTTGAACTACTATCACTCTACAGGCTACACTGAAAGCATTCAAATGCTCATCTACCATGACTATCCCATGCCCACTAAATTTGGGCAAATGATCTCTGGCAGCTTTTGGCAAGGGGTTAAGGTTCAAACCTAAGTTCAATGGGCATACAACTGCCCCCCAAGGGTTATTGGCCGCCATTGGAAGTATAATATTAAGGGGAGTAGGATTAAATGAAATGGGTATAGCAACACCATGCAGAACCAATGCTTGACAAACTGGAGACACCAATGATGATGACAAAGGAGATGGAGGTCTACTCCTTGCTCTTCACTGAGGCAAGAAGGTGGGTTGAGAACTTAGATTCTGCAATTCTTCAAAAATAGGATCAAAAACCCCTCCTCTCGTCTGGGATCTAGTATATAGTCTGGAGTCCAGTGTGAAACGATCAGGGCAACAAACATCTGGGAATCTGAAATTGATTATCAGGGACGTGGATAAAGAAAACCCTAGGAACTACTATTCTTTCAATGACTAACACAGGCTGATCCTATTGTCTTTCTATCTCACTAAGAAGAGCACTTATTCTGTCATATTCTACTTAACTTCTTCTACGCCTCCAGGCTAGAGTATCTAGCTCTGAGGTAATATTACTTTGTTCCTCTTGTACCCAGTTTAGGTTTGGTTGCAACATAGGCAAAAATCCTTCAAGAGGCAATACCATTTATGAAGAACAAAGTACACTATAATGACGATCTATTTTTTTTTTTAAACTAATTATTCTCTTCGATCCCCAGCAGAGTCACCAAAAATTTGTTGGTAAATAGATTTGTCTTTTCTTATCTATTTAATTTAAAGCACTATGAATCATAGAAGAGCAGACAAACTTTTCACCAAACAGTTGGAAAATCATCTAATTGATTAACCTCTGAATTTAGGTACAGCTCCCTCTAGTAAATATTCATTCGGCTCCAAATTACATATAATCAATAGAATGATTTTCACCAGAAAGAAATTAAAGGCAGTTGTATACACCAGTCAATACAAGATGAATGCAAGCACTGATCCATACATAACTTTTTATATAAAGCCAACAGACTTCATATGAGCACTAAAATGAAATGAAAAATCTTATTAAGATGAACTTAGCCAATAGTTTCCTGCACATATACAAAGTATAATAGTCTCTTCTTTGAAATAGATTTACACATAAATCAGACTTCAAAAATCAAACACACAGATTTGAAATTGAAAATAGCTGTTAAAAAGATTTCACATGCACAGATGATCATTCACTTTCTTCATACACAAATTATTCTTAGCTAGTCTTAAAGATAGTATTTTTCAAAAACTTAGCGAACCCATATCAAGTCATTACATAAAATATTTATAGGTCACCAGACCCAATAGTTCTTTTCACCAAAGTAAAAATTAACTCATAGGAGTTAACAGAAAACCACCCTAACTGCAACAATCGAAATTTAGAGAGAATAACTAGGCATGCTGGCAAACAACTGCTAGAAATGCTAGTCATGCAGTCTACTCTATTTCGGTGTCATCGCTCGGGTTAGTGTCCTAAACAGACACCATCACTGCCTCGGTCGCGCTCCACTCTTGGTGCACTTTTGAAAACTCCTCAATTACCATTATGTGTGGCAAAATGATATGAATAACCCTCTATTTCCAGAGCTCCTTCTTTCTCTTCACCATTTGCACTTTATCTATGTGAGAATCCAAATAATCGAGGCAAATGGTGAGCATCAATTCCACCTTAGAGATCCCCATGAAATCTTCCATGGACAAGGATTTCTCCATCTTGATCTGTCTAATGTGGTTGCCAAACTGGTTAATCATCTCCACGGTGTCTTCTAGAGTTTCACCGTCTTCCTTAAGTAATTGAACATCCACATAGTGTAAGTCCTTCTGCATGGTCGCCCTCAAGGCTATTAATTCGCCACGCAAACTGGCTGACTCGCTATAAACCTGCTCAATAATCTTATTGCGCCATTCAATACTCTCCTTGCAAATGAACATAACATCTTCATTTAGTCCTGACACTTGATTTTCAGGAAGAAAGTTCATTAGCCCATATATGCCCTAGTCCTCCTACAAATAGGACTAGCACAAAGCGAAATGGGGAAGATACCTCTAGGATGGGATCCACTAGGTGGTGTTCTTGACATCAAGGTTGGATAATAGGACCAAAATGTACCTAGAGAAGGGATAGAGATGGGACACATTAAAGTAGCAGCACAAAAATGAGGTGTAAATTGGACTAGCTACAATTTATGATGTTATATTTAGCCCCCACTTTAATGGGGTTGTGAGCCTATGCAAATACTCACAGTAAAGTAGAAAGATGAGAGAGGATAAATTAGGAGCGAGATCACAAGGAGATAAGACATCACTAATTTCGAGGAACCAAGCCTCCAATCTTAGGATCTTAAGCCACACAATCATATGTAAGGACACAAACAACAAGATAAAGATAAAAAGGAAAACAAAGACAAAAGACACAACAGAAAAAGGCTCCAAGTGAAGAGACCTCGATAATCAAAATGTCTCATCTACTAATATCAAAGCGATTACATAAAAAGAGAAAGAGCATGCATCAAATGATGAACCATGACTCACAAATATCAAATCTATGAGCTCATGGGGAAGAGAAAAGAGAGGAAATGGATGCCATGAGTTAGCAAGTTGTGTTATTTTAGGTGATCCATGTTGGGGAGGAGAGTCAGAATAGCCTAGCTGTGTTTTGCTAGTTCCACTCACCCTGCTTCATATGTTGTTGTCCGGTCATAGGAGTAAATAATCTTGTAAAATACTTGTTGGTTTGGTTTTGACCATGCAACAACCTATATAAGATGAAATAAAAACAAAATTTTCTAGTTTTGAGAACATCTCATATAAGACTTGTTGACCAATTTTCGAGAATGTATACCCCATATAAGACAAATATATGCCTAGTTTCTGGAACTCTTTGTATAAGACTTTGCTTTCTTGGTTTTAAGAATGCATATACCTCATATAAGACATAAAAAATGTTTCATCTAGTTTCAGACATGAAGCATCTCATATAAGACTTTGTTGGTCTAGTTTTGAGAATGAACACCCCATATAAGACATGCCAAATATAGTACAAAGAGGGTGACATGAAATTTTCCCCCTTAAGATGTCAACATAGTTATATGTTGATGTCTTAAGGAAGCTATAAACAAGGATACACACCTTTAACACCAAGGAGATATATCCTTTAAGGAAACAATGTTCATAAATCCAAGCTAAAGAGGGATTACTCTTATAAGCAGGGAAAACAAAGTTGAAAAGAGATATCTTGCAACAAGTGTAAGGGGAATCCTTGGAGGAGAAGAGATCTTTTCTCAAAAACATCTACCTCCAAGAGGGGATTTTTGAATAAAAATAACATCATTAACCAAAAGAAAAGGAAGGAGAACAAGAATTCAAACCTTCCCCCTATTGCTAGGTAAAAAGGATTCTTGATGAAGGATGACACGCCTTTAACCCAAAGTGAAGGGTTTGTTTATAATAGACATACATTTCCAATTGAAGAAGAGGTTGTAGACAAGGATACACAACTGTTACATAAGAGAGAATCCTTGAGGAAACAAACAAGTTCACACAAGGAATGACATTGTATGGTAGGCAAAATCCACTCAATAAAGGAAAATTAGATCCTTACAAAGGATAGGAGAAACAAATGCCTCCCAAGCATAGGGACACTGAGAAGGATTAAAAAATCTCCAAAGAGAGATTATATATAATAAGATGTAGCACTTCAAGAAAATAAAAATATCCTTACTGTACTCACATGAAGAACAATTCCATTAAAGTAAAGACATCAAGATATGCACAATGCCACTGAAAAGAAGAGGTAATCTTCGAAAAGGAGAGAAAAAATTGAATATATTATCCTTGCCCCCCAAGTGAAGAGACAAGGAAGAATTATGTTGTTGCACAAGGATGATTGTTATTCAATGAGCATCACCACTCGTGACAAAGAGATCCCATTGAAGTTTACTACAATTTCCATAGGGTGAGGAGAAACATGATAGGGTGAATGGAGTGCTAAGGCACCGCCTCTTCACTAAGAAAAAGTGCAAGATTAGTTGTAAGAGCTATGTGAGCTTGATCATATTGGTCTTGAACGGATGTTTTAAAGGTTTTACATTTTTCATGAGAATGAGAATAATAATTATAAAAAACAAAATACTCATGACCTTCCTTATTATTCTTATAAGTATATTTGAGGGGAGGAAACACAACCCTCCTATCATACTTCAATCTCCAAAAAAATCTTGTAGCTAATTTTTCTTGACTATCAATGGGGATTTCTTTAATCTCTTAAGATGTAGGACAAGGTGTGGTAATAGAAGGAGAAGGATTGTTTTCTATTATTTCGATAGTTCCATTATCAATGGGTCCTTGTATTCTCAGGAGAATCATTGGCATGATGATCATGAGTTTGATGATATGAGAATAAAAGATTATCTAAGGAAGAAGCACCTTTAGATGGACAATAGAATTTGTGTTTTGTAAAATACACCTTAATCTTTTTTACCTTAAGGAGATCATCAATAGGTGAATGATGAGTATACCTTAAACCTTTTGTACTAGCTTGTGAAGGAGGGTTTATAGGGACTTAGATTCCTTGTTCATATTTTCCAAGTCCTTGTCCACTATAACCTTGTTTTGAAATAATGTTATAACGACTCAAATAAGAAATTTTCAATTGTGAAGAATCAGGAACCATTATCATGAATTTCTTTAAAATTTGTAGTGTAAGGGAAAATGGAAGGATCAAAGGGAAAATTACATGAAGAAGGAATATCCTTTGTAGGAATATTCTCCTTTCTATCACTATTATTCATATCATATTTGATAAGTTGAGAAGGAGGGTCCTTATCATCTAAGGCTTCATCTTTGCTTAATGCTATGTGAGGAGATAGATCACAAATAAAATGTATTACATCATCTTCTCTACAAATATGTTGATGATTAATATAAGCTCTAGGAGAATAAGGAGGATCTAGAGATATTGATATACCAATATATTGATCTTGCCCCCTTGCACTAGGGTATTTGTATGAAAGAAGATGGCGGCATGCTAGTCTTCAATGCTTTCTATCCATTAGAGAGATCATTATTAGGGTTATTGACTCTTTCCTCATTCACATGAGATACCCCAGGAGAGGTACAAGAGTTAGCTTTTTCAATGTCATCTCTAGGATTATCATTGTCTGCAAAAGCTTTTATGTGTGATCTACATATGTAATGCATTTTATTAAAAATATTATGACAAAGCCATACACATTATGGATAAAAGCTTTGAGATGTGATTGACAAGTAGGAAATATCTTTGAAACCCTAAAGATACAATATGCAAAAGTATTATAAATGAAAAGAAGCAATGCAAAGTGAAAGAATCCATTATGCAATACATGGTTTTGATAAATGTAAGTAAAAATAAATGTAATCATATGTGAAATGGAAAACAAATCAGATTTAATAAATGCCATTATGAATGCCTCAAATCAGATCTCAAAATACAAGTGAAAAATTATGCAATCCACAAGTCAAATTTAGCAAAATAAATTAGGGTTTTTATGAATTTAACCTCTAAATTTGTGTTTTTAATTGAAAAATTGATCTATTAATGCAAATTTGAAAGCTAAAATGCATACAAATAATATCTGAGAACCCAAATAAGAAATTTAGCATGAAAAATGTTGGGTTCGCCAAAATGTAATGGTGAAAATTAGGAATTAGGGTTTCACCAATTACGACAGTAAAACTTCTAAATAACCAAATTAACCTAGTACATTGAAAGAGGAAAGAACCCAACAGATCTAACCACAATTCAAATAAGGAAAGGGCTGAAATTCTGATTGGATTCGCTAGTGGGAATGATTATCCTCTTTCTTAGTTAAATTTGGAATGTACTTGTGAAATTAGGGCAAAATGATGAATAATTGAAATAAATTGATGAATGCTACAAATATATCACTGAGCCATAGACTGAGATATGGGAAAATGAATAGATTTGAAACCTATTCCTGGAAGTTCGGCTTGTTTTTTTAGGACTAAGTAGGACAGATCCGCCCTAGTCCTTTGAATTTTCCTTAATCGAAAGTTGAACTTGTTTGCCATTGTTGACTCTATCAAAATTATTGAGTGCAACTCATACACCTATTTCCTACACATAGAAAGAGAGATAAAGATGTTATGGATAGGAGTTTGCCGAAGTCAAACTCTGGTTTAGGAATTAACCTTGAATGAAATAATGCAAATACTCAAATAAATGTTAAGGGGATATACCTCAAATTTACAATTGTTGATGATGATGGAATGCTCTTTGAATGTAATCACAAATGTTGAATATAATGGCATGACAAATACACAATGCTTGAATGATGAATATGTAGTCTTGAATCTTGGAAGATGGTTAATGATAAATGCTTCACGGATGCACGAATGTCATTGATAGGTTGTTGATAGAGTCTTATATTTAAAATTAATTGATGGGATGTCTTTATATAGGGTTTCCTAGGTAAATTATTGATTAGGTTGACCTCCAATTGTCATGTGTATGCGTAGGGACTGGAAGCCATTGAGGAGATAAAGGGCTTGCCCCATTTCAAATTAGGGTTTGTTTGAGGAGGACCAAGATGTTTTGGGGCTTCATGTTCTAGACTAGCGTACTTGCCCTTGTCCTCCTACAAATAGGACCAACACAAAGGGAAATGGGGAAGGTACCTCCAGGATGGGATTTACTAGGTGGTGTTTGTGACATCAAGGTTAGATAATAGGGTCCCAAAATGGACCTAGAGAGTAGATGGAGAGAGGACATGCTAGAGTAGGAGCATAAACATGAGGTGTAAATTGGACTGGTTATAATTTATGACACTACACTAGGGTTTGAATTACCTAGCTCTGTTAAGATTACCATTAATGGGGATGTGTTTCATGTGACATTGGAGTTCTTGGAGGCCTGAATGTGTGCTACCTATGTCACAGAGAAGGCCATATTTGTAAGAACTACCCTATTATCTCGAACAAACCAATGAAATATTATACCAAATCCATGATGAATGGGTCAAGAAACTCTCCTTCAAAGGAAAACCCTAATTTGGTTTCCAATTTTCCATGACAAGGATTGCAAAATGAAAACCCATCCACCCTAAACAACAATATCAAACCTCTTGGGGCTAGCCTATCTTCTCACCTACATACCCTATGCAGTGCCATCCGCTAGGCTTTGAGAGAGATGTAGGACATTACCCCTTGGTAAAAAATATGGTGGAGAAGTGTACCATCATAGAAACAGTCATGACTTCAGCCACCCCAACCTCGCAACCAATGAATGGCTCTCTCATTGTGGTTAAATTCAATGTAGACACCCCCCTCCTCATATTTGACCATATCTAAATCTATGTTCGAAATCCAAGATGGCACTAGAGATAAGAATAGAAACTATGGTTCAGATCACCTGACCAAGTAGAGTAGAATTTGGAGAAAGAACACTTAGGGACTAACCTTAGACAAAATCAAAAGTAATGCCAACAAGAACTTGGCTAGCACTAAACATAATAAACACGAGGTTGTGGTCAGTGATCCTAATGATAATGTCCCTTCCTTCAAGTATTTTCAACCTCAAATGGATGTGAGAGTGTCAGTACCTCTAGTCAGGGATCTCTTGTAAAGTCCATCATCCAAGAACTAGAAAACAAGAGCCATGGCTCAAAGAGCCCTCATAAGCCTAGTATTCTAGAACTGTACATAGTATGCCTAAGGCAGATTTGAGCCTAATTCAATAGTTGTAGCTTTATTACTGACCCTATGCAAGAAGAGCATAGTGGGGTAAAATACAGCTCAAGTATAGAGAGGTTAAATAATGATACTCAAGCTTATACCTTTGATTTTGAGGCTAATAAAACTACCTTACCTATGCAAGCCCTTAGTGTCATGGCCCCTACAATTCCTCTCTTGAATTACGGAGGACAAGTGGAAGTTGCCCAAGAAAAAGGATTTGATGATGATACTAACTACGATTCTAGGGGCAATACCACAATGTAGCTCCCACTTTTGGTGTTGACACTCCTAATAATTCTAAAACCAAAGCCTTGATCCTTTATTGTAAGGACCAAGACATCCTAAGTATAAACTATAGACACCAAAAATTGTCTTGTCTAATTAAATAAATATCTTTATTTATTTAATTACTTTAGCCTAAGTCTTCTATGAATTAAATAAATCTTTATTTATTTAATTAATTCATGTATCCTCTCTAGCCTTATTTCTCATTTAAATAAATACATTTATTTATTTAAATTATCCTTTTCCTAAATAAAATAAATACTTTTATTTATTTAATTATCCCACTTCTTCTATTAAATAAATAAATCTTTATTTATTTAATTAATTCATTAACCTTTTCTACCCATGACACATGTCATTCATCTCTTAATTCCTACACTACCTACCCTATCATTATTTTCTCATTTCTTTTACCTACCCTCTAATCATAGCTGACCATTTATCTTTTAGACCTCTCAATCTTGTCCCTTCATTTCTTATAGTGTCTTCTATATAAGAGGATTCTCCTTTCACTAATCAATCTACATATTCTAATCATTCTAATCAAGCCTTCAAGCAATCAACCCTGCTGACTACCTGACTACTCTATGCTTTTGAACATTCATATGTGATCAAGCCTACTTGCAACCACATTTCCGTTCTTTGTTGAGCTCTTGTGCACACATAAAATTTGAGAACAAATATATCAAGCAAGATCAATGGAGATAGGAAGAATGAAGATTCAAACCCTATTGGACATGTGATGGTAGAATCTTTGTGATTTCATTTGATTTGCATTGTCTTAGGTAATCTTCATATGTTATGGTGGATCTTTGTTGTTGTTAGGCTAAGGTTTTGTGGTTGAATCTCTTTAGTCTTTCAATATTGTTGTTATCCACTTTCACCATAATAATTTTGGCATGCCCCGTGGGACATTGTTTTTTGTTATATTTGTATTTTTTGCAGGTTTTCCTAACCCTATATTGTTGTTTTGTAAAACAATTTGCAGAATAACCTTGTGCAGCTAGGGTTTTGGACACAAAATCAAGATCTTCGAGATATTTGATTTAATCTCACAAATGGCTTGGAATTTTTGTACAAAATTTTTCTGACAAGTTGAAGACGGTTCAAGAGCTCTCAATCCAAAATTCAGAATTTTTGGAGCATATTTGCATTTTCTATGAATTTTTTATGATTTTTTATAAAAAATTAAATTTGAGAGAAAATGAGCAAATTTTTTGGATTTTCTTACATTTTTGGAAATCTATCATAATTATACACAGGATCTATTCTTTATGATTTTAATTTTGAAGCAAAATACTTCCTCAAAAATCGGATCTTTAAAAATTAGGGTTTTTCATTATTTTGATCAAATCTCACAAACGGCTTTGAATTGTGACATAAAATGTTTTTTGCAGGTCAAGAACATTATCAGAGGTTCTCAGTAAAAATTTCAGATTTTTTGGAGTATATTTGAAGTTTCTATAAATTGTTTATGTATTTTGATAAAAAATTAATTTTGAGAGAAAATTAGCAAATTTTTAGATTTTCTTATATTTTTGGAAACCTCTCAGAATTATACACAGGATTTGTCCTTTGTGATTTTAAATTTGATGCAAAATCATTCCTAAAAAATTGGATCTTTGAAAATTAGGGTTTTGCATTATTTTTCTCATATCTCACAAACTGCTTTGATTTTTTGTAGACATTTTTTTATGCAGGTTTGGAAGACCATCAGGAGTGTCCAGTTAAAATTTCATATATTTTGGATCAATTTTTCATTTTATATGAATTTTTTGAGCAAATTAGCAATTTTTTTTGGATTTTCTTACATTTCTGGAAATTTTTTGAAATTTTACAGGTGATCTTTTTTATGACGAACCAGATCTTTGAATTGGTCAAAAAAATGCATTGTTGAAGGCCCCTATTTCACAAAGTCTTTTGGATCTAAAATTTACCTAACTTGTGTGCTTGCAGGAGGGGTATTATTGCAAAACTACTAACAAATCTTTGTTGCAGAATTTTGACAACGGTTTTTTATCTTTATTGTGTGCCTTGTTTTCATATATTATCAAACACTTCAATTGGTGCACTAAAATTGAACCAGTGTCTTTTGTGTTTTGGGCATTAGGCTCTTTTTGTTTCATCTTTAGAGGGCATCTCTCCCCATGTGGTCATTAGGACTACTAGTGAGGAGAGAACGACCCAAGTGGTAGCGAGGAAAACCCACCTCTTCCAAACCACTATAAACAACTGTATTCATGGTGAAAACCATGGATAACGTGTGTTGATTAGTTCATACCGACACTATGTCTCCCCATAAACCCATTTGATCAAATTTATTTGATCAGTTGTAGGGAGTAACCCCTACCGGCTGGGAGCCTTCTGTATTTACAAAGCTGAAAGTTCTGCATGTATGGCCACACGAGCGGATGCCCTTACTAGCACCTTTTTGTTTTAGAAGTCAAAATCCTTCTAGTTGTTAGGGCAAGAGGTCGGACCTCTGGAGCGGCCCACACACATACGGTTCTTAGTAGAGATACAAAGTTCACCATGGGGAGTTTTTGTGGGGACTGATGCTTGGCTACCCCAAAGAAGTGAGTGCTAAGGGTAGAGCCACTGGGATCAAGCATCTAAGTATCCGCTCTGAATAGCATAGCCTCGGGGGAAACCCCATGTGGGATCAACAACTATTGTCCTGGCCAACCATAAGAATTGTGCTTGTCTTATTTTGAACAAATCAAACATTTAAGACCAAACATCAAAACATTGTGTCTTCAAGTGTATGCAAAATATTTTTACATCAAACAACACACTTTCTTTTGAGTCATTTTAAGTCTAAACACTTGCAAACATTGAGTCCTCATCAACATTGTGTCCTCTTGTCACGAAAAAAAGTCAAAAATTCAGATTTGGTCACAACAAACAACTTCACAAATTGGAAAAATTTACAGTCCAACAAACAAGAGCAATCAGTTTCAGAATTCTTGAGATTCCTAGGCTATCTCTTCAGATTTTCATCTAGAATTCAACCTGTCTTTGAGTCTCACAAAGTCCATCATTGCTTTACACCTTACATTACATTCACATTTATCTCAACTTGAGTCAAAAGGTCACTTGCTTGTCCTCATCATACTTTGTCAACACATTACATATGAAAACATTTTGCTAAGTGGTCCCTCATCAATGTCTATCACCTTTGGGTCTCATTGGGTCTTACATAGAGTCAAGGTCAACTTACCTCATCAAGAGAAACTATCATCTCTTTGGAAGCCACACCTACTCTACTACATACATACTTGGTCTTACACTTTGGACATTGCAAGTACACTTCAGATTCATTTACATTCCATCCAACTCTTGGTCTTTCATATCTTTCCATTTTCATCTAGTCTCACACATCTTGGTCAATACCTAGTTCATGGTTGAAACCCGTTCCCAAAAATCTAGGAGAGAAGCTAAAGAGGCTCAAGAGTCCGCAAACATGAGTTCCTATGAGTATGACAATGATATCTTTTTTAATTTTGATCATACTACATTACCTGGCATGGATGCTTATAGAAACATTCCAAATGTTGAGAACATGGATACTATAAACAACAATGGTACACACAATGACAATATGGACAACATTTCAGTACATTCAGCAAAAGTGGAAGGCTCCATTATGGATCCCCATTTTAATCGATTGGTTGAGGAAATAATGAGGAGAGATAGACAATACTTTTTGCAAGTGATGGCACAAGTGGAGCCAAGATACCTCATGATTTTGACATGTCTCAAATAATGGAAAATCGACCTTTGCAACATTCTCACCTCAACATGGATCAAAGGAGGCCTAATAGTGGAGGCAATAGAGGACCACATCTTGTGCCTAAATCACCATCATCTTTGTTTCAAAAACCTGAGGTCCCACATACACATGGTCAAGCTTATGATACTCACCTTCGTAGACCATCATGGAAGTCTTATGCAGAAAAATACACTCAAGCACATACCAATGCTAAGGACCAACCACCAAAGCAATTGGATATCCAAAGACATGTTCAAAATTTGGACACAAGGAAACCCCACATCAAATTTGGGGGCAACACATTAGAACAAACTCATGACATGCCTGTAGAGTATGGTATACATGGACAAAACAGATATTCCATTCCTCATTATGACTCCATACCAGGTGGTCCTTATACGCAGCATCACTATAGACCCCCTCCATATGAACATGTGTATAATCAATACCATCCATATACGCAACATGCTTCTCCTCCACCCGATGGTTCAGGCATGGGGTATGGTCCAAGAATTTGGTCTCCACCTAAGAATAATTTGGAACAGAAAATGAAGGATTTACAAAAGAAAATGAAGGACATAAATACACCGAAGCCAACTTACACAATCAGAGACATATGTCCCTATCCATTTCACAAAAGCATTCCAATGCCTCCATTTCCTACACACTTTGTAACACCTAAGTTTGATAAGTACAGAGGCAAAGGAGATCCTAAGGCACATATAAGACAATTTTTTACAGCTTGCATTGAGGTAGCAGCAGAAGAGACATATTTGATGAAATTATTCCCACAAAGCTTAGGTGATCAAGCTATGGAATGGTTCTCCCAACTCCCACCTGGAATTAAGTCATGGGATGACTTAGCATAGGCATTTATCCAAAATTTATCATACAAAATAGAAACAGACATATCAGTCACCACTTTGTGCAACACCAAGCAGAAGGATGGAGAATCTTTTTCATCATTTTTACAAAGATGGAGAAATCTAGCCAGCAGATGCTCTTGTGAAATTCCACAAAAACAAATGGTAGAGATGTTCACCTAGAATGTCAACAAAGACATTGGTTATGACTTAAGAAAAGCTTGTTTGTCCACCTTCAAGGATGTCATTGAAAAAGGATTAGTGACAAAAAAGGTCCTAATTGAGCAAGGCATCAGCAAAATATTCAAGGAAAACAAAGAAGACTTTAAAGGAAAAGACAAGCCAAGATTTTGGAACAAAAACAAGAACACAGTCAATGACGGTGTTGTTGATGCCAATACGGTGCGACCTAAAATCATTTTTTAGGGGATCAAGCTCTACAAACAATCAAGTGAATACTCAAACAACTTCCAAATCACAAAGGAAGTACACCCCATTGAGAGAACCACTTGAATCAATTTTCAAGAAGCTAGTGGCAAACAAAATAATAACAATCCTAGATTTGCCTCCATATGAGCCAAAGGTGAAACCAAATTGGTGGAATGATGATGAATATTGTGAATTTTATAAAAGCAAGGGACATAAAACAGGAAATTGTCATCGACTGAAGAACATCATACAAGATCTCATTGATAGAGGTGACATTGAGATTGAAGTACACTCATCCAATCAAGAACATGAAATCTTTAAAGAACCATTCCCAAAACATGACAAGGGAAAAGCAAAAGCCACAGATGACTAGACCAACTATACCAAAGCATCTTATAACTATGATTCAACTATCAATCACATTTCGATGGACAGTTATGTCTCTACCATTATCATCAAGGATAAAATGCCTGAGAATTTTACCTAAAGACCCAAAATTGTCCTAAAAGGAATTGGATCTTCTTCCGAACCTACCTCTGAATGTAATGTTACAACTCGTCGGGGTAAATTCACCTTGCAAGGTGCTCCAGCTAAAAACACACCTTCCGCGTCAACTAAGCCTGAGTATGACCTTGTAGAGAAGTTGGGGAAGACGCCCACACTTATCTCAATCCTTGAGCTCTTACGCATATCCCATGCACATAAAGCCATTCTTGACAAAACCTTGAGAGACACTTATGTCCCTACCAATCTGAACGTGGACCAGTTTCAAGCCATGGTGGGATACCTTTCTGTTCCACACTCCCTTACATTCACAGAAGTTGACGATGGCTCCATGAGCCAACCACATAATGCACCTTTACACATTGAAACCTTCCTACACAAACATCAGGGATAACTTTAAGAAACCCCCGGACAGTTGTGTAAAATCCTGGCGAATCAAACATTATTTTTGGGGTAAAATTTTCATATCGATGGTGCAAAAAAAAATTTAAGTGAGGAAAAAATTATTTTGTATTGGCAATTTTTTTTCCAAGTTACGAAAATGCCATAAATTTCTAGCGAATAATACCTTGTTCTATGGGGAAAATATTTATTGTGGTAGGCAAATAATTATTGTTAAAAGGAACAAATATATAATTGTATGAGAGAAAAATTTTACTCTGAAGGAAAAATTATTTAAATGTATTGGCAATTTTTATCCACTGCTTGAAAATTATTTAAGTGTATTGGCGATTTTTATCCACCGCTTGAAAATTATTTAATTTGTTTTCGCAAATATTTTGTTATTTATGGTACAATATATAATTCATTAGCGATTTCATAAATTCATTGCCATTAATAGACAAGGCACATCACATCACATCACATAATACATTGAGTCTGGGCTCTGCACGATGTATCAATAAGCGCGGCCTCTTTGACACGTAAAGGGTGACACATACCTAAAATCTATCAATGATTTTAAACCATTCGATGATCGTAGATCAATGGCTGAAGTTTTATTTCGGCCTAATTTTCTAAAGAGAACATAGCTCACCAGAAAGTGCCCAGAATGGAATTGGATTCAATAGATAGGTATCAAATGTCACGAATCATGATCGATAATTTCATTCATTTAATATATATCTATTCACTTACGTCAATCCACTCTATCCCACGACTTCCAATGTGATACTTGGCAATTTGGTACTGGTTCATAGTTGTTTCCAATTTCGCACACTTGTGCATTTATGGGAAAGATTTGCAAAGATACGAAAGATTTAAAAAAATTTATAGCAGTTAATATTGTTAAAGAAGTAATTATTACAATCAAGAGCTTCAACAATTTATATACGATCTCTGCTTCTTTCATCTTCAATTAGCCTTTGCCATTTGGTAGATAAATCGTCAGAGCTCACGGTATTTTAGATTTATAGGCTCACTGCTCAGGTTGTTTAATTTTTTAATCTATTTTCTCATGATGGACACTCTCATCCGCTTGAGAAGCATTTCTACAGAGGACCAGATGGCCTTTCTAGGCTCCGTTAGAGACCCAACCCTCTAATTATTCAACAAGGAGTTTGAGTCGTTCACCAATGAGGTTGGGCGGATGGTGTTGGGCAGAGAATTTTTATGAAACGAAAATAGGTACCGTGTTAACACGGACCTTACATCCCACTTCCTAGTGTCTCTTCTGGACTTGGGAGGAGACAAGGTGGATATGTTGATACTGTTGAGGAATTTTTTTAAGGAAGACTTCCTTGTAGATGGTATTACTCTTGTCGTTCTTGCAGAAGTAGAGGTGGAGATCCCTTGGGCGAGTGATTTATCCAAGCTTCTCCTCTCTGACCAAACATTGTTAGTGGCGAGGCAACCATTTCTCCTAAACCTAAATGTGGAGCAGTTGACGCATCACAAAAAATGGGGGCGGATTGGCAGGGACTTCCTCCAAAAATGGTTCCTCCTACATGACTTTCCAAACTACATGTGGCTTGAAGAATGCTCTTAGCTTATGCTATCTGAAGAATTCTACATGGAAGGAGGGCCAAATTCTTAGGGCAAAATTGTAAACAATTCCACTAACTGTAGTTTTTTTTTCTTATGTCCTTGAACCCTAACAGGCTACGTGCCAGTGGCTCACTCATTTTGGCTTTTAAGTTTTGGGGGGACTCAAGTCTCTGACGAAAAAATTGTAAATTTAAAAAGCATAAATATTAATGATAATTTTTCAAATTCCAGTTTGTTTCAGTTTGCCTCTTACAGTCTTATGCATATAAAAATGCTTTCTATAATTTTATTTCATTTTTATTAATTAATTTCTTTCAAATATTTTTTGTATATGAGCTACGTTGTTTCAATTATTTGTTAAACAATGGAAATAAATTTAATATCATGATCTTTTTATGTAATGCTATAAAAAAAAATTCAATTCGTTCCATTATTATTTGTACATTGATTATGGTTGATTATAATTTTATAAATATATACTATATAGTCATGCAAAATACAAAATCTCAAAAGTATCAAGATACAAAAGTTTATCGGTAAAGGTTTTTTCATTCTATTAATTCAAAAGTTTCAAGATACAAAATTTGGCCACAGCTTATAACAAGCAGATGAAAAAACTAGTTCATTGTCGATAGGCGGCTCACTCAGTCTCACTATCCCCCTGGGTCGCCTCCTCCCAGTCCCTTCCCTCCTCGAAGGTCGATGCTTTGGCTTTCCCTTTTTCCACTTCAACTTTCATTTTAGGAATGAAGTTTAGGCACCCGAAGTCGGGGTCACCCTCCAAGCTTGCCAGTAGCTGTATGGACCTTCCTTCTTCAACCCTATCTCTCAATGCCCTACCAACCTCCATCCTTGCCACCACATGCAAAGCCTTTAGGATTTCATCCACCCTCATTAATTTCACAGAGTTTCATCGCTTCCCACCCTACTTGGGCTCGTTCATGGCACTGGTATTTGATTTCATCCTCTAGGCCACGAGTAAAAGGAAGCAATTCCTCCTGGTCGTCCCCTTCCTTAATTCGAATGCCAACTCCCGGCAACACCCACTCCAAGATTGAATCCAGGTTAATCAAAAACTCCCCATCAATCAATTTGACCAATGTGAGTTTTACCTTTTCCACCTTCGGTTCGAATTCACAAGGCCACGCCATAATCAGAGAGTAAACCTCCATGTTAGTTCGATACCGGTGACTGATATGTGCCACCTCCTCCGCAAGCATTAGTCGAGCTACCACCCACAACTTCTCCTCCTTAAACCTGAATAGTCCTTGCATTCGTTTATCAGATACTTTGCCCAAAAAGGGCACCAACTTCTTGTCTGTTCGAAGTGTGAAATTGGCCTCCATTGTCACCTGCAATTTCAAAATCACTTCCTGCAAAAAATGTCTTATAGAAGGTACGATTCTATGAACTACGGATTTGTTCTGTAGCTGCTTCAAAGCAAAAAGTGGTACACACTACACAAATCAAAAGGCAAAAAAACTGCCTCCGTCTTATAGGCCGGGTAATGAATGTGCACGATAAGACATTAATGTCATGAGATCAGGAAAAAGATTTCCTGCCATCCTCCCCTTCCTCCGTTCGTGCGACATGTCGCAGGCAACTCCTTCTGCAACAATTAATCACCACCTTGGCATTTGTACTTTCCAAATTTGCTCGCCTTAACAAGTTGAGGACTGCAATTGAACATTTTTTTAAATTAATACACTAAATTTATGTTGAACTTTTATATATATTTTTAAACTATTTTTGAAAATTATATATCGTAAACATATTTTCAAAGAATTTTGTTAAACTTTAAATTAATATTTTAGATTTAATATTGAATGTTTTCTTTTTAATATTAAACTTTTACCTTTCAAATTGTATATCAAAATTTATATTTTTATTTAGTTATTTGTTTTATTCTAGAAACTAAGTTTCATGTTTTATACTATTTTTGAATTTCAAATTTTTACAAATAATATTAACATTATATTTAATAGTTATCTCAAACTATTGCACATCTTTAATTACAAATAATATTAACATTATATTTAATAGTTATCTCAAACTATTGCTCGGAATTGAACATTTTAAATTTAATTAAATTGAATTAAGTCTATAGTCTATAGACTATAAATCTCTTTTTTGGGTGGAATTTCAAAATGATTAAATAGACTTTAAAAACAGACTCAAAAAGTAACATGAGTATGGTGATGTGCCAAAAAAATGGTAGAAGTTGTGGGACCCACTTCATCTTAAAATAGGTACCATGGACCGTTGGATGAACAAAGATCAACGACTAGGGTGGATTTCGGCCCGAATGTGGGAAGTGAACACCTTTCTGAGAACTTCACCCGGAATCGGACATTTTAAATGTAATTAAATATAATTAAGTCTATAGCCTAAATTATATTTAATTATTTTTCGGGCGGAGGTTTAAAATGATTAAATAGACTACAAATCAAACCCAAAAAGTGACAAGATTATGGTGATGTGCCAAAAAAATGGCACAAGTCGTGGGACCCACTACATCTTAAAATAGGTACCATTGACTATCGGATGAACAAAGATCAATGGATTAGGGTGGATTTCAGGGTGAATGTGGGAAGTGAACAGATTTCTGAGAACTTTGCCCAAAAAAGTGACACGAGTATGGTGACGTGCCTGAAAACTGGTAGAAGTCATCGGACCCATGACAACTGACAACATGTACCATCGTCTGTTGGATGAGCAAAGATCAACGGCTTAGGGTGGAATTCGGCCTGAATGTGGGAAGTGAACACATTTGGGAGAACTTCGCCCGGAATTGAAATGTTTTAAATTTAATTAAATATAATTAAGTCATTAAAGCACTTTGTCAAGCGAAAGTTTAAAATTATTAAACAGACTTAAAAATCGGACCCGTAAAGTCACAACGGGTACCTTGGTCCCTCGTCCATTAGATGAGCAAAGATCAACGACTTAGGGTGGATTTTGGCCCGAATGTGGGAAGTGAACACATTTGGGAGAACTTCGCCCGGAATTGAAACGTTTTAATTTTAATTAAATATAAGTAACTCTATAAAGCACTTTTTCGGGTGGAAGTTTAAAATTATTAAACAGACTTAAAAAACAGACCCGTAAAGCCACAACAGGTACCTTGGTCCCTCATCTGTTGGATGAGCAAAGATCAACAGCTTAGGGTGGATTTCGGCCCGAATGTGGGAAGTGAACACATTTGGGAGAACTTCGCCCAGAATTGAACGTATTACATTTAATATCCTCAAAATTTATACTGAAGTTACGAAGTAGTGAATGTTTTGTCCTTCGGCATTGAATAGTTATTAATAATAATTAATAAAATTACAACATGATTCTTAATGTCCTCGGAATTTATATTGATTCACTGAAGTAATGAATGTTTTGTCCTTCGGCATCGAATACTTATTAATAGGAATTAATTTTGTCCTTCGGCATCGAATAGTTGTTAATAGTAATTAATAAAATTACAACATGATTCTAGATAATTTGCCCTTTAGGTTTTACTTTTCTACTTTTCAGAGTTTTCAAAATAAGAGACTCGTAAATCATAATCGTCTTTCATTTCTTGGACAAACCTGTGAATCAAGGTAGATTCAGAAACAACTACTAGATTGAGGAATGCAAGTTGCAACAGAGACTGTCTGTGCCAATCTAGTGAAATAGAAATTCCAATTTCCGGGTAAAATCTAGAACACCTACATCCCGCCTTTTTTGCTTTTGGTAATCTTGTGGTCCAATTTGAGGGTTAGCATTTTCAGGTTTTTATCTAGCATGATTTTGAATTATTGACAATAATAGTGATGGGGAAAACGGGATGCAATAGTTCAACAAGAAGCCAAGTGAAAAACAAAATGTACCTAACCGAATTGGTTAAAACACTAGGTTTCACTGATGAATACCATGATATTTATGACCCTGCTATCCATGGTGAAAAGCGTATCATAGATATTAGATATACATTGTCTAGTAAGGCGGGAGATGCAAAGAGGGTAAAATTTACTGTTTTCAACCCAATGTTACAACAAAAAACAAATAAAATCGCATCATGGGATGTTGGATTGGGAAGCATGGTGTTTCCTGAAGTATTCCCTTGCCCTGATTTTGTCATGGTCTGCGCCAAAAATTATGATGAAGATAAAAAAGCAATTGTCAATAAAAATACAAAAGAGGAAATTCTATCCATAAACGAAGGAGAATTTGCTCGTTTGTTGAACCTGAGATTTGAAGTCAAAAACTCAAACGTCCAAATTGACCTTGAAAAGTTGGCAGGGAATTATGAGAGTCTCGATCCAAGTCATAGAGATTTATTTATCAAAGCTCTAATAAAGAGTGGTACTGGTATTGTGTTGGATCAGAATCATAAGCCTCCTTATGATTCTAACATTTTTGCTCCATGGGTTGGGGATACTATTTCCTTGCTGTCGTTTTGCCTGGGATTGGAAAATGATAGGGAAGTGGGTGCAAGCCTTCTTGAAATGATTTATAATAGCCATTGTGTAGGTCAGCTAGTAAGATATAATTTGTTGAGCACATTGTTCAATCCATGCAAAAACAATTACCAATGATCAAAAAAGGTTCCTGTAAGACATTTAGGTTCTCATCCTACTTTTGCTATCTCCTTCTATCCAAGTATCGTGCAATATTCGAGACCAACAAGCTTCAAATTGTGAGCTATAAGATTGATGAGAAGACTGGGAAGAGAACAAAATGTCCAATATATGATTGGACGCCAAAGATAAGGATGCATGATAATAGGAAGAACTACAACCATATTGTAGACTTCTTTTTGGCACCAATGTATAATAAAATTACAAGCACTCCAATGCCTAGGTTGCCTATGTCTTGTAGAGATTGCATTCAACTCGGAAGTCAAATAGAATTGGCTAATTGGTTCTTCATGGAAGAATTCACTATGTTAAGGTTTTACGGATTGGCAGTAAAACCATATAGACTTCCAATACATGTGACAGACAAGGTATTTGCATTAGAGTATGTACGGCAATTGGAGAGCACAGATAGGCACTTCCATAGTCAGCAAAAGAAGAGCATATTTCCTTCCTTGCCTTTCTCATGTGGAGTGTTCACATTTGAGAGAAAAGCATTCAATGTGGCACATGATTTTTTGAGAGTTTTTAACTTTGGTGATGAGGGTCTTTGGCAGTATGATCCAATCGGTGTAGTTCAAGCAAGGCTTAAGAAAAATGGGAACTCTTCAGCATTATGTCAACATGAAAGTAAACCATTGCTAGAAAAGCTTAGAAACATGGACTCCTGGGATAAGGTTAAAAAAGAGATGGAGAAAATTGCAACTGACAAAAACATTTCAACAGAAGAAATTTCATCACAAATTATGGCATTGCAAATGCACACGAAGAGGACAACAGAGGAGGGCCAGGGCATCCAAAATAGGAGGTCCTACAATTTCTACCTGAAATCTGCTAATCCATCTAACAAATCTATTCCCAAATCAATTCTGCACGATTGTAAAGAGAATTATTTCACTCAAACCAAAATAAATGATTTTTGGAATATGAGGAGGAATCTTGGTGAACCAAAGACAAGTGCAGAATTTGAGAGCATCGACGAGGATGCAGAGTTTAGCAAATTGTGGGATATGGAGCATGGTAGGACTGAAGGTGATGATGATGAGCATGAGGTTGTCATTGAGCCCCCTCCAACAACTACTACAGCCCCAAAAATATTAGGTGGAGTCAGTGGGTCCATGAAAGAAAAATATAGCAAAGGGGCAAACCTTGTGGAAAAAATGGGTTTTGAAGGTGGTGGTCTAGGTCCCAAAGGAGATGGCATTTGGTATCCACTTCAGGTACAACTTCCATCATAGTCAAAATCAAAAGGTCATCTTAAACCAGTCATTGGAATTGATTCTTCAGATTCATCATGGATAGGTACTACTCATTACCCTCAGGGTCCACCTACATTTGTTTCAGGTTCAAATCCACAACCCCCAGGTCCACCACCACATCATGGTATTCCCATTAGTGGTGAATCAAGTGCCACTGGCACTAGTGGGGAATCTAGGGATAGTATTCCTATTATTGTTCAGTCAAGTGCCGCTATGATTGGTGGGGTTAGCATGGGTACTACTACTGATACTAATTGTCTTGGTGTTGGACAAGGGCAACATCAAAATATCTCTCGCAAGAGGCCACTAGAGGTAGATACTCAATCTCATACTATTGAGAATCCTATATCAAGTGCAACTGACACTAGGAATCAATCATTTGCAGCTTCAGATCACACACCTCAAAAGACTATGAAAACTACACATGAAAGTGTCAGTGGGAGTGGGACAGCATCAGGAACTATTGTTGGTAATCCTGGTCAAGCATTAGTTAAAACCACAAGAATAAGTTGAACTGGAGCCTATGGTATTCCTATGTCACCTTTCAAACATTCAATTGCTTCAGCCAGCCTAGATTTTCAATTTCGTGATTACTATGAAAAATATGAACACACAACAAAAGCAAATAAAGAAAAAAAGAAAGCATTTCATAGGAATTTTGTGTCTGAAGTTGTAAACGAACAGCCTGCAAGGAATAGGGTATTTCCAACATATGACCCATAGAAAGATATGATGGAGTTCATGGTTGTTATGCCCCCAGGCCCATCTAAAGATAAAAATCCACCACATAGTCAGATAGATCCCTATCAATTTCAAGTTAGCACCCTCCAAATGGATTTTTCCAAAGTACATAATATGGACAAAATTAGTGTGTCAAAAAGGACTAATGAAATGGTCTACACTTCACTACTAAAGGTGGAGAGAGAAAAAAATAAACTGGAGAAACAAATACAAAAGTTACAGGCAGACCTGGAAAATGAAAAAATCAAGGAGGAAAGCAGCAAATAGCAAGTGCAATGATTTACAGAAAAGGATAAAAAATTTAGGCTCTGCAATAAAAATTGCAAAGCAAGAGAAGATGGATGCAGAATTGAAGGACCTGACAGAAAAACTGGCTAAAAGCAGTAAAAAAATCGTTGAGGGAAAAGCCAGTTTTCAAAAATTATACAAAAGTTATGAGTCTGCTGCCACCGAAATGAGAAAATTACAAGACCTATTAGATCATGGGAAGGAAAAAGAAAAACATTTGCAAGAGGAAGTAGAGGAAGAAAGAAAAAAATGTGCACAAATGAAAGAAGACCTGCACAATGCAAATGATAAAATAAAAACTTTGTAGGATAGATTGAAAGATAACATGAAAAATACAACGAAGTATAGACAAGAAAACATTTGGCGGCAAATAATGCAGAGGAGTGAGAAGTTGTGTGAATGGTTTCAATTCACTGAAAGTATGAGACATTTTTTTATAAAAATCAAAGGGCACTATGAGAAGAGCACACATGTTTATTCAAAAGAGGAAATAGCAAAAAAAATTCTGAAAGTAGTCTACAGTTCCAGTGATAGCTACTTGGCATCCAAGGGAAATAAGAGCCACATTGATGCCACAGTTAAGACATCATTTATCATTCAAAAATGCCAGAAGTTAAGGGAAACATCAGAAGTTATAGAAAGTTGTGGAAAAAAGATAGTGAAGCTGGAAGAAAAGAAAAATAATTTGATTAAACTTGGTTTGTCTAAGCCTGTTGACACATCAAATAAATTCATTGGAGAAGAAGCTTACAAAAAAATTATGGAGATAAAAAAGAAGTCTGATTTAGACTTGCTTCCAAAGGACACAACTCCCAAAAACTTTCTGGAATTCATCCAACCATTTACAACTCTAAATTCGGTATTGGATGAAACAGTGATGTCAAGTAAATCTTCTAAATATGGAATGTTGACGAAGTTGGAGTTGACTTTCCATAGTTTATAGAATATTGACCTTCCGTCAAATGAAGAGTGGAGCACCCTACAAAAACTAGCACAGAATTCTTAAGAATCATAGTATGTATTGCACAATTTTCTTCTTTTATTCTTAATTTCAAGGTTTTATGTTTTTTCTGTTTGCTATTTTGCTAATCCAGCCTATGAATCTATGATGCACTCGTTATTGCTATTTTGCTAATCCAGCCTATGAATCTATTTTATGAATAGGAAAAAAATAGCACTCGCTATTGCTATTTTGCTAATCCAACCTATGAATCTATGATGCACAGTGCAAAACTTCAGCCAGTAAATTTGTAATCTCAAATTCTCCCTTGCTTTAACATTTATTCATTTCTCTATTTCTGATTAGTAGGTTTTAGGCACTGCTATTATCTATGTTTGATTTGTCATGGCGTGAATTAATATTTAATTTTGAACTCTATTTTTTGAACAGGAGACATCAAACATGTACCAGATGTTAAATTGCTAATACGGCCTATGATGGCCATATAAATATGTGTCGAGTTTGTGATTTTGATGTTCAGTGTTCACATGTTGCAAACTTGCAATTCGACCTGAAGTTGTTGTTGCTCCCTTGTTTCTATAAAAGGGAATTCAGGGTCATTTGCAATTTTGCAAAGGGTTTCAAAACTTTGTATTCACTTTTGCATGGACATTGGAGAATCACACGGGAGTTGTTGTTGCTCTCTTATTTCTATAAAAGGGAATTCAGGGTCTTTTGCAAAGGGTTCTGAAACTTTGTATTCACTTTTGCAATTGGCATGGAGAATCACATAGATTGGTGTATTGCTATTGAATGAATTGTATCATATGGCTATATTTTGAAAGAATTAATGAAAATCTAAGTGCTCTACATGTGTATTACTATTGAATGAATTGTATCATATGGTTCTAAAATGTATGACACAGATTTGAGACTCAAACATGTATAAATAAACAATAAACATCTTTGTAATTGTATCAATAAACACATTATGGTTTTTTTTTATTATGCTATTTTAAATCTGGAAATAGAAAGTTGAAAAATATAATTACAAATCAATATTAATTTCTAATTGCAAAAAGTAATATGCTTTTGTAATATGAATGATGAGATACAGTAATAAGATTAATAAATACCAATCTCTTACAGTTGTCATTCATCCTCATCAAATTCAGTGCTTTCTTGATTTTGATTCTTGTCTGTGGTTTCTTCACTCCGAGTCTGAGTCTGCATATCTTCGCCGCACTGCATCTCAACGCTACCATTAGGTCTAGTAGTCCCACTGGCACTTTGGTTTAAAGTGTTACCCAAACTTTTTCTTTCACATTTGGACCTCCAGATTTCCAGTGCCCTGTTGTAAGGAAAAGTGTGGACATCATACCTAGATGTATAGAGCCTCAAGCAATTTTCCAAATTTTTGTCTAGTTTGTTTCTTAGCTTTGATTTTAGGAACCCCAAAGCACTGAAAACTCTCTCATCTTCCACCGAACCCAATATCATGGTAAGACATAAATCAGCAAGCTTCACATATTCTATCATTGAATCACACAAGGATGGGTTCTCAGCTATATATTTCCAAAGCCTTGTTACTGATCCCTCTTCGCGAGGGTTCTCCATTTTGGCATATTGTTCTTTCATAGTGTATGCAAAATGAGATGATTGCTCTCGAAGATGAGTTTCATCTAATATTCCATCTATAGTTACTCCATTAAATTCTCTGGATATGCAAAATTGTTTTATCAAAGTCAGTAGCTTACTTCGAAAATCAGATGCACTGTTGAGACTCCAATAATGAGGAAACACAATAGACATGGCTTCGAGTAGGTTGTCAAGAGGGAATCTTCTTCTAATTTGTGAGGAAAGATCATATGCAATTTTCTTCACAGAAGTAGTTACAGTCTCAACAATCTTGTCGAAATCCTCCTTTGTAACTCTTGCTAGTTTCTTCCTGGGGTGCTTTCATGGTTCCTCAGGGTCGACCATGGCATAGAAGTGCACTGGTATCTCAACTGCCTGTACATTGGCACATACCTCCCCGTCTGCACCGATTTATAAAAATTTATCAGGATTGTTCAAATCTGTGAGTGTCCGCCACTTAACAAATTTTTCATCAGATAGTGTTGGTTGATTTCGATAGATATTGTTGAGGGTCATGCATGTCATCTTACGCAGCGTAGCATATTCTGCAATATACAGAGCTCTTTTTTGGGCAGCCTTCATAATATTCCTCATTTCCTTTAGCATGGGCAGAAGAGCTACTAAAGTTAAGAGTGTCTCTAAATTACTTAACCTACCAAGAAGTTCAGGAAATTTTGGTTGATCTGATTCATCGTGAGTTGTGTGAAATAGTCCAATCAAGGATGGATATTCTGAAAACACTCGATGCACTAGACCATCCAAAGAAATCCATCTGGTATCATTATCCTTGAGAAGCTTGTTCCCATCAGTTAATCCATCAGCAAAGTGTTGAAATTCCATAAATCATATGGGACTTCGACAGAAGTGTGAGTAGAGCTCTCTGATTAAAATTTCAATTTTTTTAACCGAAGCAAACTTGCTCACAATTCCAAAAGCTAGATTCATTCTGTGAGCCATGCAGTGAATTGCAGTAATGTATAGTGCAAATGAAGTTTCAATCTTTGTACAGAGACCATTCTTGTGACCTTGCATTACCGAAGCTCCATCTGTTCCAATACAAACCAATTTTTTGGCTACCGTCATGTCATCCATACCTCCATATTCAATTAAACTTCTCTTTACTAGTTGAAATAAATTTTCCGCTGTCACACTCTCCTTCATTTTAGCAAGAGATAGTAGATGAGGTTGGCGGGTATGATTCTCTACAGTATAAACATGCATGCATACCCATGAAGTATTGTCTAATGTCGTAACTTCATCTAAAGAAAATGCAATGAAGTTTGACTCTCTTATTTTTTCCTGTACATCTTTTTCAACCTCAGCAAGACAACTTGCCCATTCCCATCCACTGTTTACTGACCAGTGTCTATTAGGATAGTTAGGAACTTTCAAAAAGTGTAATAAACCACTAATTGATGGGAAATCTGTCATAGCATGTCCTCTGCTCAAAATATGAAAAACAACACTTAACTAAACAGCTTTTCCCAGTTGTTCTATTTGCGTTGCTTTTCCAAAAACAGCTTCAATAGAACCTTTAACTTCAACAGGCTTCGTCTGTAATTTCTCATGAAAATAATACTCTTTAGCATTCCTCACATGCTTACATTCATCCTTTGTTTTCCATCTTATCACTGATTTTTCAACCCCGTCTATCATTTGTTTTTCATAAACTTTACCCATATGCTTTTCTATGGTGTCAAATTTTAGTTGCAACCTAATTTCCTTGTTATGTTTCCAAGTGCAAATCTTACACTTGCATTCTATTGGATGCTCACCTTCAATTGGATTCTCGACTGGTTCAATGAATGGTACTTTAATGCCTAATTAATTTGAAAATTCCTCACTGACATATCCCACTCCCGATCCTTTTTTTATTATGGTTCACCCTTTTTTGCTATGGCTTTTCTTTTCCCCTTCCATGCATTATCATCAATGGCATTATCACCCAAGTCGATTATATCATTCTGGCTAACTTGGGTATCTACCAGATAATCTTCTTCAAGATCATCTTGATCTGAGATATCAAGTTCACCGTCATCTTCAACATGCGGTGCAGGTGGCGAATTTTGTACTTGTACTTGTGACGATGTACCTTCCTGATTTTCACCAGTACCACAATCTTTTCCAATGTCAAAGTACGAAGACAACGTTCTACTTTTTGTTGGCCTCTCCTGGCCTTCCTCACATTCAGGTTTCCTACCCCTCTTCCTGTTCGACATCACCAACGAAATAAAGGCTGCCAAAAAAATATCAATTTGCTGAAGAAGAAATAATTGACTATAATGTATAATATACCACTTCAAAAATATGATCACTCACCTTTAGGCTTTAGGTCACTAGCAGTTGCCAATACAGTCAACAACAATGATTTTCCTTGGTCTGAAACTTCACTATTGATCAGAATTCAGAGCCTAGAACCCACCAGATTGTGTTGAGATAGATCTGATCTTTGCATGTATTTATACCAATCCTTATATGGTGAATTTCGCGGGAATTTTATATGGTATACAAATATTTGGCGAATCCCGCGTAACTATAACAGGACTTGTGTAATTTTCAAGGCGATTATAGGTCGTCCAAATACGACTTATGTAATTTTTGAGGCGTTTATAGGTCATCCAAATAATAGGCGAATACAATATAGTTGGCGAAAGTTGGGGTGAATGGAGACACACGTCCCCCTAGCTAACAAATCTTCACATGTCTATAGGTGGATTAAGGTCATCTATTAAGGCAACCTCAGAGAGTGTAGGCGAAACAATTAAATTTACCGTGTGTCCACCATATATTGTATTGGCGAAATCATCGCATAGAAATATTTAATTACATAAAACATATGGCGATCGGGCCCTGACTTTGACGGAAATTGATAATGTTTTGGTGACATGGCCACCCCCAGACAGTACAAAATATTCGCCATTTCCAACATGGCCGACGTGAAAAATTTGTCATTGACGAATATTTGGCACTAAAGTAAACTCTGACAAACATTAAATAAAACGAGTCCTGATAGACAGAGGAGCAGGTCTAAACATTTGTACATTGAGCACTATTAAACAATTGGGATATTCTGATAAAGTTGTGAATGCTACAAACAAAATTACCATCAAGGCATATGATGATGAAGAGCATTCGTCCAAAGGCACAATCACCTTACCTCTCAGAGTAGGGCCGGTTACAAAGGATGTCGTTTGTCAAGTCCTAAACCTGGATCTCACATAAAACATATTGCTAGGACATCCATGGATTCATGAGATGAGAGCAGTCCCATCTACATATCATCGATGTATCAAGTTCCCACATAATGGAGTTGAAGTAACAGTTAATGGTGATCCTAACCCATTCGTATATTACAACAATCTGCGACCTAGATCAGAAATAACAATACCAGTCCATCGAGAGGTTGTTCCTTCATCAGCATATGTGGATCCAGAATCCTTGAAAGCTTCTACATCAAAACAAGAAGAGATCAAAGAAAAATTCAAGATTAAAGACATGGGATGTGGTGAGTATATCTTTCATGTTTATCAGCTCCCACTATCTCCTAACACATTTAGTCGACAAGAACAATGTATAAATAATTTGCAAGGAATTGGGTGTGAACCACCTAGTGTTGTGGCTACTAAGTCTGAATGCAAATCTCCTCTAATGGTGCAAGCAGCTCTTGATATCAATAGTCCTAAGAGTGGTTCCAACAAAGAATCTATTGAGCATATTGACAACCCTCTTGAGAACTCATATAGCCTTACCATTTCATCTGTTCATTCCATTTCCATCTCCACTCCTCTCCTAGACTTGGATCAACAAGAATCAGAAAAACCCTTACTAATTGGGGATCCAGAATCAAGCTTTGAAAAGAAAAATCTAAAAGTCAAAAATAAAGAAAAGTCCTTTAGTCCAAATCAAAATCAAAAGCTATTGGACTCTGCAAAAATCAAAGTCAAGGATAAAAATCCCATGAAAGAAAAAGAGGAAGAGTTGATCTCCCCTAATATCAAAATAACTAGGGGCAAAAATTCTAAAATTTCAAGTCAAAAAGAATACTTGTTGATCCTAAGTCTCCATCATGCTATCCTACTTTCACTTCTTTTCACAATCATAAGCCTTCATCACTCATCCACTTGTTTCACACATCCTTTCCCTTCTAGCGATACATTGTGGACCTTTAATGGATCTTCCTCGAGGGACTTTGTTGTCAGGGATGCCCAAACTTCTTTAGGTGACACGCATATGGGCCTACGTAGTCCACACACTAGTAATTTTATCTCAGTTCCTTTATCAAGGAAGACAGTGACTCAAGCTATACATAATTCAGTCAAGGAACGACGCATCTACAATCATAAGGTGAAGCCTCACACATTTGCAGTGGGTGACTTAGTTCTCAGAGAAAATCCTAAAAATCAGCAAGACAGGGAGAAGAAGGGCAAGTTCGAACCAAATTGGTTTGGTCCTTACATCATCACAGCAGCTTATGGATTAGGTGCATATCAACTTTCAACCCCAAAGGGCGAACCTTTGGAGGATCCTATCAATAGCATGCACCTTCGCAGGTTTTACACATAGCTCTTCAGAGTATCCTAATTCAAAAATACAAAAAAAATCAAAAAAAATCAAAAAAAATCAAAAAAAATCAAAAATGTAAAAAAAAATATAAAAAATACAAAAATACAAAAAAATCATAAAATAAAAAAATCGTTACTTGGTGAAAACCTGGCAAACAGGTGCCTTGTGACACAAAAAAAATTGAAAAATCAAAAAAGTAAAGAAAAACATTTCGTCCAACGGTCAAAACCACTTCGATGGCACCCTGGGCAAGTACCATGGTGAAAACCGGGCCACTGGCGCTATGCGTAGAGACATTGTGCCTCCCCCCTTCAGGATTCCATTTCATCTTTCACTTAGCACACACTCACAACCTCTTAATACATAATAAACTTACCAATTTCCATCATGGCTGGTCATTGATCTACCTAAGATTGGTTAGCCATTCATAATAAACCTCTCTTTTCACCCCTTTCCATCCATAATAAATCAGCTCCTACCTGTGGCTAAGGCAAATCCTACGTCTAGTAATGGGTGTGGAACTGAGCGCATCACATATTTGGAGGAGTACAGTTTCTTCCAATTTTCTTTAGTCTATCCACGCACAATCCATAATAAGGCAACATTTGCATCACGGGTCCACAATAAAGTTTCGTCTTCTCCACAATAAAGTATCAGTTTCATGGATTCAGTCAGTTTCAGATGAAACACAGCAGCAACAATGGGCTTCAATAAATCAAATCTTTCAACAGACTCAGACAACATTATGGTTCAGTGCTATCTATCCTTTTGTGAAAGTAAACATTGTGACCACAATCAAATAGACTTATGCAAGTGACAAGAGACACTAAACTTGAGGACTACAGTGGATGTTGGTGTCAAGTCTTGGTTTTCTTTTGATTTTTTTTTGTTTTTGGTGACATGTCTTTTAGCTTTTCCGGGATGTCTCTAACTAGAGATTTTATCTCCAGGATGTCGTTGACTAGAAAGGCGAGGATGGGGTATCGTCACCTATTTTTCTTTTGTTGTCTGTGGATTGTCTCTTAGTAATGCTATGACTTGTCCAAGGATATGAGGACACTGTGAGTCTAGTGTGAACTGGGGCATTATTTGTTTGTGACTGTCTAATCTCCATGCAAACAGGTACAATGACTTTCTAGGTCAAACATATGTCTCGATTGTCATAACCTATTATGCTATAATAAAGCTCAATGATGATAACACACAAGAAGCTCTTTCACTTCCATATCTTCTATCATCCATCCCCCTTTCTTGATTGACTTCTATCATCCTTCCTGAATCTATGTAGCCTGCTATCACATGACTAAGTATAATGACACACCAAAAAAAAAATGTTTGCATTTCATGTAGTTTGCACCTACATTACCACATATTAGCATTTCATACATACATATAGATATCACAATTGCATCATATCCTACACACAACACATGTTAGCACATTCTACATTCTCATCATATTCATCTGCATTTCATACATTCACATTTGCATTGGCATAACATATAAAAACATAAAAATTCAAAAATATTGCATTTCATCATGTACATATTTGCATCCATATCATAACCATCACATAGAAACATACATCATGAAACATCTCATCACATAGAAACATACATCATGAAACATCTCATCACATAGGCACACATGCATATAGCTTTCGAAAGGATGAATCTCATATATATATAATCATAAGTGTCATGATACAATGATGTCAAAATCATATGGCTACAATCATCCAAAGGTGTCATCATACAAAATGGTACAAAACGGATACATAGGGAGCCCTCTTAGGATATAATGAACTCCCTCCCTCGGAGCCACCTAGCCTCGACAGAGTCTAATCCCTGGAAGGACCCGCTCTAGGATCATCTCCCATGTCCCCTCTATTTGGTGGTGGTGGAGGATTCATGACCCCACCGCTAGATGCATGTCTCCTGTCTCTCCCTCCAGTGGTCATTGTAGTCCGCAATGGTCTCCGGAAGCTCCTAGCCCGCTGATCTGGTGGCACCGCTCCATAGTATAGGTCTCTCCAGTAGCCTATCTCCTCCCCTGGCCATAGAACATAGGCATATTTGGCCCATGTGTCTGCTACTGCCTGTCTCCCTGCCCTCAGTGTTGTCTCAACCTCTGTATAGCATTAGTACTGCCAACCCTCATGTCATCCTATCCAGACAGAGGAACTCACTGATCACTCCTGTTAGTACTATTGGTAGTGCTAATCTTGTTTGTGTCATCGTGTCCCATACCACGTTTCCAGCCCTCATCTCCAATCCCGGATTCTGGAATACTCATCTCAGTGCATCCCTATCTCTATCTTGATCATAAGGTACTAACTCCCCATCGATCGGTATCCTCAGAAACCTGTAAACATCCTTTAAGGTGACTGTCACCTCACCCATCGGCAAATGAAAATTGCAAGTCTCTAAGTGCCATCTCTCAGCCAGCGCAGCCAGCAATCTCATGTTCGCTTGAAACTCAGGCACATACAAAATATGTCGCAGGCCCATAGCCTGAACCGCTGCTCTCTCCTAAACTGTCAACTCTACTCCAGCATAGGTAGGTCCTCCTGCAGTCAAGAAAATCAACTGTGTTGATCCTAGTGGTACTCCCTGTTCATCACAAAGTGTTGCTCTTTTTAGTACTCCCTGTTCATCACAAAGTACTACTTTTTTATCCTAGTGGCATTCCATGTTCATCACAAAGTGTTGCTCTTTTTAGTACTCCCTGTTCATCACAAAGTAGTATGTTTTGGTACTCCCTGTTCATCACAAAGTGTCTTGATCTATCTTATCCTAGGGCCTCTACTTGAGTGTATCCTCTTGAGTAGTTTCCTAATTAGCAACGTATGCTCTATCACAGAATTGTCAATCCTAGCCCTATCTGCTATCCTAGTCTTCCTTAGAGGACCTTCTTGAGTGTATCCTCTTAGCAACTTATCCAATCGACGGCGTATGTTCATCACAGAACTGTCGATTTGACCTAGAAGACATAAACGTGCTTACATACTACACATACGCGTCTTTTCTGCACAGACACACCTGACATACATAGACATGCCTCTACTCTGCATAGACGTTGCTACATTCATAGACTCGCCTGGCAAAAACACAAACGCGCCTAGCCTACCTAGACATGCCTGACACCATCACAGATGCACCTTAGTGTTTTTTGCCCACTGCTTGACATATCTAAAATGCATTAAATGTGCTACCTAGCATGCATTAATGACAACATTTATTGCTATAAAGTACAAGGAGGTTTTGCGGTACATACCGACTCTCCTGGATCTGTTGGCCTCTGAAATTGGTGAATGCGATCAAATCTATACACCAATGCCATCATTGCTGCTCTATTCTCTCTGCACTCTGATCTCTTGGATGTGTGGATGACAATGAGGATGTTTTCCCCTCCTGGTCTATCTTATAGACTGCCCTAGCCCTAGCCCTAGCCCTAGTCTCCCGTGTTAGTCTTCGTTATCCCGTGACTCTATCACTCTATCCGATCAGTCCATTCTAGCCTTTCTTATCGAGAGATTGTTTGTGCTCTTTTCAAACATTTTCATCCAATCTCTTGAGGGGGCATATCATTCCCATTTTGGGGCAACTTTGTATCAGTTTATCTTATCTTCTTTGAAACAACGCGACAAGTTGCATTGTCTCAAAGAGGGGAAACAATGTAGACACCTAAAATTGTCTCATCTAATTTATTTAATTACTTTAGCTTAAGTCTTCTATTAATTAAATAAATCTTTTTTTATTTAATTAATTCATTTATCCTCTTCTAGCCTTATTTCTCATTTAAATAAATACATTTATTTATTTAAATTATCCTTTTCCTAAATTAAATAAATACTTTTATTTATTTAATTATCCCACTTCTTCTATTAATTAAATAAATCTTTATTTATTTAATTAATTTATTAACATTTTCTACCCATGACACATGTCATTCATCTCTTAATTCCTACACTACCTACCCTCTCATTATTTTCTTTTCTTTTATCTACCCTCTAATCATAGCTGACCATTTATCTTTTACACCTCTCAATCTTATCCCTTCATTTCTTATAGTGTCTTCTATATAAGAGGATTCTCCTTTCACTAATCAATCTACACATTCTAATCATTCTAATCAAGCCTTCAAGCAATCAACCCCGCTGACTACCCGACTACTCTACACTTTCGAACATTCATATGCGATCAAGCCTACTTGCAACCACATTTCTGTTCTTTGTTGAGATCTTGTGCACACATAAAATCTGAGAGCAAATATATCAAGCAAGATCAATGGAAATAGAAAGAATGGAGATCCAAACCCTATTGGACATGTGATGGTAGAATCTTTGTGATTTCATTTGATTTGCATTGTCTTAGGTAATCTTCATATGTTATGGTGGATCTTTGTTGTTGTTAGGCTAGGGTTTTGTGGTTGAATCTATTTAGTCTTTCAATATTGTTGTTATCCACTTTCACCATAAACATAAACAATAGAAGGCAACAAAATGTAGAAGCCATGGTGGCTAGCATTGAAGGACCAATGGTGAAATCACTAAGAAGAAGAAGAAAGCAAGTGATAAGACCAACCCACCTCCAAGAATATTGTCTCTAACAAATTGATCCCAATGGGGCATGGGGGTGAACTCACAAAGCTGGTTCCCACTTTTTCCAACGAAGGAAATTGGCTAAAGTGGAAAATTTTGTTTATAGGGGGTTCGAGCGAAGTGGGGGTGTTCGAACGGAATACCCTTTGGGGTTCGAGCGAAGACCCCGCTTCACTCGAACCCCATCTTTCGAGCGAAGCACCTTTAATGTCCGTTTATGTCATTTTTCAATTATAGCGCAGGGGTTTGATCAAACCCCCCTTCATTTGAACCCCCCTAAAAATGGGGGGTTCGCTCAAACCCCCCTTCGTTCGAACCCCTTTTTTAGCACTTCTTTGAAGATTTTTACATTTTTTTGCAGATTTTTGGCCTTGAAACCTCTGGTTGATGGCTCAAATGGAATGATCTTGACAACCCAAAATGTAGTATTATAGTCCTCGAAGCAAGCTTTCCAATGAATATAAGTTTATTACATATTGAGTTTATTATGAACTTGTTTTTTTAATTTTACCAAATATAGGTTTTTCACCGAACATGAACTTCTCTGTTCAACGCATTGGGAAAAATAGGAAACTAATTCAAAAAAATTCTAAAAAATATCTAAGCCCTGGGTATTGATGTCTTCTTTCTAACAAAAATAATAAAATTGAATTTCGATATATATAGAATAAGTTATGTGTTCAAACGTAAACCTATGTCTGAATTATGACTAGTCGGACTTCAAAACTTAATAAAATGAAAAATATTGAACATATCACTATCAAACCAACTGCAAGCCTTGGATATTGATGTTACAAACCAAAATTCGAAAGAATTGAGTTTTTATCATTTATAGAAAAAAAGTTATGTGTTTCGGGAGGCACATCACTCTTAAAAAATGTAGTTTGTTGTAAAAAACTACTTTTCAAGGGAGACGGAAAAGTTTTTTAAAAAATCCTTGAAAAAAAATTGAAAAAAATATATATAGAATCTATAGACAAAATTCTACAAATCACTAATTTACATCATCTTCAAATTTTTAATAGTTTAAAAGTTAGAGTTGTCGGAAGTTGAAGATTATTTTAAAATTGTTCATCTCAGTGTCAAAAGTGGCAAAAAAGTGGGAACCATTATTGTGAGTTCACCCATGGTCAAAACTCTATGGTAAAGCATAAAAGAAGTAGAACAAAAGAATCAACTTCCTCAATTCAAAAAAGTAAGATTACTAAAGATCAATTGCCTAAATGCTTTGGCAGATTTAGGGAACTAATGGATGCCTCCAACTAAGTTTTATTGTGGACTTGAACTATATCTCATAGAATGTTAGGGGACGAGAATCCCAAGACGAGAAATATGTGGTTAGGAGGTTTCTTAATTTAGCTAAGAATAAAGATGTAGTCTTTTTGCAAGAAGTTAAAGCCATCAATTTTACACTTAATGTAAACTTAAAATGCATTTGGAAAGATGCATCCCAATTCACTACCAATCATGATAAAGGTAAAGTGGGGGGTTGTTATTTATTATCGAATAAATGGGATATTCATAGTATGACTCTTTAGAGCCCTATAATAGGGTTGCATGGAACATAGTTTAAAAAGATTATCTAATCTTTGGATTATGCTCCCTCTATGCAGCAAATGATTATAGAGAGAGGATTGAGTTGTGGGAATGGTTGTATAACCTAGTTGATGTTCCATGGATTTTGGGTGTGACTTTAACATGGTAGAACACCAAGAAGGTAAAATTGGAGGCTTAAAATTTGAGTGGAAAGGTAATAAAAAATACTACTGGTCAAGAATGAAAGACAATCTAAAACAATTTGACCCCCTTGAAGGTAAACATAACGATCATAACTCAATATGGTACACATGGTGTAATTATCAACAAGGGAAGAAGAGGATATATTGCAGACTTGACATGATCTATGTCAATAGAGAATACTTTACTTTCAAACAGGATGGAAATGGAAGCATTGTCAAAGTCTCTCCTTATACTTTGTCATACCATCATCCATCCAAGCTATCATTACCATTGGCGGTACCTCATCAGTTTCCCAAATCAGGGATAAAAGCTTCCTACTCAATGTTAGCCTTCTGAATGATGATGATTGCAATTGTGCTATTTATATGATTAAAAAAATTAATAGATGGTGAATACCTATTTCCTTTGCCATTGCCAAATGGGAGCAAAATGTCATTAGCTAGAGGATTTTGTTTCAAACCATTGGGAAGAAGAAAGCCAAAGACAACAGAAAGTTGGAGGATGAGTTGAATGATAACCTCCTATGTGAAGCCCAACTTCAAAGTGAGCCCTTTAATTCAAAACTTAATGAAAACCTGGCTTCGATCAATAATTCTTTAAGGAAGATCCAAAATAGAAAAATCCAAGTGATGAGGCTTAAGGCTAGATTGAACTAGTTGCAAAATGGGTTTAAAGGGTCTAGATTTTTTTTTAAGTGTTTAAAGCAAAAGGAGTTCAAAGAGAAAGTTGAGAGGTTTGTGAGGATGGCAAAGCAGTCCATGATCGACTTGAAATTAAGAAGGCTTTCTTCCAATATTAAGAAAACTTGTTTACCACAAAAGGTAATAGCTTCAAGTGTCAAGAGGCTAGAGAAACCTGCAGGAGGCTTATCCCTAATAAAAAATTCAGAGGGATACATACACGGTCTCAACAAAGTTATCACCCTAGAAGAAATCCAAAAAGTTATCGAGGTGTTTAATAATGATAAGTCTTCAAGCTCATAAGAAGAACATTCAATGGATTAGTGAAGATCTGCTACAGATTTATAAAGAAGCCCTAGACAAAGGAACATTAGGGAAGAGCATCAACAAGGGGATCATTAAGCTTCTTCCCAAGGATGGTGACAAAACTCTAATAAAGAATTGGAGGCCAACCACCCTTCTGAATGTCTCATATAAGATCCTTACCTAGGTTATGGCACTTAAGCTTGTAGAGATTCTTCCAAAGTTTGTGAGTAATACTCAAACTAGTTTCACCAAGGGAAGATATATTTTAGAGAATCTTTTGCCTAGTCGGGAGGCAATGAATTGGGCCAAGGCCTCTCACCAAAATACTGCAATGTATCTCCTGGATTTTGAGAAAACCTATGACCAAGAGGAATGGTCTTTTCTGATTATAATGCTAAAAGCATTTGGTTGCCTTGACAACTTTTGTCACATAGTTTAGACTCTCATGAAAGATGCCACTACCCAAATTGGCATCAATGGATTATTAACTTAAAGCTTTGTGCTTGAGAGGTCAATCAGGTAGGGTTGTACCCCTTGCCCCAATTACCTTATTTGGTATAGCATCTGATGCCATCTATTACCTATTCAGAGATCCTACTATTTCACCAAGGGTTAAAGGCATTAGCCTCCCCATTGGCAAAGACCTTGATATTTAGTTCAAGTTGATGATATAACCCTCTTCATTAAACTCAAGGAAGGGGGTGTGGTTTCCTTGTTAGAAAATCTTAATCTATTGTGTGACATTTTTGGGGCAAAAATTTCTAATGCTAAATCCATACTATTTGGATGGATAGATGACCCACCTCTCTAGGTTAACAAATTCAATTTCCAATGGGGTGGTCCCACTAAACAAGCGAGATACCTTGGCATTCTTTTTGTTGTTAACCCAAACATTAAAGAAATGTGGCTCTGCATAGAAGGTAAAATTGACCACTTGTTGCTAAGTGGATCTTCAAGGCTATGGAAGGCGAAGAGCCTAGCATTTCGATGCCCAAACAAGCCAAAACCTAGAAACTTCTTCCTCTTGATGATTTGCTAGTTGGGACTTTCCTTGTTACTCCTACAGCCTCTATTGTCTTCGAGACTATTTGGAAGGCATGGTAGAGTATTAGGAGTCTGATCACCCAAAATGGGGTTATTGTGGATGGCAACAATATGTGAGGAAAGGTCCATATGGTGGAACCTTCTTCATAAGGATAAGCCTTTGGCTCTCCTTCAAGGATGCTCTGCCAAGAATTGGCATCTTAAGGGTATTAGATGCTTTAAAGACATTCTTTGTGATGGTCAGTTAAAGTCATGGGTTTCCTTAAGCCGAGAGTTTGGCCTCTCGGCCTTCCTCCAACTAGAGAACCTATACCCTCCTTAGCGATGCTCGTGTTAATCTGCATTTGCCGAATAATTGCTCCTAGAACAAGGAGAGATTTCAATCCTATAAGTGGGTTAATTGTATCTCTTTATTGAATGTTAATGCTAAATTGATTTATAATTCCTTATGCAGCAAAATGGATTTAGTTGAGCATCTTAACGAATGTTGGCATTTGAATTTTACTAACAAGATTTTGCAGGATGTATTTTCCAAAATCTAGAACAGCAACATAGAACCTAAAAAGGGTTGCTTTAGATGGCTGCTCACTCTCCAAAGGTTGCCATACAAAATTAATAAGTATGACAATGATCTGTGCTCTGTATGCACTAAGCTTGAAACTAGTAAGCGCATCTTTTTTTATTCTTTTATCGCAAAAGAAATCTGGAATTGTTTTTGTTCTAGCCTAATTGATTGGCACAATAATAATAAATGCTCCGATAACCTATTTGGTTTTGTTCATGGCATGAAAAAAGAATGCAGATTGTTTTAGTTCTTTCTTACAAGTGAAATTTTATGGCAAATTTGGATTTTCAAGAATGACGACAAGTTTGAAGGAAACAAAAGGGTGATTACCGAGTCTTTTAAGAGAATCATCTTTCATAATGTTTCCATGCAAGTTTCAGTTACCATGAAGATATCAAGATTCAAGTTTGAAAAGCTACTAAAAAATGGTACCAACACAGCTAAGATCCCTATGGCCACACTTGGGTACATACCAATGAAGACTATCAACCATTTGTGAAAGGCCTTCAAGAGTTTGTGAAGGCGTACAATGAAGGAAAGAAAACAAATGATAAGCTCAAAGGCAAGCAGTCTAAGGAGCCCCAACCCAAGATCAAGGGAACCAGATACTTCATGAATGTAGATGGATGGTCAGCCTTGGAGGAGGTGAAATCTAGTGAGGAGATATCTGGCATTGACCTCCAATTGGGTGGGGGGGGCTAAGACCGGTGCAATGTTAGCAGGAAGTTCTAGTTGCATAATGAAAAAAAGGCCTTTTTGAGGATTTTATAGGGTAAACTTAACTTGATATTGCTTTAACTTTTTGTATACTTCATGTTCACGCAGATTTAGGCCTTGCACTATATGCAATACTTGAGCCCTACGTGACTATGACAGACTCTTAGCACGATTCTTTTTGGTGGTTGAGTAACTCAATCCTAATACCAGCGATAAATGCTTGTGTAATGTTTACTATCTTTAATAATTAAAAAAAAAAATTGAACCACCAAATGCATACCACTAAACATAAAGAATAGCATATGCAAATAAATGTAGAATCAAATCTATAAAGTTTAATTATGAATAAACTTATTACATCATTTCAATATTTGACAATTATAATTCAGTTTCAAAAGCTCCGAAACTAATTCCAAAGAATATTTCAAACAAATACACAAAATATAGCAGCTTATTATTTTTATATTTCTACATTCATGAATTGTCTAAGTAGCTTGATTGAGAGAGGGATTTGATTTATACCATGACAAATGCCAAAATGATTACAAATAATACATGAAAAAATGATAAATGAAATAATTCATCCTCTCTTATATTGATTACTAATGCATTAGTCTCTCCTCCCTGTCCTTCCTATATTTACCTCTACAGATCTTCTGCAGTTCATTTTTCTTCTCCTTGAGCTTTCCATCATCCTGATGATGGATCACAGAGTGTGATCCGAAACGTTGATGCAAATAAACACACAATCAAAACCAGGAGCATACTGAATTACTAACATGGATTGTGGAAAACTAATATCTTTAAACTTTTTTTTTTGCTCGATAAAAGCCTAGACTGTAAATTGTATTTAATTATAAATAAGCAAAATATAACATCATGTCTTAAAATATTATAAAATACTGCAACCCTTTGCCATTACCAGCCCAGATCAACCCCCTACAAAGTCTGATTCTAAATACAGATATAGTTTAGTCAAGTTAATCCATAACAATATTAATTTACATATAATTTGCTATCAACGTAACACGTGCACCTTCTTCGGGTGCAAGTGCTCCTTGTACACAAGCGATTTCTGTTTCCGGATAAAACTAGTTGGAATCATCCAATTGTCACAAAGTAATGATAAACCTGCATAGAAAGGAGCTATCCTAGGTCTTCTCTAATGACAGACGAGGGAAGTTTCAAATCTGGATATTTCTAGTAAGAGAGAACATATATAAAATTAAAAACAATCAAATCTCTAGAACAAAACAAAGCAACTTTATTCTTTGTTAGTTCCATTGACATTATTAAGCCATACAGTAATGGACTCTCAACCCAGTACAGAAAATGCTACATGTTTGCCAATAAATTTCATCCAGCAGACCCACCCTTCTCATCAGTCTTCCCAGTATTTAACATTTACAACCTTTAGAAGTGGTAATAAACCTCCTCGAACAACTATTTCAGAAAGACACCAAAACCCATTACTGGTAGATTGTCCATGGTAAACAGGTCACTGAGTTCTGCAATCTTTTGTTGCGATTAACCTCATTGCCCACAATGCTGCAGTTGAAGATTTGCCAATATAAGCTTGCTGAAGTTCTAAGCACTAGTGAAGTGCCCCTTTTGATATATGTCCATATGATAAATATAAGATTTTCAGAATCTGTAACAAATTTTGTAACAAGCTTCTCAAAATAACTGTAATCTTTCGCATCAACAATTTGGTCACCAAGGGAAGAAAGAAAGTCCATATGCCAACAAGCTACTCCAAGATATGATGCCAGGTGCCTCATCCACAATAAACAAAGGAAATCATACAAACAAGATGCCGATGTCAAATCATTACTAGTAGACACAATTCAAGTTTGAATTGAACGAAAATCAGAAAATTCGTTAGTTGGACAGAGCAATAACACTAGCAAACATCTCTACAAAGAAAGCCCATGCTTAGTAGTTAGTACAGTGAGATACAAGGATACATCATACAAGGGAGTATCGATGAACAAACTGAGAAAAATTCTGAAACAAATTTGAAGATATAAATCAGTCTCAATTCCCAGACAGATTTCTAGTTCGTCGTTAGAACTAACAACCAACCAAAGCCCGAGGTCTATGCTCTAATACTAATAAGGGCATCCCTGTCTGCCGTACTGCTCTCACAAACCCCATATTAGCAGTCAATGTCGGAGCATGCAAGAGATCTCCAGTGCCAAAGATCACTTTATGCTTCAATTTGATTTTCCCAGTCTCAGGAAGGCCCATCACACGAGCAGAAGGATTGTCTGGCAAAACCCTGCCATTTATGTAGGATCACCAAAAATTTACAAAGGCAACAATCCCCACAGAAAAATAATAATAAAGAAAGAGCTAGGTGACCAGGAGTAGCAGATGCTAGATGCAAAATTAGTACAACGTTTCAGCTGAAATTAGCATAGGTAACTTACAATATACACTTTAGTAAGCATTCTGCTCGCAGTTTCTCATTAGGACCACTGCACATTGAAATAAGATCCCTGAATTCATCATCAACATATTGAGAAATTATTGCTCTTTTTCCTCCTAGAATAGATGCCATATCTTCCAAGATGGGGTTCCTAATCTCAGACTTCGCCTGTTTCACAAGTGCAATAACACATCCATGGTCATATTTGAATCAACAAAATTTCGGAGTCCTTAAATTAAACTTCTGACATTAAAGACTACATATCAAGCTTTCGTAAAAATTAACAAGAAACCAACATTACCTGATCCCTCATGAAGCTTGTCGTACTCTTGAAGCGCCTGTTCATGTCTTCCACTGACATTTCAACCAGTTTCTTAGCACAACCATTGCTTAGTTCAGAAACAAGTGCCACTAAGGCTGTTGTATCCAGATTAATCAGATTGTCTTTCAAAATAGTTGTCTCTTTACCATTTACCAACAAATCTGAAGACAAGTCCATTGATACAAGTATTGAAAGAAACTTCTTGTCAAGTTGGGGGATGCATTCCTTCAACAGGCCTACATTTTCACTCAATAACTTCTCTTCCAGTCGATCCATATGTTTTTCTTCTTGGGCAAAGTCATTCTCAGGACAGCTTTTGTCTACCATGTTAACCCTATCAATTTGACACTGAACATATCCACTCCCAAGATTTTTCTCTTTAACTTTTATCTCAAATGCCATCCAAACTTGATTTCCATTGGAAGCATCACTCCTTGAATCTTCTATGCATTTTTCTTTCATATCAAGAACATTGACCCATTCACCGCCTTCCACATCCTGAAAAATATCAGAAAAGTAACATGTCCCTGGCCTTCCTAAATATTCTTTAGTTACATTTTTCTTTTCAACAATATTTTGCTTGAAATCAGATATTTGCACTGCACTATAATCTTCTTTGAGTCTTTGAGCGATAACATTCTCAATCCCATTGGCAAAACAAAGAATTATTGAAACTGGCTGTAGAATGACACTGCTCAATGCAGCTTCCAGGAGGAAATCCAAACGTGTTTTTAATCCCTTTCTACTGCATTTATTTGACCAAGAAATATACTTTGGATTTCTATCAGAAACAACAAACCATGTTGGCTTTCTGTTATAAGTACAAACTATATCAACGTGAGTTCCTCTGAAATCAACATTAAAAGATCTACCTTGCAATGGTCCTTGGATCGTCTTGCATACACAAGACACTCCATTTATACCTGGTTGTAGCACAACATTCACAATAGCTTCCACATACCCAATGTTTGTACTGCAAAATAACAAACATCAGTTGATGGATAGAAAATCTCTTTGAAACAACAAAAACTTTTATCATTTAAGAGGTTTCTCTGCCCATAACACGGCAGCATGTCACAGAAACTAGAGAACCAGCAAAGAAAGGAAGAAGAAGAAAACAAGACTATTAAACAAGTGAGTTCAATGAAACTACTACTACAAAATGTTGGTAAAGATGTTGTACACCTTGCACATAGGAATATTCAATATTATGTAAAGTTATGGCCCTTCTCAAAATGGAGCACCACAATTTAGGGGTAAAATATTTTCCATGGATGATTGTTGCATGTAACAATAGAAATCCATTTTATGTGCTGGCACTTTACGTAAAGTATTTAATACTGAAAATCATGATTTAGTGGCCTCGTGGCTTAATGGCCTCATGATTCAATGTGAAAGGTATATCACACAGACGCATTTAATATGAGAAGCACATTTGATAAATGCATTTAATTGTTAAATATCTTGTAACAACCATTTAATGTAGGGTTACATGAAAGAATGAAACAAATCATCTTAGGCACTTAGATTGAAGAAAGTATCTAGGTTGATCTAGAATTATGATTCTTGATCCTAGAGTCAAACTTGGGCCCAACTTGGGTACACTCCTAGAGGCTTGAGTTGCTTGTTGAGAGTTCCTTACCACTTAGAAGTATGCAATGGGACATGTAGATCTCATTTGTTCGTGGATTGGTCTTATGAGGAATGCAACAAAGTTGCTCGTTCTTGCTGAAGACGGCCTCCTTGATTGAGAGATTTAATCTCCTATTGAGGCTTGGAACTTGATATCGTATAATAATTATTTTGTTGTTGAGGAAACATTGGCTTATGTGCTTTGGAAGCTAGTTTTTCCTAAAAAAAAATTCTCAGGGTATATCAAGCTCTCTCTCTGTCTCTCTCTTCCATGTTACTACTATGTTGGAATAATGCTAGAATAATGTTAGAAACTTAGAACAATGCCTGATATAGATCAAATGACTTGTGACACCTCTCTTAGTAGGATCAATGTAGAAAATTATTTAATATTTGTTTCCATTTGGTACCAAAACTTAGTTTTGAGTTTTGATACTAGTTATTTCCACATTTAGTGTCAGACCCAAGTTTTAGGATGTAGAAGAGAGCATCTTCCATGTGGTATTAATTCTTGTTCAAATGCGAGTTTATTGCAATTGATCTCTTTTTAGGATACAGTTATGGCAATCACTTATAGAATAAAGGTAGAGAGAATCAATGGACTGAGCTTTGAGCTCTAAAAGCTCAAGATGGAGGATTTGCTTAATAGTGATGAGTGAATTGTAGATCATGTTGTAAGCTTCCTTGGAGTTCATTGTCATGCCCAGAATTTCACAATGAAATTTGGCTAAATCTATCTTTTTGAAACATTAATTTCGCACATAAATTATGATGAGGGGAACTTGCAATCTTTAACCCTGACAAGAGGTGGCTTATTCCTCTTCAGGTTATGACACTTTAGACTTTAAATGCAGGAGCAGTTTCCTTTTTAAAGTAGATACTAGGTAATCACAATTATGGACTTTGTACAAATATGACCCCTCAAACTCCCATTGAGGCAACTGGGTTGTCTGTGGTATCAATGTTGATTGAATTCCACTTTAAGGACAAGGCCCGAGTCCAAGGGTCAACCATTATTATTAAATTTTACAAACAACCCCTGCAAGGCCAAAATTAAATTGAGTTGGTTATCCATTAAGGCAAATAGAGTTTGAAGCTTAAGTATATGTCCTTCCTTGATTGAATTAATCTCGGCTTTTGTGACCAAATTCACCTCTCTATTTCTATAGTATGAGCTCATATTATCCACTGTTCTAAAGCATCTAGTATTAGAATGAGAACAGAACGAGATATAATCTTATTGAATTGTAACGGCTATAATCTTATTGAATTGTAACGGCTACAAGGCCCTATTTCATTGTATATCTATATATAAGCTCTAGTAACTATTGAAAGTTATTTATCATGAATAGAATCACAAAGTAATTAATATATCTATATTCTCTCAAATCTTTACTATTTTAGAATGTAGTCTTTGGCTTCTATATATCATCATAATTTTTTTTTTGTTGGGGTGTTTGTGTCTATGGGTTTTAATAGTGTGTGGTCAAGCGTAATAGTGGTTGAGAGGGTATTTAATTGTAAGTCATGTGAGGTAAGTTGGGTTAGGGTTCATAACCCTTAGTTAAGTTTAAACTCTGGTGGACCTAAGAATGGGTCTTGAAAGAGAGTCAAATTCCCTTGATCTTTGAGCAAAAATAGACCCCTAAGGCCTATACCTATGATATGGGGACCTTTTTAACATGTGACCTTGTTCTTGGGGAATGATAAGACCCCTCAAAAATCTACATTTATGAATGTGACGAGTTTGAAGTGTGGGGGCTTGGGATGAGTGGCTTGTCACTCTCAACCTCCCACTCCCCAAAGTTCATTAATGAACTTAGGATTGACCACAAGGCACACACATATGTGAGCCACCTTGTAAGAGGTATTGAAAAGAGTGTACAAGTACACCCCATGCCTCCTAAGGCCTTACACGTGAGCACTTGCAGGAGAAATTGTTGGTTTTGAATTCCTATATACCTCGTGGTGAAGAAGAATTTGCCCAAATTCTCCTTTAGGAGAATCCTTATTGTATGAGAGGAGATAAAAGAAATTGTGAAGAAGATCTTGTTTATGGAGATGGAAATCCAAAGTTGGAGCTTGTAGAAAGATAAGTCACTTTTCCACTTTCTTATTCTAAGTGTTAAGGAAATTGCCTATTAAACTATTGAGTGCAAGAAAGATGGTTTAGAGAGAATGCTAAAACGATGTGTTGTAAAATGAGTGAATGAGCTATGTAAATAAGCTATTACCATTGATCTTGATGGTGCACAATGTTCCTTTTTTCTCAGGGGTTTGGTTAGAGCCCATGAGGCTTCATGACACCAATATGGTAGGGTGGAGAGCAAGTCCTTTTGTTGTTCTTTAATATTGGAAAATCCCTATTGTAAAAGAATAAGGTTAATTTGAGATGGCAACTTAAATGTATGGGTTAAAAATTACCATGTGTAATACAGGAGCAATTTTTGTTTGAAAGATAGTCAAAATTATTCCATCTTAAATTTACCTTGAGGTGCATATTTGTGTAATAATGGAAATGTTAAAGGAATTTTGTTGCCATTTTATGGTATAAAGAACAAATGTATGATATTACTACATACAAAATAGGAGGACCATAATACTTTTAGGAAGAATATGTACTCACCTAAAGCATGGAAGTTCCTTTCCTCCTGTAAATGCCTTCTTCAATAAAATGGATAAGCAAGGGCAGCATGTTTGTCTTAATAGAATTTCATATTTGTATACATGTATCTATGGGAATGGTCACACTTTCCCCCCCTTCTATTACCCTAATCAAAATTAAATGATCGATTTCCCCTTCTTAAAGACTACCCATGTCCATACGTGAGTGGGTTCATACTTATGAAAGAACTTGTCTATACAGATGAAGGTATAAGACATTACTCTTAAGACATTACTCTTAAAAGTAAATAAATGAATAAATAAAAATATTAAGAGAAGGCAAGAAGCTACCACCAAAGACACAATTAAACTATGGATACTATGTGCAAATAAAGTTCTCATTCAAGAATGGGGATAGTAGGTTGCGTCAAATTGTATATGTAGACTTATGTAATAAATATACTCCTAGATATTTCATCTAAAGTGGATAACTGTACATCAAATACACTTCATTTAAAATGGACAAATACTATATATATAAAAAGAAAAAGACTAAACCCATCCAATACTTGCTTCACTGCTGTGTATATCATCACTCGTCAAGATACAGAACCATGAAATGTACTCACCATCCCTTATAGATTATCACATGGCAATGCAATCTATTGCTGCTAATCTTCTTTATGTATGCATTAAAACCATTCATAAATTTCGCTAAAAGTAAATATATACTATGAATACTGCCTTTAGAAATATATAAATATAATAACAACAAAGCAATGTTAGATAGCATGATACAATAGGAGGCGGCTAAGGATAACTTTGTTGTCGAGTCCATGGCTGGGGTCAACTCTCATAAAGGATCCAATAGCCACCCTGGTAGGAGCTCACATAGGAATTACAGATGACATAATCACCCTAGGAATTGCAGATGACATAATCACCCAAAAATAAAGAAATAATATATATTTATATACTAACAATATCATAAAATGCCAAGACTTCCAATCTAGCCTGGCTGTAAGAAATTTACACATGCATTTAACCTCAGGGCATCAACCGAAGAGGATACCATTAGAACAGAGAAAATCTATCACCTATGTGAAATCCTCATGCCTTGCTCAATTGGCCTATCACCAACTCATTAGAGAAATGAGAGAATAAAAATGGAAGACAAATCTTTGTCTCTTTCCCTCTCCCCTACTTCGCTTGCTCTAGCACCTAGACAATGCCAATGGCGAATTCTCTGTGGTTGTCGCCTTGGGTTTGCAAGGGGCACTACAATATTAATGTAGAGGTTCCGTGGCCATTCACTTATTTCCTTTGCAATTTTGCTTAGAGTGATAGCAACATATGCACGCCTCTTTTTCCCCAATGCTACACTTAGTCAATATCATGCCTACAATGGGAAAGTAAGGAAAAATGGACCAAAATCAGAGCAACAGAATTAGGACCTGTACAACACTATCACCATCAGTTCTTATTGATGCATGATCTATTACAGTAATCCTCCATTTACAATCTCCTTCACCCCTACCCTTGCACACTTCCACTTGCAGGTCATTACTTCTAGACTTGGTCATATAGTGACCTAGAACTCTTGTTTAGCTATAAATTCTAGTTAGGTGTAGGTTGTGGGGTTGGTCATATGGTAACCCAGAGCTCTAGTTAAAGATACAAGGTTATGTGGATGTTGTGAGTTGGTCATATGGTCATCTAAAGCTCTTGTTTAGTGTAATATCCCTTTTTAGAATATTCCTAAACCCTACAATCTTTTTGTATTTTTTCAACTTATGCAAAACTGTAATGAAGAGGAAATACAAAACAGCAGCTATTGAACTTCATTAAGTATCAAATATCACGGTTATGACAACTATCTGAATACTCATAAATGTCAATGCAGGGTACTATAGAAAACCTTTTTCATATTATATTTAGCAAAAACCCCATTTAATATGAATTATAATCAGCAGCATTTGACTTACAAGGGTTGTGATTGGTATCTAAATTCTAGGTACAGCTGATAGACGAAAGTACAGCCCACTAGTGATGATGATAATATGGCAGTAGAGTTTTCCCAATCCGTATGGCCAGAAAGAGATTATAGCAGCACCCTTTAGCAATTTCTAAATGCAATGATTAGGAAATTGTGGTGTGACAACTCCAAGAATAGTATTGCACCCACAGCTTAGTATGGCTAGGTTTCATTAGCAGCAATAACGATCTAGCAACAAATGCTTTATCTTGGCGAATGTTAACATTGAAACTCACACAACAGAAATCAGATTTGAAACTAATACAACAACAGAAGAGCAACAATTAATCCCATTAATATTTGATCAATTTCCCTCAAAAAATAGATTTGAAACTTGCTGGCAATTCCTCAACATACATAAATCCTCCAAAACACTCCTTATTTGCCCAAATCTAGAATTAAACTTGCAATATTCAGTATCAATGTGATCCCAAATACAATCACCTTACTTGGATATGAGAATTTTCATCCTCCAATCCTAATTGAAAACCAAGAGAATTTTTGTCCTTTGAATTATGACACACGAAGGGTTTTCATTCTTGGATAAGAAGATGAGCACAAATGCTCAAGCTTTGGAAAAGAATTTTATTACAACAAAAATCAATGCTCCTTTTAATCAATTTTCCCTCCTTCAATAAATTTCGTTTGGGCTGCTCAATTGAATTTCATTTTCCCTCTTAGGGTTGGGGTCTTGGCTCGATTGGCAAGCGCTTCCTATGATATGCATGTGGTACCAGAGGACGTGTCGCACCAGCGATACTAGTCACGTTAAAAAGTTTACCAGGCGCACTGAAGTTTATATGGTAGTGTAGTGTCCCCATTTTAGTAGACAAGGATTTTGGATGATTAGCCTATCATTCTGACTCTCGTAGGCTAATAATTGTGGATAGAGGGTCTTTTGAGGCAAAGGTATGGTTAATGGAGGTTCTTGTCTTCTCAAGAATTCAGTATGTTCCAGTTTGGTCTTTGTTTGGCTCAAATTGGACTTCGTTTGGGCTCAGTTTCATATACTTACTATTTATAGTAAGTCAGGAGACAATCAAGAGGGACCCTTTCTAATTTTAGTAAGTCAGTGGGTTGGACAAAGGATAAAATGGTCAACTCCCCAGTGCAGACAGAATGAAGAAATATTAATAAAATGGTCAACTCCCCAATGCAGACAGAATGAAGAAATATTAATTAATCATGGAGTTTATGCTTATTTGATTATTAATAAAGTGATAACTTTATTAATAAATTTTATTATGAGGCCATTTAATGTTATGTTATAAGTTATTATTCTTTCATAAAGAAAGGGTCATTTTCATCATTAAAGAGGGAAGCCAAATTGTTAATGAATTATCTGACGCATAACCTAAAGTTTATTCATTAATGAGCAAATGAAATAATATTTCATTTAGATGATTAAATGTGCCTGTTTGGGAGAGGTTCAAACTTCTTATAGAGGATATATAAGCATGAAAAAGAGAAGTTCGATTATTATGCTATGCATCAATTTTCTTTGAACTTGGTTTGGGAGAAGAGACCGAGGGTTTCAAGCTTTCAACAGCCATTGGAGAACGGAAAATCTTCAATGTTGCAGCCATTTGAGTTGGTGAAATATGCAGTGAATTTGGCATTCAGGAGTTCTAATTGGGCTAAATTGGTGAAGTTTCGTGGACATTCAGAGCAGATCTATAGTGTCCCTGGCTAAGTTCTGATTAAAAATCTTAATATTCTTCACTAACACATTTCATCGAACCAGAGAAACGAAAATCGCCTAAACTCGCCTGGACTCGGCGAGTCCGAGTGCGAGTCACCCTCGCCGAGTCCTGGGGACTCGGACTCGGACTCGGCCGAGTCCAGGCACCAGACTCGCCGAGTTTGGCGAGTTTGGCGAGTTTGGCCGAGTCCCGTGCCTGGGACTCGGCCGGCGGCGATGTGAAAGATAAGTTAAAAAAAAAACAATTTTAAATGGTTTTTTTGACTCTTTTTTTTTGTGTTATTTTTGTTTTATACCTAAAAGTGACTTTCATTTCATTCATTTGCAAAAATAGGAGGAGTAAAGTGAGATAAAAAGAATAACAAGGGTGCATTGAAGAAAAACCAGCAAGGAAGATTTCTTCAATTTCTTCAATTTTCTTCAAGAGTTCTAAGAGGTAAGTTGGTAACATTGTTTTTTTGAGATTTTTTTGTTTCTTATATGCAAAAATTCATGTTTCTATTCTTTTTTTTTTGAAAGTTTTACATTTTATTCCAAAATCTTTTCTATGTTACTATGTAGGCCCAGGGTTTGTAATTTTATTTTTTTTAAAGTAGGGTTTGACAAACCCTACAATTTAAAAAAAATAAAATTGCAAACCCTAGTTACCCTACTTTAGCTTTTTTGAAAAAAATGTTCAATGAGAATGAAATTATGAATGCACAACATAGAATGAATGTCTTAATTTATTTTTGCATTTGTAATGTTTTATTGCAGCAACCTTCACATTCTTATTTGCCTCAAGTTTCACAAAACAATCATACAATGTCCTCTTCTAGACCTCCCATTAGAAAGGACCCTGCTTGGAAATATCATGAGGATTTTCCAGGGCAAAGAAAAGGGCAAACAAAGTGTATATTTTGCAAAACAATATTCCATGGAGGCATATATAGATTGAAATACCATATTGCTGGTGTGCGGGGGCATGATGCCGACCCATGCACAAAAGCAGTCACTGAGGCCGTACGTGATTGCTATGTAATGGTTGAAGAAATTGAAAGGAAAAGGAAAGAAAAAGAGGATCTCACAGTCATTGGGAGACATGCACCTTTAGGAACAGGGACACAATTAGGTTGTGTTGGAGGGCCTTCTTCCTTACCTTCATATCGTCCCACTCATTTTGCTACTACTCATGCTTCCGGTTCTGCTTCTATAAGTGCCAGTGCTAGTGCCAGTGCCTCTGCCCCTTCTCATGTTCCTACCACTGGCAGTGGTAGTGGGAATGTTAGCATTGGACCTAGGATTCGTAAATCTAGGTTGGATACCTTTTTTGCACCTCGCACTACTCCTGGGTCCCAACAGTCACTTGAGAGCATGGGTTGGAACAAGGAGGTCCATGATGCTGCTAAAATGGCAGTTGGCAGATTTTGGATCTATGGCAGTATTCCATTCTTCACAGCCAGGTAAATGTTTTATGTTTGATTGTTTTAATTTTTATAATTTGATTGTTCGTATTAATTTTTGTTGTATATAGTTCATTATACATAGTACATACTTATCTCATTAAAATTATTTGTGACAGGTCACCTTATTGGCAAGAAATGGTTGATGCCCTTACCATTTGTGGGGCGGGGTTCAAAGCCCCTTCTGAGTTTGATTTGAGCGGACCCATTTTGACTGAATTGGTGAATGATGTGAAGAAAGAATTGGGTGATCAACACCAAATATGGAGCACTAAAGGTTGCACCATCATGACTGATGGTTGGACAGACAGGAGAAATAGAACTCTCCTTAATTTTCTTGTTTCTTCCGCAGGTGATTGATTAATTTTAGTTTCATTTAGGCATTAATTTTTTATTTTTCATTTAATGATTTATTGAATGATCATTGATCTTGCTTTATTTTTTTATTTCAGGGGGCACCGTTTTCATCAAGTCTATTGATGCCTCCGCCCATTGCAAGAATGCCACCTACCTATGTGAGCAGATAGAGGAGGTGATTAATGAGGTGGGTGAAGAGAACGTGGTACAGGTGGTGACTGACAATGCACCAAATTATGTTGCTGCAGGTAAACTTTTGATTACAAACTAATTTTGTTTGCAAATTAATTTCTATTTTGTAACCTCATTAATTACAATGCAACAAATTATGTTGTTGCAGGCAGACTATTGATGGAGAGGCACCCATCTATAGTTTGGACTCCATGTGCCGCCCATTGCATTGACCTCATGTTAGAGGATATTGGAAAACTTCCATGGGTCAAGACATGTGTAGAAAAGGCAAGAAATGTGTGCAAATTTGTATATAATCATTCATGGGTGTTGGCTCTTATGAGACAATACACAGAGCATAAGGAGTTAGCTCGTCCAGGAATCACAAGATTTGCCACAAACTTCATCACATTGCAGTCCATGCTTCGTTGTAAGATGGCCTTGAGACGTATGATTGTTGGTGAGGAGTGGTCTTCCTCATCCTATGCTGCCACCCCAGCAGGAAAAGATATGGCAGACTGCATTTTTGATGAGCGAGGCTTTTGGAGCCCTTGTGATGAGATAGTGAAGGTAATTTTTTTATAAATTCTACAATTTTTATTTAACTTTTTGTTTTATAACTTATTCATCATATTCTCTTATTTGCTCATGTTTTAAATTACACAATATTTTCAATTTTACAATTTGTTAAGCCCTTGGTGGTTTTGTTGCGAGTTGCGGATGGAGAAAAGCCCGCAATGGGCTACATATATGAGGGCAAGGATAGGGCGAAAGAGGGCATCAAATCTATCTATGCAGGAGATGAGAGCAAGTATGGTCCCATTTGGCAGATCATTGATAAGAGATGGCATCATCAGCTTCATAGGCCCATCCATGCAGCAGCCTATTATTTGAATCCGGCATTCCATTTTAGCCCTACTTTCAGGGCTGATGCGGAGGTCCTTGATGGGCTATACTCAGTCATGGAGAAGATGGCACCTGTTGGTTGTACTCAGTCAGATCTTATGCGAGAGCTACAGTTGTTCTCAAATGCACAAGGGGAGACCTTTTCTCGTCCTATCGCCAAAGAAAGTAGGACAACTATGATGCCAGGTAAAAATAAATTGTAAGGCTTAATTTTAGTTTTATTGTATATTGTTAAATGAGTTTATGAGAGACTGATTTTATTTATTTTTCTCATTTCAAACTCAGATAATTGGTGGAACTTTTTTGGCCCAACGACACCAAATCTTCAGAAGTTGGCCATTCGCATCTTGAGCCATCCATGCAGTGCATCTGGTTGTGAGCGCAATTGGAGTATGTTTGAGCACATACACTCCAAGAGGCGCAATAGATTATCCGTGGAGAAGATGAATGATCTTATCTTTGTTCACTATAACCTCCGCCTGAGAATGAGAAAGAATGCATTAGCTGACATCTCTCCTATCATTCTAGATGAGGTTGATCCTGAGGCAGAGTGGGCCATTGAGACAGATCCTGTGGCTGTCTTTAGTGATGATGACACTGATTGGATCGACCAGGTAGATATAGAGGCTAAGGCTGTAGCCATGGCAGAGGAGGAGCAGAGAGCACGAGCAGAGAGAGGAGATTCAGAGGCAGATGGTGATAGTGACAGAGATGGTGACAGTGACACAGATGTTCCTGATGTTGGTGAGCATGGCGTGGTGTCACGAGGAGCGGCTATGGCTGCCCAATCATCTATGACCTACCTTAGACGCCTTCGTAGGGGGGCGGGGCCTTCATCGGAGCCGACGTCGGGGCCGGAGGGTGCAGACTCCTCTGCGCCATAGGCTTGTAGATGTATTTACCTTTGTTATTTGTATGGAACATTTGATGATGATCATATGATGACATGGATTTTTTATTCCATGAGTTTTGTAATATTGTATACATTTGACAATATTTATATATCTATGTTTGTTATTTCCTTCAGCTACAATTTGCGTTTATGCTTATGTGATAGATCATAGATGTATACTTGTGTATGTATTATGTAATGAAATGAGCCAAGTTTGATGATGTTATTGTGTCTTATTCAATAAAGGGTGCATGAAACAAGTTTTAAATCTTAAAAAATCTCTAAATTTTTTGAGTTTTTCACTTTCCCGAGACCAGCCGAGTCTGGAGCCGAGTCTGACGCCGAGTCCCGAGTCCGAGTCCGATTTGGCCTTGCCGAGTCCGAGTTTCGTTTCTTTGCATCGAACACTTGGCTGCCATAGTTTAGTCTGCTGTCTTAGTTTTAGGTGGATATCAGGGACATCTAATACTGATTCTTCATGTAAGGTCATTCACCATAGAAAGATAATATCATAGAAATGTTTGGACAACAATCACAAGTAATAAAGAAGCAAATGAACTTGTAATCAGACATATATTATTGCTGTCATTCTGTCAAATGGTTGGCATACAACCTCAGAATCCACTAATATAAAATGCAGCCCTATGGGGTTGGAACCCTTATTTATTTACTTATTTCAAGACTTATTACAAGCTCTAATACATTGACTGAAATGTACCCTAATTCTCAGACTCTGTCTGAGGACAAACACCATGCAATACTGAAAATATAAATGGGAGAGATGTCTAGAAACCTGTTCTGAATGCTCCCAAGGTAAGCGATGAAGAATGCAAGCAACATCCAAGCTCATGGACCCTTCAATATGCAATAGTGAATCATGCCTTGTGCCGTCCCAGATGCAATAGTGACAGTCTGATAAATAATGATATGTCTGCTGATGGCCTTCAATTAATGTCACCAACTGATCGCTTTAGCCCCTAGGGTGTAGCGCCATTCACCAAGAGGAAGTCTGAAACTCCAATAATGAGTTGTATGCAAAATCATGGATTATCACCAGACTGATACAAATTGTTTCAAACTTGAGATGGATGGCAAATCTTGGTCGAACTCTTTCAATCACCTCCCAAAATGAATTGCCTTGCTTCCTAGATGAAGTCGCTGTTCACCAAGGTGAAAAACGATGCATCAACAATGATCAATGAACAAAATCAAGGGTAACATGAAGTCTGCGCCAATCTGATATATCTGCAATACAATTTCGATTTCACCTTCAAGACTCCAAAATAGCATCGCCCTCCTCTTTAGATAATATCGCTGATCCAAACACATGAAGGCATACTTCTACCATGATCAATGAGCAAGATCGTGACATTATGAAGGTCTGAAGCATAACTCTTCAAATCTGATATGAAGACTCCATAAGCCCAATGTGAAGAACTGAATATTCCTCACTCACCAAGCAACCCTTCAAAGGATCTTTCACCTCCTCAGTTATGCGGATCGAAGGGAGGTATCGTTTGTTTGCCTTCTCGGGTGAATAACTTAAAGTACATAGATAAAGCACGTAATGCAGAATAATAATGCCATAGATATCAAGTCAAATATAAGAGATGTTATTCCATTCATAATCGTGTGTCACAAGTTACATTCAGAAGTATATAAAGATACCGAAGGGGTGCGAGCGCCAACTGCCGCACCGCAACCACCACCCCTTGGTTACCACTAACCAAGACAATTACAACTTACAACTTAATTAACTAGTTTTATTTGTTTACAATATTGCCGCTAACATCATCCCCCCCAAAAAAACCAAGGTCGTCTCCGGATGACAAAACAACATGGAAGGATTACAACATAAAACTCAGAACTGAGAAGGAGGTGGAGGAAGCATCCCTGGTGGAGAGGGGGCGACGCTCAGGTGAGCGCGTAACTTGTAGACCTGGTCAATCCGCAACTTGAGGTCCCGCTCCACCACCATCTGGCGTTCCATCGCTGTTTTCACCATCAATGCGGCCTCCAAAACTTCCTTATCTTTCTGATCCACCTGCTCCAAAGCGCTACTCAGTCGGTTCTCCAACATAGTCCTGTCTTCCTGCACTTCCTCCAACCGTGCCTCCAAGGTACCCCTAGCCATCCTCTCTCCGGTTAACACTATTTCCAAGGCAGCTCGTTCTGCATCCCATGTGGCCGCCACCCGGGCCAACTGCTCTCAGTGGAGTTCCTCTGTCTGCTAGAGCCTAGTAACCAACTCATCTCGGGCCAACACGGCCTCCCTGCGTTGGGTCTCTATACTGTCAGCAATATATTGCGTCCTTCGCAACTCATAGTAAGTTTCTCGAAACGACTACTCTATTTGCCTCAACAATGCCCCTCTGCTAGTTTTGCCAACCTGCTCCCGGAGGCCCCAATTCTCCAACATCTGCAAAGTCTTTGTGGTAGGCCATCCACCAAACTCGAAGCACTGAGTAAAGTGGGTCCTGCACCTATCCCTCGTGAACTCAAGTAGCCACGCCAACTCCTCGTCTGCCCGGGCCTCACCCTGATACCGTACTGAGGCTACTACCCATCTGGCTTCCACAGCCATATCCGCCAAAAACTGCTCTAATTCCCTGTCGCCATCCCCTCTCGAAGATGCTACTATATCTTGCTCCTCCACAACCTCGTGGGAAGTCTGAGGGAAACTCAGGGTGAACTCCTCCTGCGTAGGGCTCAACATCAACTCGCGGATGGGTGAGTGATCCCTCGATACACTCCTCGTAGGCTCTAGCAAACCATCTCTGACTAGGTCCACAATCTCGTGAGGACTCTGCTCCCGCCTTGGAGAAAGGACTACTGTTCCAACGGGGGCCATTGGTGCCAACTTGAATCGGCTCAACCATGCATTCATGTCCTACTGAGAAGGGCAATCACTCCCTCCAGAAAGTTCCAGTGGTACCGCCATTTCCCCAACTGCTGTCCCTCCAACCTCTACTACTGTCGTGGGATGACTCTCTTCCACCACCAGAGGCTCTACTAGTGTCGCGACTGCAGGTGGGGGGCCATAATCACGGGTGTCCGACCTTGCCCAAAACCAAGAACTGGCACTGCCATCACTACCGCACCTGGAGGAGGCAACATGGTACCTGTGGAAGTCATCTGCTACACAGCCGCCGCTAATGTTGCCCCCATGTCAATCTCTCCATGTTGCCCACCCTAACCTACCATTCTGAAACTAGTCTCCGTGGCAAAATCACTGGAGTCCTCCACCTCCTCACTAGGGTCACTATTGCCAGACTCAGACTCTGTTGCCGACGCTGAAATCACTACCTTCCTCTTCCTTTTCGTGCCAAAGTGGATATCTCCGCTTAGCGCCATGGTATCCAAGTGCATCCAATAAAATATGGGGGGCTGTCCAGGGTGTACCCAACCTTGTGGTGCCAAGTACTGGTCCTGGTTTGGTGAGCCCCGAAGGCGTACTGCATCCAAAAAGAACCCGATAGCATAGTAGGGCATGTAGAAAGTCCTGTGCTGGAGAGTCATGAATTCCTCCATTCTGTCCACTAATACAGATGCCCAGTCATATACTATACCGTTATGGATGCCATTCACGAGCACCATCTGTGCCATGGCAATATCCGAAGCTCGACTTGCTCCCATCAACCGGCTCTTCACGACATCCACCAGACACCGCCATATTCCTTCTCGTAAAAATGACTTCTTCAGACCGCGACTCTTGCTTGCGTGCTGAAGGCTAGCAAGTTCTGCTTGTGTGAGGTCGTCGCGACACATCAGTTTCAAAAGTTTATCTTTGAAGTCAGGGGCTATTTTATGTGCCTTACCCACTTTCTTTCCGTGCATCCCTGGAATACTAAAAACTCTGGTAAATTCGGTTGAAGCAAACGATACTGTAAGCTGCTGGTGGTCATAATCAAACACTGATTGCCGCCTGTGCGAGTCGTAAGTACCAATCATGGCGCACAACACCACCTCGAAATCCCTGATGCAAAAAATTGGCATCTGGATGGCTCACTGTACCTATGCAAGTCGCAGTTGCGTCTTCAGAGGGTCATCATTCGGGGTCTCATTCCACCATCTCCTGCAATCTGTGCCAGTCAAACCCTCAAAAGTAATTGTGTCCATGGTCACGTCACTCTTTGCGGGAGTCTACTGCACTTTGGAGCGTACCTTCTTCCCTTTCTTTTGGCTGCTGTCAACCATGTCGCCTCTTACCTTTACACCCGAAGGCAGAATCCAGACCACACCCTTGTTCCCTGAGGTTGACGGCACTGCACTAGGTAACTGCCGTAACTACTTTTGCCAATTTTTCCCACTAGCATCCATTAAATAATGCTTCCTTTGTCGTTTGTGCCCTCTTTTTTGGAAAAAAGAATAGAGTTAAATTAATTAACACGTGCCTCTTTCTCCTTCCCTGGATTGCTGTAGCCGTACGGTAATGTTGTGTTGTTGTCGTCCCGTTACTATTTTGCTCCCTTGTGCGATTCCTTGCTATGCTGGGCCGGGCTGCGTGTGTGGGCTGGGTCGAGCTACGTGTTGCTTTATGCTGGTGCGGGCTGCGTGTTGCTTATGCTGGTGCAGACTTGTGCGGGGGCTGCATGTAATTTTTTTTTTTATGCCGGTGTGGGCTTGTGCAAGGGCTGCGTGTTGTTTATGCGGGCTTGTGCGGTCTTGTGCGGGGCTTTATACCACGGCGGTCTTCACCGCACAATGGTGTCCACCGCACAGTGGTGTCCCACCGTTCGGTGGTTCTCCCGTCAGTGGTCCACCGCAGCCACTGTAATTACTTTGTTTTTTTTTAATTAATTTTTAACTTTTGACCGTATGGTCACTGTCGTGCAACCGTACGGTTTTTTTTTTTTTTAAATTGGTATTGCTTCTGGAGGGTTCGGGGTCAGTCGCCCATCTTTCGTGGTACTGTTTTAATTTCGACCCATTGACGGCGTCAGGTATCTCCTTCCCGTCGAGTGTCCACAACTTAATCACCCCGTTGGCGTTGACCTCGCATACCTTGAAGGGCCCTAGCCATCGCACTTTAAACTTTCCTAGTTTGATTTCGTTACTCCCATTGAATTTCAGCACTAACTGCCCTGGAGTAAACCTCATTCGCTGAAGATGCTTGTCATGCCAGACCTTACGCCTTTGTTGGGCTGCCTCTGTGGCCCATTGTGCGATCATTCTTTTTTCGTCCAACTTGCTTAAGGCATACAGTCTCTCCCTCAGGCTCTTCATATCCCCGAGTCTGTTCTCTACTGCAATGCGAAGGCTTGGCACCATGAATTCCGCTGGCACCACAGCCTCCTGCCCGTACATAAGTTGGAAGGGCGTTTGTCCCATGGTCACTTTGTACGTCGTGCGGTAAGCCCACAACGCGGAGGGTAACTTCTCTTCCCAATCTTCCCCTTCGACCCCACATGACTTATAAATGACTCCTACCAAGATCTTGTTCGTGGCCTCCGCCTGCCCGTTGGCTCGAGGGTCGTAAGGACTTGAGAGAGTATGGAAGATCTTAAATTCTGTCGTGAGCAACTTAATAACATGGTTGACAAAATGGCCACCTCGGTCACTCGTTAGCTACATGGGGATACCATAACGAATAATTATTTGCTCATAAATAAATCTGGCTGTACTCACCGCCAGTTATCGGGTAGGGCCCGTGCTTCTACCCACTTAGTCAAATATTTTGTGGCTACCACGATGTATCTGCACCACCACCTAGAACGGCTGACTTTGAGTGGTCCGACAAAGTCCAACCCCCACCGTTCAAATAATTCCTACACGTGCGAGGGGTTGAGCGACATAAAGTCCCACTTCAATGGTTTCCCAACCCTTTGGCACGTGTCGCAACCAACAACCCATTCTCGGGCATCATTATATAGCGTGGGCCACCACAAGCCCGTGAGTAGCACCTTTCATGCAATAGTGTCCGGTCCCATGTGGCCCCCCACCGGCCCTTTGTGCGCCTCTCGGAGAACTCCTCGCACCTCCTCCTCCATCACACATCTCCTGAGCATTTGATCCGGTCCCATCTTATATGACAATCCATTGATGAGTTGGAATGTTCGACTTTGTAAAACCAGTTTCCTCCATTCTCCTGGTAGCATGCTTGGGGGGAAGACTGAAGTAGAAAAATACTCCCCAATGGCCGTGTACCATGGTGGTAATGCAGCAATTTGGAATAGGTGGGCATCTGGGAAATCATTGTTCACCCCCTCCGCTGGTTCTCCTGACTTTATGCGTGATAATTGGTCCGCTATCACATGGCTTGTCCTAGGCTGCACGATAATGGTGAACGTAAACTCTTGCAGCAAGCGTAGCCATCGACTAATCCTTCCCTGAATTATCGATTTGTTGACCAAGTACATGAGGGCTTGATGGTCCACGTAAAATGTGAACGGTGTCGCCAACAAATAGTGTCTGAATTTTTGTACCACATAGATCATCCCCAGTGCCTCCCGTTCAGTTATGCTATAATTTTTCTCTGCTTTGGATAACAGTCTACTGGCAAAATAGACGAGATGATCCAACCTGTGATCTCCCACTTGGGCCAGTGTGGCACCGATCGCAAAGTTTGAAGCGTCCACATGGACATGGAACTCCCTGTCCCAATTGGGGTAAGCGAGGATGGGAGCAGCTACCAGCCTCGTCTTCAATTCCTCAAATGCTTCACTCTCCGAGGTCCCTCAGGTGTACGGCTCACCCTTGCGAGTAAGCTTGTCCAAGGGGTGGGATATTTGTGCAAAGTTTTTTATGAACCTCCTGTAATAGCCGATATGGCCCAGGAAGGACTTTACCCCGGGACATCCGTAGGAGGCTCCATCTCCACAATCACCAGTATTTTGTCTGGGTCTGTCTTTAGACCTGCTTTGCATACAATGTGCCCAAGCAATTTGCCTTGAGGTACCATAAATCGACATTTTTTGGGATCAAGGGCCAACCTTGCCCTTCAGCTTCTCTCCAGGCACTCTCTAAGGGCTACCAAATGCGTATCTTGCCCGCTATAGATGGACCAGTCGTCGAGGAAGGCTTTAAAATTCCCTACCGACATCTTGTCAAATATGTGTAGTATAATTCGCTAGAATGTTGCAGGTGCATTGCATAGGCCAAATGGCATCCGGTTGTATGCATAGACACCATCTTTGACCACGAAGGTGGTCTTCAATTTATCTTCCTCGGCGATTGAGATCTGGTTATATCCGGAGAATCCATCCAAAAACGAGTACATCTCATGGCCGGCTACCTCCTCCAGTATGCTGTCTGTAAACGGGATTGGGAAGGGGTCTTTAATCGTAACTACGTTGAGACATCAAAAGTCCACACAAATCCTTATTTGGTTAGCCTCCTTTAGTGAAATGACTATGGGCGACACCCATTCGCTTGTCTATACCAAAGAAACGGGACTCGGACTCGGCTCGAACTCGGCAAGGCCGACTCGGACTCGGACTCGAGACTCGGCATCAGACTCGGCTCCAGACACGGCTGGACTCGGGATAGTGAAAAACTCAAGAAATTTAGAGATTTTTAAATATTTAAAACTTGTTTCAGACACCCTTTATTGAATACACCTTAAAGACACAATAACATCATCAAACTCGGCTCAGTTGATTACATAAACAAGTATACATCAATCACATAAGCATAAACGCAAATTGTAGCTGAAGAAAATAACAAACATAGATATATAAATATTATCAAATGTATACAATATTACAAAACTCATGGAATAAAAAATCCATGTCATCATATTATCATCATCAAATGTTTCATACAAATACCAAAGGTAAATACAACTACAAGTCTATGGCTCAGAGGAGCCTGCACCCTCCGGCCCCGACCCCCTGCGGAGGCGTCTAAGGTAGGTCTTGGATGATTCGACTGCCATAGCCGCTCCCCGTGACACCATGCCATGCTCACCAACATCAGGAACATCCGCGTCACTATCTGCCTCTGAATCTCCTGTCTGTGCTCGTGCTCTCCACTCCTCTGCCATGGCTACAGTCTCAACCTCTATATCTACCTGGTCGATCCAATCAGTGTCAAACTCGGAGGTTAAATTTTCTCTACTTCTATCGACACAGTTTCCCCCCATATTTTTCGACGGGGGTTTGGGGGTAGCGCCCCCAAGGTGGGGTCAAGGGGCATCGCCCCTTGCGCGCTCCCTATCGCGATACAGGGCGAGGTCGAGGGGCAGCGCCCCGCAAGGCAAAAAAAACTTATTACAAGTCTGAATTAGGGTTTCTTTGAGAGTCTTCCTTAGGGCCTGGTTTTGCTCTTGTTGCTAATTGGGTCTTGCTTGGTGAGTGAGTATCATTCTTAAAGGTCCGAGCTAGGTCAATTTGGTGAGTGATAAAGTCTGGAATGTCAATCTGATCTTCAAATGCCCTGAAATTTGGCTAAGTCTGGAATGTCCTGATCCTGAAATTTGACTGATCCTGAAATTTGACTAAGTCTGGAAAACTGAAGAATCCTCCAAAAACTAGATTTTGCAATATAACTCCTGGAGGCCCGAAACCACTCTCAAACATCCTGACAGTATATATGGAATATAACTTAAAGTATAAGTGACATTTCCATACTTAAATGTTATATTCCATAAAATAATCCTGACAGAGAGACCAAAATGTCAAATTTTGCTCCTGACCCTTCCAAAAAAACTTTTTAAAATGTTTTTTTTTTGTCATTTTATTAACCCAGCCAATAGCCGAGTCTAGGGCTCAGGACTCGCCGAGTCTGGCGAGTTTACTCCCCAGACTCGAATGAGTCCAAGTCCGAGTCCCTAGGACTCACCGAGCATGACTCGTACTTGGACTCGCCGAGTTTGGGCGAGTCCGAGCGAGTCCCGTTTCTCTGGTCTGTACTTTAAAAATGATGTCGGCCTCCAGCATTTTTTCTATCTCATCATTCACCCACGCTGCATAGTTGCGGTTCATCCTATACGATCTCTTGCGTACATGGCGGGCTCCGGGTACCAACAGGATGCGGTGCACGCACAATTCAGGAGGTACCCCCTTCAAGTCTTTGTACGTCCATGCGAAGACGTCTTTAAACTCCAAGAATATTTTGAAGGTCGTTGTCTTCAGCACGGGATCCCAGTCATCCCCGACTAATATATTCCGTGGGTCCTCCTCCTTTCCCAGGTTTGTTGCCTTTAGCTTGGACTCTTCAAATTGAATTGGTTTGTCTTTCTCAAACCAATGTGCGAGTGCCTCGTCCACTCGAGCTTCCCCCTCCTTATATTCTTTATATTCTGGAGGCAAGACCTCCGGCTTGGCGGGCTCCTCTATCTGCAACATGTTGCAGTGAAAAACTTCGTAGTCCTCCATTTGCCAATGGAAGAGCCCGTTGAGTGAGCACACCTCATCTTCAAAACATCCCTCCAATTCGAGCACCCCTTCACTGTTCGGCTCCATCGCGTTCTTGCCCTTACTTTTGTCGAGACCCCCTTCCCCTTTATAAGAGTCCTCTGAGTCCGAGTCAAAAGAGGCGACCTCTTCGCCGACATCTTGGGTCAGGAGGTCAATGGTATATTTCCGCCCTCCCTTCTCCATGGAAAGTGTATTTTTCTTCCAGTTGTGGTTCACCCTCGTGGTGATCAACTACACTCTCCCCAAGATGGCGTCGTAGCCTTTCTTTTTCAAGGGAATAACTACAAAATCTAATAGAAAGGGTTGCGTACCAATTGTCACCTGCTGGGCCATCAATATGTCGAGTGGCTTGATGTCGTTTTGGTCGGCTCCTACCAGATTAAATGTGGATGGCCACAGGGTGGGTTTCCCCAGCCTCTTCCATGTCTCTTCTGGTAGTACATTCACCCCAGAACCTCCGTCCACAATGGTGTCCTTTAGAACGGTTCCAAGGATGCCCATTTCTACCACAACTGGGTGTCTACCACTGTTCAAGGTTAGTAACATCGGGTCAGTCGAAGGGCTAACGGGAACCTCCACCTGTGGTGCACTCGAAGGTACGTGTGCGGTGCTTAGCAAATTGCTGAGGATGGCAATCCTCAAATGTGGCATGGAGTCTAGAAGGTCTTTTACCTTTATCAGTACCTCCATCTGCAAGACTTGCCCAATAATATTCTTTTCCACTTTCAGGTGGGTTAAGGGACTCATCGTCTCCGTGTTCTTCCGTCCTTCTACCGCCATTTCCCATTCAACGTCGACCTTTGCCTCCCGCAGTCTCTCCTCTGTGCGGGGGTCGGGATACGTTGCCTTCTTTGCCTGCGCGCGAGTGATCACCAACACTTCACCCGTCTTCTCAATATTGAGGAGATTCACCCCTTTTTTAGGGCATTTTGTGTCATCATGATCACCGGGGCCACACCATCTACACAAGCTCTGGGGGGTTTCAGTATTCTGGCACTCCTGAGCGAAGTGCCCCCATTGGTTGTAGGCCCCACATTGAATTATTGGCCGGCCCTTAACGTCATACTGCATTCTGCTCCAATTGTTGTTGTTGTTATTGTTGCCTCTCCCTCCTCTTCGGTTACTTCTGTAACCACTAGATGATGCAGCGGTATCGGCTTGTGGCTGGGTGGAGCCCGCTGACAGTGAGAGTTGCTCTTGCACGAAGAATACCTGGTTCCCTTTTGTTTTCATGTTGTAGGGGCATTCTTTGACAGCATGTCCCAACATCTGCCAAATTTCGCAGAATGCCTTCTTCGGGCAAGTGCCTTTTGTGTGACCTTCTTCCTTACAATCAATGCACCACACGTCTTCGTTTTTGCTCGTGCTTCCTTTCATGTTCTTAAATTCCTTCAACATACGGTGCATATCCTTTTGAAGAGCTTGCACCTTCTTACTTGATGATTCCTCACTGCTGCTTTCTCCCGAGGACTCCTCTTTTGCAGAGGACTTGTCCTTTTTCTTCCACGATGTTTTGTCTTCACTTTCTAAGTCCATCGCGTAGTTGTATGCGTCATCGTATGAAGTGGGCAGTACAATTTTCATCTCTCTCCGCAGGGATGACCGCAACCCTTCCACGAACCATCTCTTCTTTAGTCCGTCAGCCGGTTGGTTCTCCATCTTCCCCAGTAACTCCTTTAACCGTTGGTTGTATCTTTGCATTGTCTCGTGCTTTCCTTGCTTTGTGCTTAATATCTCCGCCATGATCTCATTATCATCTCTAAGGAGTCAAAACTCTGTCTCAAAAGCTTTCTGTAGGTCGTCCCATGTTCCCACCTTTGTTTTATCCACATCAGAGTACCAATCAATGGCTACTCCTCTCAGGGTGGCAAGGAACTGCACCACCCAATCTGCTTTGTCAACTACCCCGTTGGCTGACCATATTGTCTCACATGTACGACAGTGTCATACGGGGTCATCGTTGCCATCTCCATTGAATTTAGGCAACTTCTGTTTGCCCGCCATCGATGGGGGTCGTCTTCCTGGAGGTGGTTGTGGCTGAGTCTGTGCGTCGCTCCCTCCGGTGCCAGTGGTGTGTCCTGCGTGGGTGACTGGAGGTACGATGCTTTGCCTATTGTGTGGGGCACCTACAATCGTACGGTTGTCCTCCCCTTCGTTCTCCCCCGCACCCACTCCTAGCTCCCTCTGGTGATCCTCACTTCGTGGCGTAAGGGATAAGTTTCTAAACTGATCCCGAGTCTCTTCAACTAGATTCCTCCGTAACCTTGTCTCCTCCAGAAACTTTTCATGGCTCCTCACCCTACGGTGTTCTGGCGATGCGTAGAAATTTCCCTCGGCTTCTGCACCCTCCGTGACACCTCCTTGGTTCCCTTCAGGCACCCTTCTGCAGGTCATCCCTCAGCAAGTTGCCTCAACCTCCATCTACGTTCTACTTGCTGTTCCAGAATCAAGGCCCTCTGTGCAGCCTCCCACTCATTCATTTCTGCTTTCTTATTTCTATCTTTATTTAATAGGTTGGGCATTAATTCCCATACATTTCCATAATTCACAACACATAAACCAGAACACGCCTTTATTAATTCATTTCGTCAATACAACTCGTGTCAATATTATGACACCTTTATTTAAATATAAAATGTTCCTTTGTCCCTATGGGATTCAGGGTTCAATTCCTTCCTGGCCTCGTGCCATCCCGCTCCGCTTCCTGACGGCTGCTTTCTTTGTACTGTTGAAGGATTTGTTGGCGTCGCTCTTCCTGGGCAATCTCCTCTAGGCGAGCTTGTTGTGCCAGCGATACCTGTGCAAGCAACCGGGGAAGGTGGTTCATCAACCAATTTACTGTCGGGCTAACCTATAGCGCTGTCCACACGGCACTTGGTGGGATTTCCGCCTCCGTGGCCTCTCGTCGGATGTAGGTCTTGATGGCTACTTGGAGCAGAATTGAAAATTCCCTCCTCGCAGTGTCTTCTGCGTTGTAGAGCTTTGTTTGCGTGTCGTTGGCCTCTGGGTTTATCTCACCAACGGGTAGGCCCATCGTGTCCGTGCGCCATCCGTGTCTTCCATTCCCGAGTATGTCTAGGCAACGGCGCCAAATGTTTGCCCTCTCGGGTGAATAACTTAAAGTACACAGATAAAGCACGTAATGCAGAATAATAATGCCATAGAAATCAAGTCAAATATAAGAGATGTTATTCCATTCATAATCGTATGTCACAAGTTACATTCGGAAGTATATAAAGATACCGAGGGGGTGCGAGCGCCAACCACCGCACCGCAACTGCCACCCCTCAGTTACCACTAACCAAGACAATTACAATGATCAATGAACAAAATCGAGGGTAACATGAAGTCTGCGCCAATCTGATATATCTGCAATACAATTTCGATTTCACCTTCAAGACTCCAAAATAGCATCGCCCTCCTCTTTAGATAATATCGCTGATCCAAACATATGAAGGCATACTTCTACTATGATCAATGAGCAAGATTGTGACATTATGAAGGTCTAAAGCATAACTCTTCAAATCTGATATGAAGACTCCATAAGCCCAATGTGAAGAACTGGATATTCCTCACTCACCAAGCAACCCTTCAAAGGATCTTTCACCTCCTCAGTTATGCGGATCGAAGGGAGGTATCGTTCCCAGATCAGATCTACGGACAACCCTTGGCTCCACAACTCAAGACAAGAAGATAACAAACAACTGATGCCCAACATGTCCTTCCTCTCTTCTATTTATCCATTACATAATACGTTTCCATCACCTTCTAGAAGATAAGGTTAGGTACACTTTATATTATTTAATTAAACATGTTATTTTAATGTACCTTTAATTTAATAATTAAATAAAATTAACACGTCCCCTGATATGTGTTATCTCCTTATAACATCAAAATAACAAATAAGTAAGAGATGTGAAGTCACCAATCACCGCTATAACTACCCCCTAAACAACTCCTTGGCCTACAAGGGTCAAATATAGGCCAACCACGAAACAACTACACGAGCTAAGGAGAAGGGGACATTACAAGATCCAAAGGGGTTTTCAACTGGCAGATCGAGATTATTGTGTTGGTGACTTTCTTCAGTCATTAGCTTGCTTCTTTAAGCTATACAGTTGCTGCAAAAAGCTTGCCGTATACCCTCATTGTTGGGCGTACTTGTATGGTGCAATTTTTATTTAGAAGGCACAATAAAATCAAAGGAAATCATCTTTGGCAGCACTGGTATAAGAGAAGAATAAACACAGCATTTGGAAGGCCAAGATAAAGTCTATCAAAAGAAACAACAAAGTTTATGGTTGTTTTTGTAGTTAACAGGTTCCATATTTGTTATTACCATTACTGTTTGCTACATTCCAATAAAGAATTTTTTTCAGCTTATTGTTTATTGCATTGCCATGTATCTTGAGTTGCATTTCAATTAAAGCTTTATGGTTATTTGTATTTGGTTTATTATCAGCATATGGCTTGTATGTCAATTGTTTGCTTAAATGCCTAGTGGTTGTAGGTGTACATTGGAATGTATGGCAAGTGTTTGTCTTTATGTCAACTAGCTGTACTAGTTAATTTCAGTCATTTACATGTGTCAAAGGTCTGAAACAGCTAGTATATCATTTCTACAACAATCTTGCATTGTTAGAAGCATTCAATAACCTCATTTGTAGCCTACGAACTCAAAGAAGACACTCACAAAATTCATAACAGTGGTTTTCAGACATTGTATGCTAAGTGTTTGATAATATTCCTTAAGCCTCTAATCAACATTTTCAGGGCAGAATTGGCAAGGGCCATTATAGGTGGGCTACCCGATTCCTGCAGTCTAAGAAAAAAATTCATTTTCCCTCTTACAATTCCCTCCAAAAGTGTTTAAACATAATTTTTTAATTAAGTATTACATGGGGCCTTATGATGGCCCATTTAGATGATAACTTTATTAATATAAAATAATACAAAATTATAAAAGATGAGTACTCTTTATGTTTGAATAGTGAATCATGTATTTTTCTCTGTGATGAAGAAATTTGAGGTGAAACCCCTTGTTAATGAGTTCTTCTCTGTGAGGGAGAAGATCGAAGTGCAATCCCTTGTTAATGAGTTCTTCTCTGTGAGGGAGAAGTTCGAGGTGCAATCCCTTGTTGATGCATTCTTCTCTAGGAGAAGTCTGAGGTTAAAGCCCTCGTTCCACCTCTGCGAGTAGGCATGGTGGAGATGCATTCTTTTCTGGGAGAAGTCTGAGGTTAAAGCCCCCGTTCCACCCTCTGCGAGTAGGTATGGTGGATCCACCGGGCACCCTCTGCGAATAGGCATGGTGGAGATGCATTCTTCTCTAGGAGAAGTCTGAGGTTAGAGCCCTCATTCCACCCTCTGCGAGTAGGCATGGTGGAGCCACCCTCTACGAGTACGCATGGTGGTAATGCATCTTTCTCTAGGAGAAGGTTGAGGTGAAAGCCCTCTTCCACCCTCTGCGAGTAGGTATGGTGGGTATCATGGAAGAAATTTCATGATGTGCTTGTTCACCCTCTGGGAGTAGCTATGGTGAACGTATTATTCATGGGAGTAGCCATGGTGGTAGTCACTATGTGACTTGGTTATTCAGAAGAAATCCTCCCTAGCTAAGAGGGAGTGTTGTTGTGTAGCTAGGTCGGATCCCTTCTAGGGCCGACCTAGTGCACAAAATGCCAAGTGACTTGTCGGCCTTGGCATTTGGATATCTCGGTTGTATGAGTCTAATTTGGGGTAGTTCCTATTTGAGCAAACCACTTATGTGTAACTTGTGATTAAGTTAAATGTAACTTGCAACTAAGGGAGACTCATATGTAACTTGTAATAAATAGGTCTGACCCTATCCTTGGTGCCAAAAGTATATGGTCGGCTTGAGGTCTATTAGGAGGTATTGATTCATATATATGCAAGGTCATGATTGCATCAATAGATATGAATTCAATAACATGAAGGTCGTGTAGTGTGCTCAAGGGTGATGATAAGAGCTTATCGTCTATGGTTGGGAAGGCAACAGATCTGATGTTTGCCTATGGTTAACGAGCACTACCACAAAATCAACAACCATTACAAGTCAATTTTGAAGATTGTTTTATATGCTTCATCAGCGAATTGAGTTGAAGAAATCTGTATTACAAAAAGACTGTTGATAGAGACAAGTGGCACAGGTGGCTAGGTATCATTGGTTGTCTTGTTTCAGATATTCACTTAACATAGGACTGTAACAGGTTCTTGCAGATTTGTTTTATGATTGATATCTTCAGATTATTTTACAGAGGGTTTATGTTGATCACTGACGTTATAACAGTAATGGTTTTCTGAGTTTAAGTTTCAGATCATTGCATGTGATGAACAGCAGTACTGGGAAGTTGTTTGCAGGTCTTTATCTGTTTTCAGGTATACAGAAACATATTAAGCTTTTCAGCATTTGTTTAAGTGTGTCATTTTGCAGTTATACAGAGACATTTGGCATCAAGACTTCCTATATTTTAGCACATTTCATTTCTATCTCAGATTGTTGAAATTGTCTTGTATAATTGATATATAAATGAACATACTCTGTAACTGATTTCATTCTGGAGTTGGTGCTCCAAGAATCTTGAGTTGGTGCTCAAGTCATTGAGTTGTGTATTTGGAGGGTTGGTGCTCTCTTAAGAATTTTGGTTGAGTTGGTGCTCAAAAGATTGTAAGAGGATTAACTGTGAGGCTGGATTAGGACAGTAGATCCTAGCAGCATTTTCACCATGGTTTTCCCAAACTCCCAAACTGGGTTTCCATGTATACCTTTGTGAATCGGTCTCATTGTGTGATGTTTTCTTCAGATTTTATTTTGGTGCTTTCATTTCAGGATTAAGATTAAAAATTTCATATAAGTTCTTCAAAAGAATTAATTGAATAAGAATTCATGTTATGTCATTTACTACTGATTCAAACCCCCCTTTCAGTAGTAAATATGTGTTCTACAATGTAGTAGTTTCCTTCAACTTCAAAAGAATTAATTGAATAAGAATTCAAGTTGTCATTACTACTGATTCAAACCCCCCTTTCAGTAGTAAATATGTGTTCTACAATGTAGTAGTTTCCTTCAACTATAAAAATTTTGTCGAGTTGTTCATGTAATTCTTGTGAAGACTTCTCCATTCCTCTATCTGTTGCATATATTTTGCTTTTCTCACTCTTAAACTGCTTTGCTTGCTAATCCACAATCCCTTGCAAGGCCCTTGAAGACTCCTTATACATGCCCAACTTGGTTATGTGTTTGGTTCTTGCAACTTCTAACTTTCTTGAGGACTGCCTTATGAGAAAAATGAACTCACCACCATGTTATCTCTACACCACTCTGATATAACTAGGAGCTGAAAAATCTACTCCAAATGATACTCTTGAGTGTTGCAACTATGAAATTTTTTTATCAAACTTGTTTTCTTATAAAGCTCAAATTTACCTAAAGATTGTGGTTTTGATAATGAATGAAGCGGGAAAAAACAATTTAGAGACCTTCAAATAATCTTCTTGAAGTCTCCATGCACCAAGCAAGGATTTACTATAACTTCTTTCATGTATATCAGCAGGGTCTAATATTATTGGCAAATAAATATATGACCACTGTTGTTAGACAGCTGCCACATCCCAAACTTTCTTGTGCAACAATATTTTGAAGATCACTTTGTTTTTCTTTGAAAATTTTATCATTTTCCACCAACTTATTTTGAAACTTAAGCTAAAAATATAAAATCTGATAAATAAATAACTATATCTTTATTTGACTTTGACTGCAAGCTTCTTCTCGTTGCCAAAACTGATTAGCTACTGTGGCATTCTTGCTTCTAGTCTCATCCCTAATGCAGCATCTAGAATCTTTATTGTAATCTCCAAAGATCTAAAAGCTACGTAGCTAGAAGAGATTAGAATGTCAATAATTAGATATAACTTGAATTCTCAATGTTGCCAAATGTCTAGTAAGTAGAAGAAAAAACTTGGTTTGCTGGTGTTCCAAGTATCCAAGAGAGCTAAAATGACCAAGGCAATACTTGTCATCCAAATATTTCAGCAACTAATGAAAAAGAGAATATCTCTGTTGACTCCTCAAGGTTCTGACTTTCAAAGCAAACCAGAGTAATTAAATTCATATTATGGTAGTCAGAACCCTAAAGATTTGAAAAGCCACGACCAAAGCCAATGGTTACCTTAAAGCTCCAATTTTCATGTATGACTTCAAAAATTGGCCCAAGCCAATGTCTCATTCTGGCCTCATTCAAGTTTCAAGTGTTGGATCACAATAGTTGAAAAATAACTAAACCCACAAATTGAAGCATCGTATCTTAAACCTAGAACAATGGCATGATAACTATAAGCAATGATTAGACAATGCCACTTGGTTCCTCAATATTTCAACTTATCAATTCTGCTTGAAGATAAAATGGCAAGTCCACACCCATCAACCCAGAGGATTTCAGAAGCCATGGCAAATATCCTTGAACAGTCAGAAGTTTAACAGTTATTGTAGCTCAAATTTGGATTGGCAACAAAGCTATTTGGGAAAAGTAAAGAAATATGAAAAAGTACATTTATTACAGAGAGCACAATTATCTAGATTCTATATAGACTTAATCCTTTTAAAAATCAACAAACTGCCTTAACTATCACACCTACCTTAATTCCATAACATGTTATGTTGGACAGTGATTATGTTGAGTGTTATTCACTAACATCTTCATCCCCCTCCTTAAAGTGAAAATAACTCACTAGTAATAACCTTGACTCAAGAATAGCTGACAACGAGAAGATGACACTTGTCTGCTTAATATTTCAAGCTGTCTATTCTCCTTAATCTAAAATGCCCAAGTCTCTGCTCATCAAACCAAAGGATTTCAAAAATAATGAGCAATATTGTTGAACAGAATTTTTGGGTTCCTATAACTCAAATTTTCCAGTGTCCATAGCTTTTCCTTGTGTTTATGAAAAATTCAATTGATGTCAACAATGTTTGCAAAAATAAACAAATACAAGAAAAGGTACATTTATCACTTAGTGAGCACAATGATGCACATAAAATTCCCCATTTTAACTCCTTAACATCCTATGTTCGGCAATGACTGTCGAATGTTATTCCCTTACGCCCCACTCCCCTTCCTTAACATGAAAATGTCTTCTAATGCAGTACTAATTTCCAAACCCAATTCAAGATCAAATTTTACATAGCTAAAATATGAATTGCTTTAGGGTTCATTATTCAGGTCTTAAATTTTCACTCTTTCGCCCTAGATCTAGAACTTGTACCAGCTTACAAGGTGGATCCAATTAGACAGTCACCATCTCTAGATATTATAGAGATAGAGCCCTATCTAAGCCTACTGATTCATTTTGACACCCTTCCAAACTTATAATACTCCATCAAGACCATCATTGATCATAGTGATCATACTATAAAGGAGGAATCATGATATTGCCTAGACAACCATTCATGCTGATCTATCATCCGAAAAGTTTGGAAGTTAGCATACCTTAAACTTTAAAGTCATCATAACTTGTCAAAATGCTATTTTCCATCACTTTTGTCACTCATTCATTATCTTGGAGTCATCTATAGCATAAAAACTGCTTTCATATTTTTTCATTTTGTTTCTTCCTTTATTTTTTCCTCCTCTTTACAATTTACCACACCAAATACCTTGACCTTACTACTTGGGCCTATATATGACATGGTTTATTGCGTAGAAACATGACTTGTTTTTGAAATTTCATTCCCCTTCTTCCCCACAAGCAGGATTAATTCTCTTAGAAGTCACATAATGATACATGTGGTAACTAAACCTTGGGGGATTTATTCAACAGGATCACCAACATGGAGTCAAGGGGCAGAAATCTATTGCGATGTTCAGGGGAAGAAACCCACCCAAAAATTATAGTCAGCATGGGACCACATTTTCAATAACTGTTGCAAGATGAACAATATTGTCTTCCTCAACTTTTATTCATATTCTTTTCTACTCCACACTGAATTTAAATGTATTGTACCCCAGCATCTACAGGGGTATTGACAGATATATGCATTCTACATCTCTTCTTAAATATTTGCCAACAAAAAAATTTCCAAATTAAGAAAAAGAATTTCACACTTGAGATCTGCCCTGCTTAAAAAAGCAAGTTCATTTGGCAGACGCTGTCTGGATTTCTGCAATAGCCATTTGAGGGGTCCCAGGATGTTTGTGATTTTAAAGCAAGACCAATTCATTTCACTATTCAAGAAGTTGGCTTAGTCTCTTGCCAAGGGCTGTTGGGCAAAGATTGACCAAAAAAAGGATTTTTCACCAAGATATCTGTGGAATCCTGAGCATCAGCAATGGCAGAATTGGTGCCATAGTTACTGTTTGGACTAGCAGAATTCTATGTTGCTGGGTTCTCCTAATCCCCCACACACAAAAATGATTTAAAAAGTGATTTTTTAAACTCCAAAAATTTATTTGAAAAAAAACTAGAAGCAACCTATAAACTAAAACACACCTCTTGCTCATTGTTTGACAAACACAACTCTATTCACACAAACTCATTCTTGCTAAGCCATATTTGCATTTTGAAAGGTAGCTGGTAGTTTTTGAAGAAGAACGATCACAAAGTGCCAAGGGGGTGAATATAGCTTGGACAAAGGATATATATTCATCTAAGATAGGCATTCTAACTAATCATTTTAGTTTTTTAACGAATTTTTTCAAATTTAAAAAAAAATCAAATTTCTTTTGCAAAAGCAAAAGGTTTCAAGATTTGTTATAATGTTTTTTGGTGTTTGTTTTGAACTTTTATTAGTCTATATATATTATAGGGTAGCAAACTGCAATTTATTTGGAATGGCCACTACTTCAAGTTTAGTGGGCGTTGAGACAAATAAACAATTTAAATATGATCAACATCTCCTCTATGAAAATATGTTATGATGCTCAGAGAACTTCCAAAAGCTGGAGTTTTTATTTGGAATTGTAATTAATGTGCAGTACAATTTAAGAGCTCATGTAGTCAAGTGAAAGCTCACTTATGTGCTATAAGGGGGTATTGAATTAGAATATAAGGAGGGAAAGATAAGAAGGGGTTGCCAAAAGAAAATGGCATTCGTTAAAGAACAAGAAGAAGCTAACCCAATGAGTGAGTAATTAAAATCTCCTCCTTTGGCAAGGAAAACATCATTGAAGGCAGCTACATATTCAATAATGGCCTCCCAACATCCTTTCTTGGAGAAGCCCTCTGTCCAAGAAGAAGATCCCCTTCTTTCTTCTTGCAAAAGAGACCCATTGGTTAAGGCATTTGAAATTTGAAATGATCTCTAGGGTTTGTTGATCTGTTTAACCACTTTCAAAACTATGATTTCAAGGAAATTGTCACAACAACAATATTAACACAGCAAACAATAAGCACTCGGTTTATTTTATTTTCTCGACAGTTCCAAAACGCATGATATTCTGATGTGGTGATGTGTATCTCATCAAGCAGATATTACATCAAATAGACAACGGGAAATAGTGTTGTTTAAACAAAACTGAACACAGACTTTGTAATTATAAAGACTGGGCTCACTCAAAACTTCTTGAATATGAGCGTACAATGCTGCAGAGGACAGGTTGATAGCAACCGCAAAATGGGGCCTGTGAAGTCACAAATGACCAGCAAAAACCTCCTAAAAACCTGTGCACCCTTCCAAATGATGAGCTCCTAAAGTCGGAGTGTAGGGGGGCAGTGAATAGCTAGGGGAAGTTCTCCAAACAAAGTGATCTGCAATGTAGAAGACTCGCTATTGTTGGTGCTCGCTATTGTTGATGCCTTCCCTAAAGGGTTATTTGCTGCACACTGTAGTCTGCTACGTTGTAAATATGCCTTAAACAAGAGGGCTCACTGCTGTGAATGTGTCTATTCAGCCTCCAGCAAAGGATGTAAGTGATCTGGAATAAATTTACTCCAACAGCCCTATGTAAATCTGACCAGCAACTTCTTGTGGTCAAACAACAACTTTGGCAGCCACCTATAGGTCAAACTTATCCTAGATTAACACTGTTTTAGATCAAAACTAGAAATAGGATTAGAAATTGCACGTGTATAGGAAAATTTTATCAGAGAACACTAGGGTTTGGTTTCCTAACCTTGCAGGAAACCGCATCTCAACTTACATATTCAAGAATTCTCCTAAATGTCAAATCAAATTTTCCATGATTTATACCCAGGCAGCAGAAGACTTATTTATACTTGTTAGGAAATTAGCACTACAGCCCAAACTATGCTGACCAACAAGGAAATTACTTTATTTTTACGTTTTTTCATTTATTCAAAATAGGGGTTGGCCCAATACTAGGCACCCAACTAAAATTTTCAAATATTTTATTTTATTTATTTATTTATTTAGGAAATATTTATTTAAATATGTATAGCTGATGTGTTTAAAAACATCCTAATTAAAAAAACTACTGGAGGCCAACTTAATTTAGAGGGAGCATAACAGTCCTCCCTTTTCCAAATTGTTTGTCCTCGAGCAACTTCAGACTTTGGTGCTCAAGAATCTCCACTCCTTCCCATGTCGCATTTTCAAGTGGAAGATTCTTCCATTTCACCAAATACTCTAGAATGACTTTGTTTCTCAGTTCCTTTTATGTCACATCAATGATAGCTTCTAGTTTCAAAATCAATTTTACTTGATCATCAAGCAGTGGCAAATCAAGTGATTGTGTAACTTTCTGTCCAAGGGTCTTCAACCATGATACATTGAAAAAATTATAAATTCTACTGTTTACTGGAAATTCCAGCTTGTATGCAACCTCACCAATCCTCATCATTATCTTATAAAGTCCATAAAGTCATGGCCTCAACTTCTCAACTCCACTTCCCTTGAGGAAAGATTGTCTAAAGGGCTGTAACCTCAAGAATACAATGTCTCCCACCTCAAAAACTCTTTCAGTTCGATGGTGATCAGCAGACAACTCTTTTTGGTTTTGGGACTGTTGTAAGTTACCCATAAGTGCTTTCACAATATCCAAGCTTTGTTGAACCAATTCTCTAGCTTCTGGTACCCTACTATTTGAAAGAATCAAATCCATGGATAAAGTAGCATTATATTCACAAAGTGTCTCAAAAGGAATCATATCTATCGGTAATTGTAGCAATATTCCCAAATATGTAGCCACTTGTCCCATGTTGTTTGCTGTCCTATAACATTTTTCCTCAAGTAACTTTCTATCCATTTGTTCACAATTTTTGTTTGCCCATCGGTTTGAATATGAAAGCTAGTGCTTGGGGTCAATTCTACGCCTATTAATATAAAGAGCTCTTGCCAAAACAAGCTGAAGATACAACATGAAAATGAGCATATGTAGTGAGTCGATCAACAACCACATAGATACAATCCTTACCTTGCACCTTTGGAAGTCCTATGATGAAATCCATGGAGATACTCTCCCATTTCTGATTTGCAATGGGTAGGGGCTGCAATAAGCCAATTGTAAATACATGCTCTGTTTTATTTTGTTAACAAACCAAACATGTCCAAACATGCCTCAACATATCACCTTTAAGCCCCTTCCATGAAAAATTCTCCCTTGCTTATATGTCTTGTAGTACCCTAAATGACCAAAAAGTAATGTATCATGACATGCCCTCAAAATTCTCTCCTTCACCTTCGATTCTGGAACAAGACATATCCTATCCTTGTATAGGATGAGCTTATCAACCACTTTGTGATTGTCATCTTGTAACTGCTTGTCCAAAAATGTCAATAGCATGTGTGTTCTTAGCATATTCAGCAATTATAGAAACCTTCCAATCAGCAGATATATTAGTCATAGAGCAGAAATAAGGTTTCCTAGATAGTGCATCGGCCACCACATTACTCTTTCTCTTAACATACTCAATGTCAAAATCATAGCCTTGCAACTTACCCATTGGACCATTTTTGCTATCTATCATTAAAATCCCTTTGATTGAGGAAGAATTTCAAATTATTATCATCCATTTTCACCACAAACTTTCTACAAACCAAGTATTGCCTAAATTTGGACAATGCATGCATGATGGCTAAAATCTCCTTGTCATAAATATAAAAGCTCTTCTTTGTCTCCTTAAACTTCATATGTCAAATGTTATGGGGTGTGTAGTGTCATAAATAGTAACCCCTTCACAATTTCATTCTCCTTTCAGGCCCTTGCTTTAGTGTACCTTCTTCTAGGTCATCTCCGGCCTATTTTTGGCCCTTGCTCATGAGGTGACTTGATCTTATGTCTTGAGCTTGTGTAGTCAACAACCACCTTTAGTTTTCCCTTTTCTAGGTGGACTATGCCGCTAGTGCACTGGGAAGCCTAGTGCCATTGTCCCTCCAAAAAGGGCCCAAATTCAAATGTGTCAGAGTGCCAGTTCCTGTCATTTGTGATTCGATCCCAATATTTTGATATGACCATTTGAAGTTGGCCTAAATGTGGAAATACCTTGAGAACCTTATATAAATGCAACATATCTAATTCATTTGATCATATCTTCATATAGCGATTCCATTTCAAGTCCTATTTCCTTCATTCAAGAGCAGATTTGAATACAAGGAGCATCAAGCTACAACAACTTATCTTCATGTATGTTTTCATGATGGATTTTGTTATGATCTATCATGTTATTTCATCAACACTTGGAGGACTTGTTTTAAGAGAACTACGTCACCACCACATTTCAATTCAGATTTAGCCTCTACCCTACCAAGGGTAACCTCTCATCCAATCACCATTTCTTGCAATGGAGGTTAATTTCTACTTATGATTTGACTTAGGCAAACTCCTATGCATCACAACATTTTCCCTCTTATCTATGCGTAGATTACAAATCTGACAGCCGAAAGTTGCAAATTTGCAAAGAGCAAACTGAGACACACATTTGTATATTTTGAATAGTTGAAAACTTGTGAACTATGCTGATTAGCACACTCGTCTGAAAATTTCTGGCTGAATTTTGGAGGGAGTAATCTACAGAACATCCTAATGCGGAATTCAAAGTTTTAGCTAATGGAAGCACCTCCAAGACTAAGACATCTAGCACAATTGTCTAGTATTTTTAGGCTCAGATTTCAATGGTAGGTTTCTTTTTCTATCTTATTTCTAGATTTGTACTTTTGTGCTAGCTTTTTGATCTGTTTTTGTCTGTTTATTCTGAATCTTGTCAATTTCCTATCATTTAGCCTAGTTCTTACATCTTTACATCAAATCATATCAAACACGAAATGAGGAAATAATCATACACAACATCCAACTCTCCTTTACAACTTAAGTTGGATCTTGGTGGCTGTTTCCCTGTAATGTCCCACCCCAGGTGGAACATTGTCATTGCAACCTACTTGTTAATTTTAGTTTAATAAACTATATTAAACTGTGTTTTTGGTGGTCTTTCAGAACTAGATAGAAGTTGCAAAAATGTGTTTTGATTTGAGTTTGTAGTTTTGAGAGAAAGAACAATTGAATAGCTTTGCAAGTAAGCAAACTGAAACTTACTAAGAGATTACAGACAAGCTTACAATTTCAATCAGATTGCTGCTGTAAACTATTTCACTAGTTCATAAGACAAAGATGCTATTACAAATAAGTTCCTTGTATTAAGGTAGTTAACAAGCTGATTTGAGAGTAAGCACACAACCAAGAAGCTTACTCAGAAAATAAATTACAATAGTATAAAAATCAGTCTTCTTCTTTTCCAATCTGCTACCACATAAAGGTCTGATATACGCTCTTGTGTTGCCTAATATACATTGTGACTAGCCCTTGAGTTGGGGCTGTTTAGAAACTCCACAATCCTCAGCTGGTACGGCCTGTTATAGGTATGATTTATGTATATTCAACTCTTAATGACTGCTGCAACCCTTGTTTGCTGATTGTGTGTTGGTGAAGTGATTTTGCTAAAGGATAACAACTCAAAATAGAGTTTGGGCTGGAAATGACCCTCCAAAGTGCTCCAAGTGGGGTCAGCTAGGCACACAAGCACCTCACTCAGCCAGCATCAAATAAACTCAAAATGTCATGTCCCCTCTCTAGCGCTGCTGTAGCTCAGTAAACAACTCGCTAAGTGTAAGTTTTCCTCCAACACTTAGTCGATTTTAGTGAATAAAGAGGAGGTTGTGTTCAATAAGGTGGCGGGGTCCATGTTCACTTAAGTGACTCCTGATTTTCAGTCATGAGGATGGGGCCATTGCATTTCGATATCCAAACATTTTCTTTAAATTCCTTATGCTTATGGAAGGGGCACTAAATACATAATAAGAGTCGCCTGATTTATAGGAATTAGAGTGGGCGCGGATTTTAGGTTTGGTTGCCTTCTTAAGGTTGGAGAAAGAGTTAAGGCGGATTATGTTTTTTTTATTCTGATTTTTATTATTTTTCTCTGCCTGCCCTAGGACGAAAACCCCATGATAACCAGCTTGGACATCTGATCGTCAAACGGATCTGCACAGTAATAGCACGAAGTCTCAAACAAGTGAACCCAACAGCATCATTTCTCACAGTATTCCAGATTTATACTCGGAACTGCATGGATTGTGACTCAGACTGTGATATATGGGAAGCCGTCAGTTTCTAGTATTTCAAGAAAGCACTTTAATTTCAGTTAGCCTAGCACGGGTACTCTACTTTGCTCAACTAGTGTTGGAAACCCTTGATGTATGAAATAAGGGAAATAGCCTTCAAACAATAAGTTCTTTAATGGCTCTGTTTATTCTTGTTCGATTCAATTTCAAGGTTTGCAAATAAACTAAAAAATATCGTTGCATGTTTTAGAGTAGGATCTTGATTGTTTATGCCTAGCAAAGAATATTTCACAAAAGAACTGATCCAAATGCCTCTCCAATCTGCTGTAAAGTCTTCTACACACAGGTATGAAGTTGCTATTAATAACTAAACAAAAGATGATACTAAATTGGTATTTTTTGAGCTTCTTCTACCTAGAAATGGTACGGCCACACAAGTAGGTAGCTAACTCAGATTTCTCTACAAAAACTTCTAAACCTTGATGCACAATGGAGATCCCTGATCTGAAATCTCTCCTGCCACCCTTGGGAGATGTTTCACTGCTACAAGTAGTTGAATCTCATGGAAGTTATCATCCCCACAAGCTGCAGTTTCAGCATTTCTTTCTGTGTGTATTGGTTTTGGCTCACCGGATCCTGTGGAGTTGGATTTTGCTTGAAGACTAGACCATCTACCTTATTCCCAAACCGTATCACATTTAGATCATTTTCCGGCAAGTTATCACTAACGGTTTCCATGACAATTTCTTATTACCAGTTGCCTGGACCTATTTGCATTTGTGATCTACCGGATCTCTTTCGTAGCTTGCAGAGCCCTGAGCGTTGATTTCGATGTTCTTTGGCATGTGGCCAACCTTTTCCCATGATTTGCACTTCATCCTTTGGATTTTCCGGAAGGATTTCTTTGGCGGAGGCCGACCTTGTTGGTTTTACACATTAGGTCTTGTTCTTCGGGTTTTGATACCTTTTTGGGCCGACTAGATCCCCTTGGATCATATATATCATTGTAATTGTACATTACAATGCAATCAAGTAGCTAGACTGAGCGTAGACGAAAGATCTTGAGATTTGAGGTCCCGATTGTGACCTATTCTGTACTTTGAGTATATTCTAGCAGGCCTGTGAACCGGTTTTCTATAATCTGGTTGTTACCGGTTGGTTATAATCAATTTTCATGTTATAATTCAATCTGTTTTGCATTGCCTCCATCATATCTTTGTGTTTCCGTTGTGTTTACTCTTGCTGATCGGTTCAGATTGATCTCTTTGAGATTTCTCCTTACCGGTGACTGCGGTGACTGCACCAAGTGGTATCAAAGTGAGTTTTCGTTCAGGTTGTCCTAAGAATTTTGTTGTAGGGTGGCAGAATGTCGATCCAACCTACAGCTGCAGAGGACTAGCGAAAGATGGCATGAAGAGGAACTAGGAATGGTGGAGCGCATGGGAATGCAGACCCTACTGTGATGGAGATGTTGCGAAGGATAGCAGCCCAGTTGGAAGCCGTGGAGACAGCACAAAGAAGAGGCCAACATATTGAAGATGTAAGTGAAGATGAAGGAGAAGAAGCCCCGGCAGAAAAAGTAAACCCACCGGCAGTTGATCCGGATGAAGAGAGGTTTTTAAGGGTTTTGAGTAGGGCTAATACTAAACCACATTTTACCCCACAGGAATATGATGGAAAGTTGGATTTCGATGAATTGATGGATTGGATCTCGGAGATGGAATAGTATTTTGATTTTGAGAACATTGCAAAAGAAAGGAAGGTGAAATATGCCTGTACCCGATTGAAAGGTCAAGCACCTCTTTGGTGGGAGCATTTGCAAGTTGATAGACAGAGAAGAGGTAAAGAGAAAATCAAGACTTGGGATCGGATGGTTGCTAAGTTGAAGTCAAAATTTATACCGGTTGATTATCAGGTGAATCTGTTCCGAAAGTTGCAGAATTTGAGACAGAAAGAATCTAGTGTGAAGGAATACACCGAAGCATTTTACAAGTTGAATATTAGATCCGGACATGTTGATGATGAAGTTGAACAAGTTGCAAGATATTTGAATGGGTTGCGGATGTCTATACAAGATGAACTCAGTTTGATCAAATTGCATAGTGTTGAAGAGGCTTACCAGTATGCCCTGAAGGCTGAAGAAAAGTTAAACAAGAGACATGAGCAGAGGCAGAGAGGTAGAGGTGGAAGGTTTACCGGAGGTAGATTTCAAGGAGGAAGAGGATATACCGAAGGAAGAGGTACCGGTACAGATCAGAACAAGGACAAGGAAGTAAGCAAAGAAGGTAATTCATACCGGAAAGAGGATAGAAATCTCTACCAGAGGAGAGAACTGGATGGCTACCGAAATGAGAATTTTGGCAAACAAGACAAGAAGATGTTCTGAGGTACTTGCTATAAGTGTGGAGGAGAAGGGCATAGTGCATTTGAATGTAAGAAGACAGAGAATATCGGAAGAGCAGCAGTGGTGGAAGAAAACCCCACCGAATCAGCTAACAAACCGGAAGATGGAGAATGGAGGGTGTCTACTGATTCCAGAGCAATAAACAAGATCACAGTGAAATACCGGTTTCCTTTGCCTAAGATGGATGACATAATGGACTGTTTCAGAGGAGCAAGATACTTTACAAAAATAGATTTGAAGAGTGGATATCATCAGATTAGGATCAGAGAAGGAGATGTGTCATACCGGAGAAGATGAAGAACCCTTGCAGAGGAGAAATTTGTTCAAGACCAGATGTAAGGTATCCGGTAAGTGTTGTAAAGTTGTTATTGATAGTGGTAGTTTAGATAATCTTGTTTCAGAGGAGATGGTGAATAAGTTAAACTTGGAAAGGTTGAAACACCCTAAGCCTTATCCGATAGCATGGATTCAGGATGAACATAAGTTGTTGGTAAGTGAGCAATGTTTGGTGAAATTGAAAATTGGGAATTATCATGATGAAGTTTTGTGTTATATTATGCCTATGGATATTTGTCACCTTTTGTTGGGTAGACCTTGGCAGTTTGATAGACATGCAATACATGATGAGAGGAAGAACATATACACCATTGTGTCAAATGGAATGAAGCAAACCTTGTTACCTTTGGAGGAGCCTTTGAATAGTGAAGTTTGTACGAATGCTAGGATATGTTTGGTGGATGGAAGGAAGTTCCTGGATGGAATGAGACATGAGAATGTATGTTTTGCCTTGGTTCCTAGGAAGACTGAGAGACCAAAACCGGAAGAACAACCAGAGGAGGTAAAGGAATTGCTGACAAAATATGAAGACATCATTTCAAGATAATGTGCCTGATGGATCACCACCGGTAAGAAGTATCAGTCATTGCATGGATTTGATTCCCCGAGCTAATTTGCCTAACAAAGTTGCACACTGGTTGACACCGGCAGAGAATGAGGAATTAAATAGACAAGTGCTAGAGTTGTTGAAGAAAAGTTTGATCAGAGAAAGTCTGAGCCCTTGTGCAGTACCAACAATGTTAGCACCTGAGAAGAATGGAGAATGGAGGGTGTCTACTGATTCTAGAGCAATAAACAAGATCATAGTGAAATACCGGTTTCCTTTGCCTAAGATGGATGACATAATGGACTGTTTGAGAGGAGCAAGATACTTTACAAAAATAGATTTGAAGAGTGGATATCATCAGATTAGGATCAGAGAAGGAGATGAGTGGAAGACAGCATTCAAGACAAATGAAGGACTGTATGAATGGTTGGTGAAGCCTTTTGGGTTAACTAATGCACCGAGTACTTTCATGAGTTTGATAAATGAGGTATTGAAGAAATGCTTGGGTAAGTTTGTTATCATTTATTTGGATAACATTTTGATTTTCAGTAAGACAAAAGAGGAGCATTTGTTGCATTTGAGACAAGTTTTGCAGAGGTTGAGAGAAGAGAAGTTGTTGATAAATCTTAAGAAGTGTACTTTCATGAAGGAAGAGTGTAATGTCCCTACTTTGAAATATAATTTAATAATAAATAATGATAAAATTAAAATACAAAAGAATATATATAAAAATTAAAATTAAAATATAAAAGAATATAATTAAATATAATTAAAATTTGATTAAAGTTAATGAAAGGTCAAAAGGCATGAAATGATAAGTTGTGACTTCCTCAAATGTGAGATATAAAAGGGAGAAGAGAAACTCATTTGAGGGGGGGAGAATTTGAAAAATGAGAAGTGCAGATCTAATTTAAAGAAGAAGTGCAGATCTGATTATAAAAGGTTATGTCCCTTCCAAAGGGCAGAAATAATGAAGAGTTGCACTCTTTCAAAAGGTGCTAATGGTGAAAGGGTGTGTCTCTTGCCAAAGGGCATGCATGATGAAGAGGTGTGACCTCTCCCTCACATTGAGAGGTTTAAAGGAAAGGAATCAAAGCATCCAATAACATCACCATGGATTGATAAGATCAGAACTGTTATTAAGTTACAGGCAGTAACATCTTTGTTCTTGGTGGTATGCATGGGGATGAGCTGAGAATGTATGCTTAATATATGAAACCTGATAATGTTTTCATGCAGAATTAATAGTAATATTAATATGGACTGCAATATGTATGATAGTCATACTTAATTTCATATATATATTCATAATACATAAGAAATTAGTATACTTATAGTCTAAATCATGTTATTACTGTCAGTATTTAAGAAGATGGGAATGAGATGTTCCAAAGAGGGGCAGTCTAAATCCAAGCAATAGGTTAAGTCCCAAGATAGGGTGGGGATCAGCGACCCATAAGCCTTGAGGGTATAGACCCAAGATAGGTAAGGGCTTGGATCCGTAAACTTTGAGGGAAAGTATTGTATTTGGTCTCTAAGCACTTTGGTAACATACATAAACCCTTCTCCCTTAAACTGAAGTAGTAGCAGGGTCTGATATCTATATTAACAACAATGAATCATGAAATTCATCATCTAATGAGGAAAACAAATAAGAACTTGTTAATAATTAATTGAAGAATATCAATCAATTTTAGTATATTGAAATAGATCAAGTAGGCGACATTACAAAGAGTTAGTCTATTTGGGATTTGTGATATCTGCTGATGGTTTGAAGATGGACTTTGAGAAAGTGAAAGCAATTGTTGAGTGGCCTACACCGGAAAGCATTGGAGAGGTAAGATCATTTCATGGATTGGCTAGTTTCTACCGGAAGTTTATCAGAAATTTCAGTTCAGTTTGTAACCCTATGACTGAGACCATGAGAGGAGATAAGAAGGAATTCAGGTGGACCACTGGAGCAAACAAAAATTTTGAGTTATTGAAGCAGAAAGTGATTGAGCAGCTTGTGTTAGCTTTACCTAATTTCAACAAAGTATTCCAAGTTGATTGTGATGCAAGTGGAACAACAATAGGAGCAGTCTTGAGTCAAGAAGGGAGAGCAGTAGCTTATTTCAGTGAGAAGTTGAATGATGCTAAGAGAAGATATTCAGTGTATGATCAGGAATTCTATGACATAGTTCAAGCATTGAAGAAGTGGAGACATTACTTGTTGCCTAAGGAGTTTGTGTTGTATACAGATCATCAAGCCTTGCAGTACTTGAACAATCAGAGTAAGTTGAATTAGAGACATATGAGATGGGTAGAATTTTTGTAGAGTTATACCTTTGTGTTGAAGCATAGAAGTGGGAAATCTAACAAAGTTGCTGATGCATTGAGTAGTGTTAATGCATGGTAGCTTATGCAAGATAAGATCTTCCTAACCTTCCTTGTTCTGTTATTTATCTACATGCTTCATGTCTGATTTATATTGCATATGATTATCAGATTGTACAAACATTGCTTATCATTATGCTATCGGGCTAACAACCCGATAGCGTATTAATGTCAATTGTTAATTGGCATTAATATGCTATCGAGGTATTAACCCGATAGCATATTAAATGCTATAAGTTATCGGGTTAAATTCGCCGATACATACTTGCTATCGGGTGCATAAACATTGGCACCGATTCACATCTGTTATTGGGCTTAATTATATTGGGCATATTTGTTATCAGGTTTAATGAATACACCGCTTCATTTGGCATTAACATTGGTTAACAAATGCACCGGTTGGATTATATACATCGTGCACTTTGAATCATCGGTGTTTATATGAACCAATTCATTAAATTGATCAGTCATTATATTATGATATTACAATATGCTATCAGGGGTTTTTGAACCAATAATCAGCATTGTGTTAATGGTATAATTGTAAAGGCACCAATCAATGGGTGCATTGATCGGTCATGCCTAAAAGGCATGACCGGTCAATACACCAATTGACCGGTTGCCTAAATGATATATATGCCAACTGAATTCATTTGGAGAAGACATAGAAAATATTAAATGATCTCTCTCCTTCAAACCTGGAGATAAAAATTAGAATTATTAGACATTGACATAATTCCTCATATCCATATATAGCATTCATAGTTCATAACTTGTTCTTTAATTGAAATTGAAATAACTTTACAAGTAGGAGAAGGAATCTGCTAACAGAGATGAGAGTGGTAGTGTTAGGATTTGAAAAGTTGAAGACCTTGTATGATGATGACCCGGATTTTGGAGAACCTTAGAAAGCATGTAGAGAACCAGTTATGGCAGATAGGAGTAAGTGATCGGATTATTTCATTCAGGATGAGATGTTATCCAGAGGAGTTCAGTTGTGCACACCTAAGAGTTCTATGAGGGAGAATTTGATAAAGGAGAAACATAGTGGAGGATTAGTTGGACACTTTGGTGTTGACAAAACAGTAGCCTTGGTGAGTGAGCAATACATCTGGCCCCAGATTCATAAGGATGTTAGGTAATATGTGCAAAGTTGTAGAGTTTGTCAAGTTGCAAAAGGGAGTAGTCAGAATGTGGAATTGTATAAACCTTTGACAGTACCAATAAGACCTTGGGAGGATATAAGCATGGATTTCATACTTGGATTGCCTAAAACACAGAGAGGGAATGATTCTATATTTGTGGTGGTCGATAGATTCTCTAAGATGGCTCATTTCATACCTTGTAGGAAGACATCAGATGCAGTGCATGTAGCAAACCTATTTTTCAAGGAAGTAGTGAGATTGCAGGGGTTACCTAAGAGCATAGTTTCAGACAGAGATACTAAGTTTGTTGGTTACTTTTGGAGAGCACTTTAGAAGAAGATGAAGAGAGATTTGGAATTCAGTTCTACTTTTCACCCACAGTGATGGACAGACAGAGGTAGTAAACCGGAGTTTGGGAAATTTACTGAGATGTTTAGTTGGAGATAAAACCGGAAGTTGGGATTTGATTTTAGCACAAGCAGAGTTTGCTTACAATAATTCAGTGAATAGGAGTACTGGAAAAACACCTTTTGAGATAGTTACCGGAATGCATCCTAGAGGTATATCAAAATTAAAGGATATTAGCAGTGAAGACCAAAGAAGTTCAGAAGTAGAAGACTTTGCAGATCACATGGCAGCCTTGCATATTCAGGTTAAACAACATTTGGAGGACATGAACAACAAATATAAGGAGAAGGCAGGTGAGAAAAGGAGACATAAGGAATTTGAAGTTGGTGATGAAGTGATGGTGTATCTGAGAAAAGAGAGATTCCCGGTTGGAACCTATAACAAATTGCAGATGAAGAAGTTTGGACCCTGTAAGATCTTGAGAAAATACAGTTTCGGAAATGCATATGAAGTGGAGATACCGGATGACTTGAAAATATCACCTATATTCAATATTGCAGACCTTCATGAGTATCATGAACCAGAATTCAGTGAAGATGGTATAGTAGACTTGGAGAAGCAGTTGCCCCGGAAGGAACCAGATCAAATTGATAAAATTTTGGACAGTAGGATTGGGCATAGTATCGGAGCAATCAGTATAAGGAGTACCTGGTGAAGTGGAAGGGCAGACCAATGGAAGATTCATTTTGGATTTCTCAAGCAGAGGTAGACCGCCTTGGTTTTCCTTTGACCCCAGCAAAGTGAGACTCACTTTTTCAAAAACCCCGAATGTCTGATGCAGGAGCATCCCCGGTTCATGGCAATTTTGCACCAACCAAAAATATTTTCCTTTTGTTTTTGCTTTTTGTTTGCAGTTTCAGCATTTCTTTCTATGTGTACCAGTTTTGGCTCACCGGATCCTATGGAGTTGGAGTTTGCTTGAAGACTAGACCATCTACCTTATTCCCAAACCACGTCACATTTGGATCATTTTCCGGCAAGTTATCGCTACCAATTTCCATGATAGTTTCTTGTTACTGGTTGCTTGGACCTATTTGCATTTGTGATCTACCGGATCTCTTTCGTAGCTTGCGGAGCCCTGAGCGTTGATTTTGATGTTCTTTGGCATGTGGCCGACCTTTTCACATGATTTGCACTTCATCCTTTGGATTCTTCGGAAGGATTTCTTTGGCGGAGGCTGACCTTGTTGGTTTTACACGTTAGGTCTTGTTTTTCGGGTTTTGATCCCTTTTTGGGCCGACCGGATCCCCTTGGATCATATATATCATTGTAATTGTGCATTAGAATGCAATCAAGTAGCTAGATTGAGCGTAGACGAAAGATCTTGAGATTTGAGGTCCCAATTGTGACCTATTTTGTACTTTGTGTATGTTCTAGTAGGCCTGTGAGCCGGTTTTCTATAATCTGGTTGTTACCAGTTGGTTAAAATCAAATTTCATGTTATAATTCAATTTGTTCTACATTGCCTCCATCATATCTTTGTGTTTCTATTGTGTTTACTCTTGCTGACCGGTTTGGACTGATCTCTTTGAGGTTTCTTCGTACTGGTGACTGCACCACCTAATTAGTGTTGAAACCCTAACATGTCAATGTCCATTTATAATATGAATTTTAACTTAAGATTATTTCCCATTTAATATTTCTTCACTAATGGTGTGGCCAACTTAGAGTTATATTGTTTGCTTTATGTCCACACCTTTTATCTCTTTTCCCCATTCACTCTCTCACTAGATTAATCACTTAAGTCGATAACTAAAAGCTCTAAGTGCGTTTAAGTGATCCCAAAAAGAAGTTATGAAATTCAATGCAACTTAACTGGAATGATTAAGCTTAATGCTCTGGCAAGTCAAGAAGGAAACCACCAGAAACATATTTGTGAAGACCAACCTGCTTGAGTCCTCTATCCAACCTGTTAGTCTACGAGGACCTAATAATAGACTAACCCTGAAAACAGAACTGGCTAAGGAGGGAACATTACAGCCTAATGAAATTGATATTGATTTGAGATCTTACTTTTTGTCTCTAGGCTAGGCTCCCATTTCCCATCATCTCAGAGGTCTATCCTAAATCAAGAATGCTCCAATCCCCTCCTAAAGCATCACACCTAAAACAAATACATCAATACTGAAGTTCTCCTCGAGAAGGCCCTTTTCTTCAGCAAATACGTCAATGGGGTTGCAAGCTATGAAAACTCCTTCACAACTCCTATAGTAGTCACAACAACCCACAAATCCTCTCAAATGTGACAATTTTCTTGGTCTAGGCCACTCCTATATTGCCCTAATCTTTTCCTCATCCATGTTAACCCCTTGGGCACTAACCTTATGACCTAAATATAATATTTCAATAAAACTGAATCCACATTTGGATGGCTTGGTGTAGAATGAATGCTGCTCAAGTATGCCAAACACCTCATCTATGTGCCTCAAGTGGTCCACCCATGTCTTACTATGAATCAAGAAGTCATAAAAAATACCTAGCACAAATTTCCTCAATTTTATAATAAATACTTGATTCAAGCATGACTAGAGGTGGCTAGTGCATTGATTAAGCCAAAGGGCACAACCAAGAACTCATAGTGCCCATAGTGACACTAGAAGGTTGTTCACGCAGATCCTCATCTCTAACTCTTATTTGTTGATACCTTGATCATAAGTAGAAGTACATCACACCATGAAGCTCGTCTATTAACTCATCAATCTTGGGTATGGGGCAGCCATTCTTGATTGTCTTTTTGTTGAGGGCTCTATAATCAATGCACATCCTTAGACCCATCGTTTTTTTAAACTGACACTACAAATGAAGCAAATGAGTTGGAGCTAAGTTGTACATGCCTCATGTCCAATGAATCCTTAATTGCCTTCTCAATCTTCTCCTTGTATCTCCTAGGGTGTCAAAAGGGAGTAGTGATGACAAGTTTTGCTCCATCCTCAAGCTGAATCACATGTTCAAAGCCCCTATCCAGTGTAATGTTTATCTAAGATGGATTATATATCAACATGAGGACCTCTCATCCTTGGAACTTTAACCTTGCACAAAATTTAACTCCAAGAGGGCAACATAGTATGAAATAGGACAACATTGTCTCTGCTTCTCTCGACTACAACTTCAACTAACACTTTTGCTTTTGCTCCTTGCTGGACTCTAGAACTCTTGAACTATTCTTTGTAATTGTTGTCTTCTATCACTTTGTATATTGATCTAGAGAGATCTTCTCAATGATCCCTCTCTCTACTCCTTAGTGTTTGCAATACATTTTCTTTCTTTGTTTGGTCATAGGAGCATTAATTGCCAAGGGTAAGTTGTCTACTTGTTTCCCTCCCTTCTTCCTCCCTATGGTTTCTCTCTTTGTACCGTTATAGTATTTGTTGCTAACGTTGCTCTCGGGTTTTTTCCTCGCAGGTCCTAGAGGGCAATGAGGTTATGTGCCAACGACCTTGGTAGTCTAGAACAGAGACAATCGACGACACCATTCATTGTCAGGATGTCCCATACAATGTTCTCAAGGACCTCGTTTTCCCGAGCCTCCCATCGAATGTACTGGTTGATGAACACCTCCCACAAGTACACCAAGTCCTGTGTCAACTCGTCCTGCCTTGAATCCTCTTCTTCCTCGAATGAATTTGGCCATTCAATCAGTTGGCCCATTACTCTGCCATCTTGTTTGTCGCCATTCTTGGTCACTCTTAGATCTCCAGGTTCGAATTAGCAATGGCACGAAAATGTTTACTCCCGAAGGGAACTTGCTTGATTACACAGAGTAAACAAAATATAAAAACAGAAGCATACTAGAAATAATACCAACTAACAGTACTCAACACAACATATGGCAGAAATATATTCTTTATTACCAAAGTGTAATGTATACAATCATGAATATTTCCTAATACAACAATGAAAGTATATGTAGTGCCTAGCGGTTGGTTAAGACTGCCAACCATTGGCAACCACTAGCAACCTCTCAAGAACAAACCAATTACAGTGCCAATTATAATAACAAAACATTATTCATTATTACGGCAGTTTTGTCGACTACAAACTCTCTTGGAGCTGATTATGTGTCCAAGAAATAACAATTCTGTTGTACCAAATTCACACTTGGACTCCTTAGCAAACAAAGATTCACTCTCAAGGATACCTAAAACCTCATCCAAATGTCTTAAGTGCTCTTCCCATGACCTATTGAAAATGAGAATGTCATCAACGAAGACCAAAACAAACAAAATTGCTTCTTGAATATTATGTTCATGCAAGACTGAAATGTAGTAGGTGCATTAGTCAAACCAAAGGGCATGACAAGGAACTCAAAATGACCAAAGTGACATCTAAATGTAGCTTTTTCTATGTCCTCTCTAACTCTAGTCTTATGGTATCCTAATCCCAAGTCTATTTAAGAGAAACAGATTGCTTCATGTAGCTCATCAATGAGCTCATCTATCTGAGGAATGGAGTACCTATTCTTGATAGTCTTCTTGTTCAATGCTCTATAGTCTATGCAAATACGCATGGTACCATCCTTCTTCTTCACCAACACCACTGAAGAAGCAAATGAACTCTTATTTGGTCTAATGTGCCCAATATCCAAAAAAACCTTAACTGACTTCTTTATCTCATCCTTATGTCTCTTAGGATGCCTATAAGGAGTGGTGATGACTGGTTTAGCTCCCTCCTCTAACTCAATCACATGCTCAATGCCTCTATCAAGAGACCTACCTATAGGGATGCTACTAAAAACCTTGCTTCGCTTGGATAGAAAAGCCTAAATGTCAAGTGGATAGGACCTCTTCACCTCCTCTATAACCAAAGGCATAACAACAAACTCTGGTGCCCACACAACTTGATCGTGTCTAAAGATCCTCTCCATACATCTGAAAGATACAACTTATAATCCTCCATTAGGCATACCTCTCAAGACCTTATTCCTACCTTTTGATTTGAATTTCAGCACCACGGTCTAAAAATAAAATGTGATCTCACCAAGTGATAGAAGCCACCGTATCCCCATCACTACATATGTAGCTCCAATACTCACCACATAAAAGTCATCATTCACTTCATAGTTCCATAACTGAAAACTCAGTTGTGGATCATCCCAATGCAATTAATGGTGAAGCCATCTACAACCATCACCCGGAAACCATCCACCTCTTGTATTTGAAGTCCTCTACATACTACGAGTCCTTCATCATTAAAATTATGTGTAGCTAATGTATCAATCAAAGCAACCAATCGTTGTCCATTAAGTACTTTGATGCGTAGGGACTCATTCTTTTGAAAACTATGTAATTGGGCAAGCTTCCCATCATTCTCCTTACCCTTTTCAGTCTCTTATGTGGACTCTTCTTCCTCTTTCTCATTTGAAACAGATTGTTGGTCTGATTTTTCTGATGAAGATTCCTCTATTGAATAATATTCTATCTTGTTTACTTTGCCTATGGTCGCACATTTATGTCCCAAATTCCAAGACTCCTTGCAAGAAAAACATAAATTCTTCTTTCTTAAGTCATTCAATGCATCTCCATCAAGTCTAGTGACTGATTTTTTTTGCATATTGGTGTCCTTTGAGAAATGCATCTTGTCCTTTTTGTGTGAGAATGGTTTGCACTGAAATTTTGACTTAGGGGCAGCCCACTCCACACTCCTTTCTTTTTTATCATGGCTTTATGCAAGGATAGAGGATCAAATGCCTTAATCCGCTCTCTTAATGTCACCATAAGTCCTTCACTAATAAGACCACCAATCTCTTCTCTATAATACCGAAAAACCGTGAATGAGAGCCTCTGAAAATCTGCTATGTAAGCATCTACTGTACCATACTGCCTCAGTTGAGCTAGCTCCCTAAAATGCAATTTTGGGTCCTTACCAAACCTTTCAATGAGTTTGGTAGTGAACTCATTGTAGGTGGTAATTGACCTATGATTCAAAGTAATGAGTCCATGATACCACCACTCGTGTGCTACTCCATCCATATGCAAAGTAGCAAATTTAATTGTCCTGTCCTCAGCCATGGGTTTTGAAGCTAAATAATTATCTAACTTATGCACCCAAGCTCTAGCTGAACACTTATCACTGCCATCAAAATGGCAAGAGTGATCTTACCCAAAACATATCGTAGGTCTTTTTGAACTTCTGGTCCTCTAAAATCAGTTGTTCCTCCACTTCTCTTCTTCTGATCCATTAATTCATTGAAGGTCAAGTTGCTCTTGAGTGGCTCGAGGAGGTTGTCATACTCTATGTAGGCATGCCTTAACTCATCCACCAAAGGTATAGAAGTCTCGTTAACAATCTGCAAGGCCTCTTTTTGAATAAAAATGGGTTAGAAGGGCCTTGAGCAAGTGTTTGAGCCTACTTCTATGGGCTGCTTTTGAGAATTAATTTGCTGATTGGAAGAACTGCTCTCTGCATTGTTTGTTTGGTTACTCTGTGAGGCATTCTGATTACCATGTGTATTATTGTGCATACTTAGATTAAATTTACCCAACAACTGAGACATCATATCAATCACCATGTCAAATTTCATTCCAATCCCTGTAATTGGGCTCAAAGAACAAGCTCTCACCTTGCTTCTATCCGTTGTGTTTTCACCATCTTTGGGAGGTTCTCGATTGCCTAAAATTCTTGAAATTGTCTCTCCCTTTGGAACTTGGGGGAGCTGCCAATGATTCTTCCTCTTTTTTCTATAAAATATCTCTGTATCCTCTCACTCATAGAAGGTTAAAATCTGATTATAAGATACTATCAAAAGCTGGCTGGAATAACTTGTTTTGATACCACTACAATAACCACCCCTATTATTTTTTAAATATAGGGTGCAATATTGAAACTAATGAAGAATAATTTGCTGATTAGCTACAGATTACATGCACAAAAATAAACCAACATATGCAAATGCTCTTAACAATAAACTAGAGGGATTAGACAATCACCACTCAATTAGTACAATATCATAGAATGAAAATGAGCAGATTGCAACAACTAGATGAAGTGGGGGTTTTACACCAGCACCACTTCATCAGTATATTTGCAAGAAATAAGAAGAGTTGTTTTAAAATAACAAAATGAAGATGGGGCTATGCCTTCACCTCTAAATCAGAACATTATAATGAAATGTCTTCCAACCCTTCAATCATGAGTTAGCTCAAATACAATATCAAAGTGATAAGCAAATGAAAATCAGACCTTTAGAAGAACAGCAAACACACTCCAGCTCCTTAAGAAATTGTACATGCAAGTGCCAATCAACACCAAACAGATTCTTCTATTTCACCAACCATTATTCCATTCAAGGGCACCTCAAAATGCAGATTTCAGACCTCAGATATTGCAGATTTTAACTCAATCTAAATACACCAGCCAAGGGAATGGTACAGCCTCCTTGAGGAGGCGATTTTGCCCTAGAAAATCAGTTATTTGCCAAACTCTTCAAATGAATGCTCAATAGAAGTCGCCCAGCAATTATAAATCTAGAGAAACAATACCCAAATTGATAACCTTCAGCCTTCGGAAGATATGAGCAAAACTTGATTTCAGCTACTCAGAAAAAAACACATTACCAGAATTCAGAAAACCCACACCAGCACTCAGAAAACAACTCTAAACTCTTCAAAATTCACACCAAACAATTGACAACCACACTTCACACCAAACACCACAAACCCACATCAAAATACTGTAAAGAAGTTCATCTCTTCAAGCCAAATATCCACCTGTAAGCTTCAAACACACTGAAAACCTGCACCTCTGAGAACCAACCAGCTACAGTGGATCTTTCACCATTGAAACCAGTTATCTAGTTGAAGGATTTCATCCTCAACCAGTCAAGGTATGAACTCCAGAATCATTCCAACAGCACAACTGCAAGATATCAACTTCAGCAAGTCAAATGAGAGCTCAAAACATGAATATATAGAGTGAAGAAGAAATTAGGGCAACCAAAACCTTTTCCTCCAAAACCAATTTTGAAAGCAACTTAAAATTACCGTAGAAGTTTGACCATTTATAAACTCTCAAATAAAACATTTTAATTTACTTTAAAACTCCTTATTCCTCCTTGGCGTCACAATTTTTGGAAGAATATAATAAACTCTTTAAACTATTAATTTTCTCCTCCTTAATCATCAACTTAGGATGTCCAATGACCCTACATTATGAACAGCTTCATGTTACTAGGCACAAGGGAGTAGATTTTTAAAAAGAACTTTATAAAGATTTAGTAAATAAAATAAAATCAATCTCTTCTGAAAGCAATACTACTCACCATGTCCAGCTAAAACCCACTACAAACTGAAATCATCTCTTCTAAAAGCAATAGAACTCATCAAGTCTAACTGAAACCCACTACACTGAACTGAGAGGAATTAAGGCCATGACCAAGTGCTAAAAATAGTAACATGTCAAAAATAGAAAGTTTTCCAAAAACACTAAAGATCACTGAAAGGGCTCACCATAGGACACTAAGTCCCCTACCAAATCTACTTAGCCTACAGGAACCCAAAACTAGGCTAATGGAAAACTCGAACTGAGCTGGGTGCAAGAAGGGGACATAACATCATCTTAGATCTGGTGAGCCATCACTGGGGATGAACCTACGTATTCTGAGTTCCATTACCTGGCATCAATTTATACACTTAAGTTCCTGTTGATGTGTTTTTTACGCACATGCGAACACAGAATAAAATACCTAAAGGTACCTTATCCTCTCTTGAGTAAAGAATGCTGAAGATATCACGAAAAGGATCAATCGGAGAAACTTCAAGGTTCTTGTATGTAGGGTCTCTACGTGTGGATAAGCTCTCTGTGATATGATGTGATTTGCTGGAATCACAAGGGGACTTACACTTGATGACTGAACTTCTAATTTGCTTTGAATATTGCTGGAACACAGGATTTTACTGCCTTAGATTTGAAAAAAAGGAAAAAAGATGAGGGTGAGGAAAGGATCTAATTCTAATACTAAGAATGTAGGAGCAATGAATGATCTTTGATGAAACTCTAACTAAGTCTTGTTTTGACATCGCAGGACCATCTCCACAAGGCTAGTGCGATCTTCAAAGGAAAGCTTTATGATGTTCAAATCATCACTGCAGGCATAGACACCATCAGGCTGATGCATATCAATGAAGAAGCGATAATTGAAGTTAGGCTTAAGCTGAACGATTCCAGTTGACTACGCAAGGCAAGTCTGCAATCAACAAACTGCTAGTAGTATGGATATACGAATTTCACCATCAATCAAGCACATTTCTTCCATTCATCTAATCATCTACCATCTAGGATTGAAGATTCAACAAGAAACCATGCATATTGCAAGAAACGACACACTTCACCATTACTTCAATGAAAATGGAGTTTGTTAACAATCAATGGCAACAATTTCTTGCCTTGTCCTCCTATTCTACTCTAATTGCTAGACTAATTCGCTATTCTAACTACTGACTCTCTATCTTCTATTCTATTCCCCTTTCTAGCTCCTTCTAACTGCCTTTACAAAATGAAGAGTCGGGGCTTAAATAGTGCCCATAATACAATTCGATGGCTCAGATCAATTTGAGATCAATGGACAAGATTCAATAATGAAAACCCTAATTAGGGTTTGTTACAACCATTACATAACATTTAATGCTTGACCAATAATAAAATTTTATCTTTAGGACACATGTCTTCTCTGGAAAATTCGACCAATAGATAGCTGGGGTAGGTACATCGAAGTTTGTGCCACCTTCCATGAGTTAGGTACATTGAATCTGGACATGCTAAGGTGGACCAATCCGACTGGAGAAGTGATGACTAGGATGCCAACTCGTCTGACACTTGGTTGATGCCAACTTGATGTTGCTGAGAAGCTAGCTTTAATTAACTCTTCTGAAACTATCTGCTTCTTCAACGAACCCTTGCTCTGACTTCCTTTTCTTTGATGTGCAGGACGATTGATGTACCTCGCCTTGGAATGCTAGATTGGAGAAGTCGCCCTTGATGACGTTAGTCCAAAGAAGGTTGTCCTTGTCGATGCTAGACTGGAGGAGGTCGCCCTTATCCTTGCTTGATCGTCCTTGATGAGAACCTGCCGACTTGTAGATCCTCCGAGCTTTGGAGTCACCATCTTGATACCTACACAACATTTCAAAATTAGTAATATATCTTGAAGTCTAAAAATTAAACTTAAAAGGAAGATTCAAGATTTTAATTAGGAAACTTCATGATAAATCTTGAGTTATCATTTCCTAATTAACCATGTAATACTTAGATTTTTCCAAAAATGTCTAAAAATCAAACCTTCAACAATGGTGTTAAGATGATTTCGCCATACCTCCTCTTGAGTTTTAAACTCTAAGAAATGATGTAAAAAAAATAGATTTCGCTAGGCAAAGTGTAGATCAAAGCCTTCTCTTGAACAAATTGCACCTCCTCTAGCTTGGAAAAGAATAAACTCCACTAGCCTCTTCAAAAATCTGGAAATTATCCTCCAATCTAGCAAGAAATTCGCCTCTCCAATAGCCTTCAAAATGAATTTCGCCCTCCTTAGTCTTCAACACTTAGTAGAAATTCGCTCCAAACAAGCTATATTTTGCACCTCCAATTTGCTCTCCAATTTTGCACTTAAAGGAATGATTGAATGATTTGAAATGTGAAGCAACACTCCTCCAATATATAGAGCGCTCACCTTCCACTTACCCATGAGGCCGGCCTAGCAAAAAAAAAGTGAAATAATAAATAAAACCTCAAAAGGAGTAGGCCGACTTGTCAAATAAAGGCAAAATAATGCCTCGTGCGCTCAACTTTTAATTTTTTTAATTCCAAAATTAATTTTAGATGCCTCCAAGGGAATTTTTATTAATTTCAAGGCTTAAAACTTAATTTATTAAATTCAAAATGCCTTAATTTAATGTTAATTTAATTTTAATTTTCCAAAGGCTTTGAAGTGAGCAAATTTGGTGAATTTTAAGAATATCAACGCTCAAACAATGTCAAAATGAAGGATATCATCAATTTCGCCCTGGACCCTTGGAGAGGGACAGGAGCGAACTTTTCACTTTTGCTCTTGATCCTTCATCTTTTATTTGTCAATTCTTGTTGTGGGGTAAGCAATAATCCCTTTCATCCATTCTATGCATGCTTAACTTGTTTTTGCAAGGCAAAATAGGTGCTCCAAATATTTTCGCCCTGGACCTCCAGTGAAGGACAGGAGCGACTTTTGCATTTTAGCCTAGGATTAGCAAATTTTGAAGTCAAATCTTTGTTCACCATGCTTTAGAAGACCTTTTCCATTCTTGCACAACCTTGCCTTAGCGTAATCTTGGAGGGAAGTTATTGGTTTTGTAAAAATCGCCCTGGTCCTTCAGTGAGGGACAGGAGCGCTTTTGAGTCCTTTGTACAAATTCTTGATCGCTTCAATCCTCAAATTACTCTAGGGCATAGAACATCATTCCCCACTCCCTTTTGAGTCTTGGAAACAAAAAGTTATCTTGAAATGCAAGGAAAGTGGGCACACTTAGAAATTTCGCCCTGGACCCTTGGAGAGGGACAGGAGCAAATTTGCAAATTGTCATCAAAATTTGTAATCCTTGCATCTCAATTCTACTTCAAGGCATTTCAAACATTGTCTCAAACTTGTGTCAAGGCTTAGATTTGTCCAAACTTGGAAAGAAAAGCTGGATGTTAGGTTTTTCGCCCTGGTCCCTCAGAGAGGGACAGGTTCGATTTTGCAATTTCAAGTTTATCCGTCCTTTGTTAGCCCTCCAAATTATCTTCAATGGGCTAAACATGCCTTCTTCCATTCATTTCAACCACAAAACTTGCCTTGTCTTTGCAAGAAAATTGCACTTTTAGAAAATCGCTCTAGACCTTCAGTGAGGGTCAGGAGCGCCTTTTGTCATTTGGGTTGATTTCCTCCTTTGTTGACCACTCAAATTATATTCAACAGATAGAACATGCTTTCCTTGATCTCTTCAAATCATAAAATCACTTCGATCCTGCAAAAATAGTGCAAATTTGAAAATCAAGCTCCCGACCTTCAGTGAGGGACAGGAGCGAATTTTGCCCTCTAGGCCAAAATGCTTCACCTTTCATCACGAAATGTCTTTGCTAGGGAAGATTTCACCTTGTTACACGCCATGAATAAGAGTTCAAGTCCAAGAAAGGTCTAAAAATGTGTATATAAAGAAAATAGGTCTGATCCTTTAGTGAGAGACGGGCGATTTTTGTCTTTGTTGCCCAAAATTCACCATTTTTCAAACTTTCAAAAGCATCCAGTAACGTCCAATCTTCTCTCCGGAAAACCCTGCACAAAACGAGTTAGCCAAAATTAGCGAGAAATAAACTTGAACAACATTTTCACCTTGGACCCTCAGCAAGAGTCAGTAGCGAAATTTACAATCTAGGCTAAATTGCTCAATCTTTTAGTTTCAAATCACTTCACAGGGCAAGGTAAGATCATTTTCAAGGCCAGGAACAAGGTTTCAAATTCAAGCGAGTTGGCAAACGAAATCTACAATGAATTTTGCTCTGGACCCTCAGCAAGGGTCAGGAGCGAAATTTCCAATCTTGGCCAAAATTCATCATTTTCTTCAAGGTGTTCAATCAATTCCAAAGTCCAAACAAAATGCTTTGCAATTCAAAATTTGGTCGAATAAGGCCAGGAATAAGTCCTAGGTTGATTTTCGCCTTGGACCCTCTGGAAGGGTCAGGGGCGGGATTCGCTTTGGACCTCCTGAGAGGGTCAGGAGCGAAATTCGCTCTGGATCCTCAGCAAGGGTCAGGAGTGAAATTTGACTTTTTGAACTCTCTGACAGGATAATTTTATGGAATATAACATTTAAGTATAAGTGACATATACTTTAAGTTATATTCCGTATATACTTTCAGGATGTTTGAGAGTGGTTTCAGACCTCCAGGAGTTATATTGCAAAATCTAGTTTTTGGAGGTTTTTCAGTTTTCAGACTTAGTCAAATTTCAGGATCAAGACATCAGTCAAATTTCAGGATCAGGACATCACTCAAGCCGGACTTGCTATCCATGTGATCCCCTTGGTGACACTCAAAACGCAAAGGCTAACAGACAAAACCCTAAAAGACCTAGAAAACAAACCCTAAAAAGCAAAAAGCAGGGGTCCCCATTTGCAATGGGGCGATGTGTGAAATGGTCACAACAGTTCCACAAGTCCTAAAATTTGAGTCTTGGAGCACCATTCTAATTGGTATTGTTGTGTTCTTCCACTTTTGTATTTGAGGACTTATCTGTTTAACATCAGGTACTTGAGTTTATTACTAGGTACTTGAATCTATGATGTCACTGTTGGAAATTTCTGTTGTTCATTTGTGCAAATATAATAACTGAGTGAAAAAGGATGGATATATGTTCATGAAAAGAATTATAATTTGTTGGTTGTTTGGGAATTTTAATTTTGAGCATGCTGTTTGGGTGTTTAAATTGTGCATACAAAGCTTCTTAAGATTTGCCAGCGATATTTCATATGTAAGTCTAGCCAGCAACTTCTTGTGATCAAACAACAACTTTGGCAACCACGTGTAGGTCAAACTTTTCTTAGGTTAACAATCTTTTAGATCAAAATGGGAAATAGGATTAGAAATTGCAGTGTATAGGAAAATTTGATTAGAGAAGGCTAGATTTTGGCATCCTAAACTTGCAAGGAATCAAGGGTTTCATCTTAGCTCACCTATTCAACAATTATCCCAAATCTCAAACCAGATTTTCCATGATTTATGCCCCAGCTAGCAAAAGGCTTATTTATACCTATTAGGAAATTGGTGCTAGGGCCCAAACTAGGCCGACCATCAAGGATATTATTTTATTTTTACATTTTTTCATTTATTCAAAATATGGGTTGGCTCAAAACTAGGCATCCAACTTAAATTTTCAAATATTTTATTTATATATTTATCATATTTGTTTATTAAAAAATTTCAACACCCAAATTAAAAATACGGAAGCCAACCTAATTTGGGGGGACATGATAGCATCTCAAAATGAAACAAGAGTCATTGCAGAGGAGAAAATTGCACATTGCATTTATGCCAATAGTCTTCCTTTCAACTTGGTGAGATCATCATATTGGTGGGAAATGGTAATGGCAATCAGTGATTTGCCTTCTGGTTTCATAGGTCCTAGGTATGAAAAGGTGTGCACCACCTTATTGGCAACTTCTTTTTGGAAATATATCACTCAAACCAATTAGTGATTCTTCGATTGAAACAAGAGTGTCTATTATTTTTTAAGGACGGGGAGATTGCAAAAACTAATCTTTAATAGATACTACTGTAGTGTCCCCCAAAGGGACAATGTTTTTTTAGTCAATGGATAGTGAGGGGCAAATGAAGGATGCATTATTCATTTCTAAAATCCTCATTGAGTACATAGGGATTGTGAGTCCTGAAAATGTTGTCCAAGTCATTACGGACAATGCAAAAAAATGTAGGATAACAAGAGCAATGGTTGAGGAAAGGTATGCGCACATTTTTTTAACATATACACTCCCTTAACTTGCTGATGCAAGCAATTGGCACTCAAATAGAGTGGATGAAAGTTATATACCTGAGGGTGAGGAGATACAAATATTTGTGACAAAACATCGTGTCACAAAGTATTTTCAGAACTTCCTCGAATTCGGAATTGTCGAGGATAAATTTATTTTATTTTATTTTCAAATTTAATTTATGCCATGTTTACTTATATTTTAATATATTACTAACTAATTTTTTACACAACATTAGGTTGTTGAGACTTGTTGATGTGTTTTTTACGCACATGCAAACTCAGAAAAAAATACCAAAATATCTTACCCTCTCTTGATCAAAATCTTTTGGATGCTGAAGATTTGCTTAAGGTTCATCCAAGAAAGACTACAATGTTCCATATGTAGGATCTCTACATGTGGATAAGCCTAGTTGGTCGTTGCAATTACTGTTTCATCAATGGGCATTTATGGTTCGAAAAGAATCAACAATTGATTAGCAGATGGTATGCGATGAGGTTTCTTCCTAAAATTACTAAATGATTAGCAAAAAAAAGGCAAAAGGTGAGGGTTTAGAGGGAATTCAAAGCTATTCTAGCATGAATGAATTAAGAATGAATACAAATGAAGCTCAACTAGTTATAGCATCGCCATACATGAACAACTTTGCTAAAACTAATGCAATCTTCTAAGAATGTTTTAAGGGTTTTCAAATCACTGTCAACCATAGACACCATCAATTAAATGCACACCAAAGGTTGAGCAATAATCAAACTTAAATACTTCAAAATGCTCCAGTTGACCATGCAAGGCTTACTTACAATCAGCAAGAGAGCTAGTGGTATGGATAATGAGCTCCACAATGTATCAAATGCAACATTCCATTATGAAATCTAATGCGAAAACTATCATCAAAGAATTAGCTCAAGAAGATAGAAGAACCATGCAATGAGCTTCAAGGATTGAGTAAAAACACCATAACTTCAATGTTTCATTAATCCAATAGCCAAATAACAACAAATCTTCAAGCCTTAGTCTTGCTATTATTGCTCTCTCACTAATTGTATCTTGCTACCAATTATCAGCTATTGACTATAAACTTAACAAATGAAAATGAGTGAAGCTTATATAGAGCTTCCAAATACAATGAAGGGCCGAGATCAAATGGAGATCAAGGGCCAAGATTTTGCCACCTAAACCCTAATTAGGGTTTAACACAAACAAAAACCCTATCTAGATAATCACCACTATGAATGAACCAATAAGAAGAGAACATATGCTGGTGCGGAAATCAAGGAAGTATCCTCCAATAGGAATGCGAAATGCCACATGGGATCATAACAAACTGTCTTCTAGAATCTGGTTTCCCTTTTCACGCTCCCTCTTGGCATATTCAATGAATCTAGACACCATCTCCTCTATCTCTTTCATTGGGATCTCTGGTAGAGACTTGAGTTGCTCTTCCATGTGCATTACTTCATCGAAGGCCTTGACAATAGCATCCTCCCATTCAGGTTCAAACTCTTGAACCTTGCTTGTCAAAATCACAAACTCCAGCATATCATTCATTTGTTCTTTGGTTACCATACCATCCTCGCTGTAGAAAATTATCTTTATCCTTTCTTGCAATTCCTTGGATTTAATGATTGTTCCTGGATCAATCTTTCTTCTCAAGACATCCTGCGCTACTCCTACTATCTTATCATGAATTCGATGCATTTCATCTTGGACCTGGCCACATCCATTTCCAATTTCTTCGAAGATAATCTTCTTCGTGCGAAGCAAGCTACTCCATTGCAGAAGATTTGGCATTGTTCCTTCTTTTCTTACTTTTTCCCTGGATAAAATCTCTCTTGGTGTCTTTCTTATTACTTGAAGCACTGGGATGGTAATATCTCTAGCATGAGTGAATGCTTTGGAAGCCTCTATAAGCACATGAGTTCTTCCAAGGACTTTTATAACTGTATCAAGTGTTTGCATGATACGTTTCATGAACTTATTCACTCTAATGTATGAATCTTCTATCCATGCATCCATCAATTGTGTTGAATTCCTCATTTTCTCCATATGATCCACTGACTCTGCAAGAAGCAAAGGAGGCGATGTAGCTGCTGGACTTTGATGTGTCAAAGGTTGTTGGAATTGTTGAACGTAGTACCTCCATGCATTTATCTCCTTCTCCAATCTTCTATTCTTCTCTATTTCAGCTCTCAACATATCATTGACGGCCTTCACTGAATTAGTTGCATCACCAATAGCTTGCTCGGACGTGAGTGGGCCAAAGTCAATAGTCTCCATATCATACTCATCAAGTGCAATCTCTCCTTGATATTTTTCAACTCAAGGAGTGGCTATTTGTAACTTTCTTGATCTCGATTCATCTCTAATGACCTTTGACATCTTAGTAGCTTTCTTCTTCTCAACGATTTCTCGAGTTTGACTTAGAAGGCTTGCTATGTCATATGTTTGTTCTTCCTCCTCTACCACTATTACTTCTTGAGCTAGCCTCTCTTTTAGCCACTCTGGAATAGAAGATCTTCATTCTTTGATTTGTGCTCCTTCGATCATTTGTTCATCTCTAGGTGGTGAAGTAGCTTCATCATCATCTTCACCGCCATCTTCAATCTCTTGAATGAGACGAATGAAGTCCTCTTGCTCCTGAGATGCTTTCTCTTTGCCTTTTGCGTTATGAACTGTGGATTCAGCTGATTCATTGGCTCCTTGACCTAATTCTTTTTCAATACTTAGCTCTTCCAATTGAGAAAGGGGATGATCTACACTTGATTTGTGTTTCTTCTTTGCGGGTTCCTTCTCACCATGATCTTCCTTCCTCTTGGATCCTTTTGAATGAGATGGTTGAGATGTGCTACCACTTGCACTAGCTTCATCTTCTTCTGTTCTTTCTTCTAAGTGGAATGTTGGTGTTATGTTTTGCTCTTTCAGCTTTTGGTGCTGCACATCTACCCACACGTGAGTGTACTCCAAGACTGGTTTCATTAATTCTTTCAAATCTTCAATCTCTAAATCTGCCCATTTGAATTTGATCTCATCTTCTTTGGCATAAGCTCCTTGGAGATATTTACCACTGTCTTGAACTTGATCAGCCACATGGAATAGTCTGCCTTTCCTGATGAAACTGAGGGGTAGTCTGGAAAACATCTTCTTCTTCACCTCTATATCATTTGGGATATTGACCCAATAGTCTTCTAAATGCCATCAATGTCTATAATTTTTCCCCAAAAGTTCTCTTACTTTGCCATATGGATCAAAGCTTTCTCTCATTGTGAATAGCTTAAGTGAATGACGTGCTAATTCCTGCTCAGCATCTTCAGCTGCATAAATGGATGGGCATGACTCAATGGAATCTCCAAGCGTGATAGGAAAAGGAACACCTGCTCCATGCCTATGTCTATATGCTTTGACATATGCCAATAGCTGCCTTACCACCTCAAGCAACACCACTCTATTTGTTGGGTAACGTGGTAGCATGTAGGGAGGAATGGGAGATCCCTAGACTCTGATATAAGTGAATTTCGGGAACTGAATGAACCACACACCATATTGCTCTACCAAAGCTTGTGCCTCTGGTGAAAGTCTTTGTTGTGACCCACCACGAAATTGCCTCGTGACATGCATAGTGAATGCATCATTCACCCTCCTATAGTGTTGTTTTGTTGGATGTCTAAGTTGTGGATAGCAATCATACACCTTGATTTCTCCAAGTCTTCTTCCTATTACTCCAATATACATGAGTCTTGAATATTGAAAATTTCTTGCAATATAAGAATTCATATAGAATGTTCTGGTGCGCATTAACCTCGTTAATTGCTTATCAATATTGTTGCTGATAATTCTTGCCAAATTGATCATCTTTTTATCCCAAGTGATAGTCAAGTGATAGTCTCAATGTAGTAAAACATCCGTTCTTCAAAGTAGAAAGCCTTAGGCGCTCCAATTACTCGATGGAGTAAGGTGATGAAGTCCCTGTACTCATCATGGAAGTCTACCCTGTGCAATTTATCAGGCCATCTGCTTCTGCCTCCTCTACTTTTCTTCAACCAAAATTTATCAATGATCTTCGCACAAGCCTCGTGATCATCTTCATAGGTCGATTTAGCTCCTTCTAGAGTTATGTAAGTCATTTCCTTGGACTCAGGTAGATGGAATGTCTCGCTAATAGCTGTCTCCAAGAGATGCAAGCACCTTCCTGTCCTTTGTGACGATTCTCCTTAACTCTGAGTCATAGTGTTGAGCACATTCCACGATGAGTTCGTAGCATTGCACTGCAGGAGGGAAACCAGCTGCGTTGATAAGTCCACTTTCAATCATCTTCTTGGCTATTGCTATAGGTTTGTTAATGAATGATGGGTGGCAAAACTTCTTGGTGTCGAACCTGCCAAGATGAGTGTCTCCAATTTTGCTCCAACTTGACATGATCCTACTCTCGAACGTACTCCTCTTCATATCTTCCTTAATGAGCGCTTGACGGGAGAGAGTCTTGCTTTGCTTAGGAGCTGTCATCTTTCACCTCAGATTTTATTGTTTTCACCCTTTCAAGAGACTTATTGTTGATAAAAATCTGGAAGAGCTATGAACAAATTCGCTCTTCAAAGAACCCTCTTGCCAATGAAATCACCTTGATAGAGACGTTGCTACTAACAAATTCACCTTATTGCTGATGAAGTTCGCTGATTATAGATGAATTTCGCTATCTGCTGATGCAATCTGCTAGCTGCTGACAAAATGTGCTCAAGAGAGAAGGGATAATTTGCTTGATTTGATGTTGAAATGATTGATTTAACTCTTCTTATATAGGCGATCCAAATGAATAGATGTGTTTCCAACCCTAAGGCCGACTTTGCAATGTAATCAAAATAAAATTTACCCTTAGCCAACATACCTCAAATTCAAATTCAAATTAGCCTTGGGTGCTTAAAGCATGCCTTAATTGTTTTTTTTGTAAAGAATGAACTTCGCTTCATAATACCAATTTTCGAAGTGGTTTTAATCATTTCTCCTATTTGTCCAACTTCATTCACAAATCACTCTTCTTGACAACATCATGAACTTCACTCGTCTTCTCCAACATGAAGTTGAAGTTGTGAAATTACTCTACTTCGCTCTTCTCAATGGGATCATGAAGTTCATTTGATATTGTATCCTCCTTAGGTGATTATCTTTCTCTTATTCAATTTTGGTCACGCATGAAATTCGCTCTTCTTGATGAAAACATGAACTTCGCTCATCTCTCCTCCAACATGAAGTTAAAACTTCACTCACTCCCTTCAACTAATGAAGTTTGCACTTCGCTCTTCTTCCTTAATGCACGAAGTTGATATATTTTGTCTTAAGATCGCTTCATTTTGCTAGGTTATGAACTTCGCTCCAAAGTGCTTGAACATGAAGTTGTCAATTTCGTTTTAAAATGCAAATTGTGAAGGAAGGAACTTCGCTCTATAGTGGTGAAACATGAAGTTCACTCATCTCCTCTTGAACATGAAGATCACTCATAAAGGCTCAAACATGAAGTAGCAAACTTCACTCATTTGTTCAAGTCATGAAGATTATCCTATTCAAGACACAAACTCGTGAAGAAAAAACTTCACTCCTCCTAGTCAAATCATGAAGTAAGAACCACGCTTCATAAACTTAACTCATGAAGTTAAGAATTCGCTCTACTACATGAAGTTATGAATTTCGGTTTTGAGTGTTTTAATCATGGGGTAAGCGGTTTCCCTCATCCTTCCATTTTCAGCGTGAATAAGCTCATTCCAAAGGTTTCATTCACGAAGTTGTGAAGCTAGAAAATTCGAAATCTAAGACAAACTTAGAGGTGAGGCGAACTATACAAGAGCTAAAGATCACTTGATTGCACATTCAAATGTTCGAATTCATACTTACTCTTATCAATTCTCAAACCAAAGACTCAAGGCAAATTCACTCAACCTAAAATGGTGATTTTATTGAACTTCTAAGAGGATGATCGCTGCTCTAAATTAGTGAGTTAGACAACTCAATATCACCCAGCATAGTCACCCATAATTTGCACAAGTCTGCTCCACAATGGTGATCAGATTCGGGTTTGGAATGGAGCTCGGAATGATCAATAGTTTGCTCAAATATAAGGTAGATTCACAGCTCAGATTCCACACTAATTCGCTCAGCCACAAGAACAGATTCGCATTAATTAGGATGACTATTGGTGTTGGAAATAAGCCACACCCGGACCAACGATGGACTGGTCCAAGAGGGGCCAGTAGCTCAGTGGTAGAGCACTCCAGCAGCGTATGGAAGGTCCTAGGTTCAAGTCCTAGCTGGTCCATGTCTCAACATGGTATCAGAGCCAGGTCCAGGCTAGGAGCCCCAAGCACATGAGAGGTGTGGCTTAAGGGGGGGTGTTGGTGTTGGAAATAAGCCACACCCGGACCGATGATGGACTAGTCCAAGAGGGGCCAGTAGCTTAGTGGTAGAGCACTCCAACAGCAATGGAAGGTCCTAGGTTCGACTCCTAGCTGGTCCATGTCTCAACATGGTATCAGAGCCAGGTCTAGGCTAGGAGCCCCAAGCACACGAGAGGTGTGGCTTAAGGGGGGGTGTTGGTGTTGGAAATAAGCCACACCCGAACCGACGATGGACTGGTCCAAGAGGGGCCATAGCTCAATGGTAGAGCACTCCAGCAACGTATGGAAGGTCCTAGGTTCAATTCCTAGCTGGTCCATGTCTCAACAATGACAAATTCGCTAGTAGAAGACCACAGATAGTAGAGCAAATATTCGTTGATGATGAATTGTATTTGGTTGACAAGATTGAGTCTTGTTATAAACAAGACTCAATCAATCCTTTGCTCAAGTCGGCTGGCCTAATTTGGCCGCCTCAAATTCATATTTCCTTTTTCTATATTGGCGCCCAACCTTGGGGTAATAAATTGATTAAATGTTACATTGTTTTCCAATTGGGCCCAACCCAATACTTTACAAGTAATTTGCTCATGACAATATTATGATTATTACAATATATATTTAAATTTTTAATTGCCACTTAGGCAACATTAAAATTTAATCCACATAATCCGATTCTAGCTATCAAATTTCAACAGAATAGAAGTAGATTAGGAGAGGGAAGAATTGTTGGTATGACTTGTAAATGAGATACTCTTTTCATTGAATTTATGGTGAAATTTGTTATTTCAACAAGCCTCATGTTTCTACTTCTCAATTTATTTTCATGTTGATTAGATTGAATGGAAGAAGTTGTTGAATGTATTCAAGTGGAATCCACCTAATCCATACCACTAGCCTCTTGTTGCTTGTGAGCGTGCCTTGTGTGGTCAACTGGAATAACATGAACTTAACTTTGAATCATTCTACACTCATTGTTTATGCATTAACTTGAATGGTGATCAATGTTTGGTGGTATTGATTCGAATATTTTGAAATGTCCTTAGAAGATTGCACTGAGCTTGTGTCGAATTGTTCAAGTTGATGGTGAGACCTAGCTTAGTAGGATTCCATCTAGTCATTCACTCATCTTCCTACATTCATAGGATTAGAAAAGACTCTCTTAAACCCTACTTCTTTATCTTCCAATTGAGTAGAGAGGACCTAAATTCCTGCAAATCAAACATTAGGGCATTCGAATGTAAGTCCCCTTGTGATTCCAGCATAATCACATCAAACTACTAAGCTTATCCACACGTAGTGACCCTACATTTATGAACCTTGGAGTCTTCTCAAATGATCCTTAAGTTAATCTTTAGCATCCGATAGATTTTGTTCAAGAGAGGATAAGATACTTATGGTATTTTATTCTGTGTTCGCATGTGCGTAAAAAACACATCAACACGCCTGTTATGCTGCCCCTTCAGCATCACAACTTTCCTGGGGTCCTTCAGCTTGCTACGGTTGATTGGAGGCCTAACACTCCTATCCTGTGTAAATGCAAGTTTGAGCAGGGCCCTGTCCTAGAGTTTCGATGTCGTCAGTCGGCACAGGTATGTTCTTCATCCCTTCCCTTGCCTGTCTCAGTGCCTGCTGGTTTGCCTGTTTCTGTTTGCATGATCAAGAAGGCCCCGCCTTCTCCGGAGTTCGTCACTACACCTCTTCCATAGGTCGGCAATCCTGTTCTTGTTCCATCTTCAAGTGAGTCACCTACTTCCTCCCCAGAGGCCTGCATGTTCGGTTCCTTGGAGGACATTTCGGCTTTGTCTATGATTTTCACACGATCATTGAGCCTCGCCTCCTCCGAGCTTGTAGACGAAGACGTTGCCACTACTGCGTCCCTCGCTCCCACTACTGGTGAGGCACCTGGTGAGGCCCTTGCAATAGTCCCTCTCCGAGCTCCCCCCCCCTCTCCCTATGACCTAGATTGGGAGGACGAGGCTCTTCTTAAGGACGATGATCTCCTGCAAAACAATCCCCTCCTAAGGGCTGATCGTTAGGACTTTTATTTTTCATCTCCATCTGTGAACATGTATGCGTGCATGTGTTCCCCCATGCTTGCATTATCTGTTTGTTCCCTCCCATGGGACCCAGGTCACCTCGTAGGTACCTGGATATGGGAGGTTGACTGTCTTTATCTGTTGTTCTCTCCTACAGGACCCGAGTTACTCCATAGGTGTTCGGATACAAGGGATTTTCTGTCATACACATTCCTCTATTTGTTTAGCTCCTATTTGTCCTATCTTACTTTTCAACATTCGAGGACGATGCAAAGCGTTGGGGGCATTCTTTGCTTTCTTCCATGTTGACCCGAATTTTTATTTTATCTCTATCTTCCTGTGCTCATCTTCAGATCCGAGAAATTTGGCGCTATGACGATACACCCATCTCGCAGTGATACTATATGTCCTTTTGACACTGCTATGGGTTCCAATGCCAAACTATTGGATCCCCCTATCCTCTTGCATTGCATCTTTTGATGTTGTGGACATCTATGTGTCACTATCTCTTAGTGCCATTCCACGGAAACATCTCGTTATGTTGACGTGCCACATCTCTTCTTCTCCTTAAATGACATGCCTCCCATGCATATCATTCTAAGGAGGGGCCATCATATCATCATTTATGCATTTGTGCGAGCATTTTTATGCTTTTTCTGGCATTTGCTTCATCATGTGCGCCTAAGTGGGGGCGAAACCACTTGATCTGTTCCAAAGATTGCCTACATGGGGGCTAAACCATCTTTCCAATCTGCATCATCTTTCTTGCCTTGGTAGAGGCCAATCTACTATGTTCCAATTCCAATTGCCCTATCGCATGGAAATCTAGCATGTCGCTACCCATGCCGGCTAACTTATCTGCCCTATCGCATGGTGATCCAGTGCCTCGCTACCCATGTCGGCACATCATTCCACCCTATCATATGGTTATCCATATCGGTGTTCCAATATGCCCTATCATATGGTTATCCATATCAGCATTCCAATTTGCACTATTGTATGGTCATCCATATTGACTTATCACACCTTATCATATGGCTCTCGGCATGGCACATCACGCCTTATCATATGGCTCTCAGCATGGCGTATCACGCCAACCATATCGGCGTTTCTTGTTCCAATGGCGGCCGCCCTATCTTGTATATTTTCGTCATCAAGGACTTTCCTCCACGGTGAGGCTTGTTCTTGTTGTGCTTCGTTCCAATTTTCTTTATCATATCTCTGTTGGAATCACCGCTGCCGTTACACCAAAAGCTCAAGCTGTTAGTGAACGAGAGAGCAGCCAGAGTTAAGGATCCACGGGAGGTGGAAGAAAGCCATGTCGCGAATCCACAAGAGGTGCTAACCGCGGCCAACAATCCCCCCCTCAACACCTACTGAGGATTCCAGGGGCACCCCCCCTGCGCACCAACGGAGGATTCCAAGGGCAACTCCTGGGATCCAAACCCATGACCTGGCGCTCTGATACTAATTGTTGGAATCACTGTTGCCATTACACCAAAAGCTCGAGCTGTCAGTGAATGGGAGAGCGGCCAGAGTTAAGGATCCACAGGAGGTGCTGACCGCGGCCAACAATCTCATCATCCATCAAGCTAGACTGCAGCTAGCGTGTTGTCGATGTTCCAAGTACCGATTTCTATTCCAAAATTCTAGCATCATATCGCCAGGGGCAACTTTGTCTTATCAACGAGCATCTGCTTCCCTATCGCGAAATTTTCTCTCCTCTTCACCTTTTCTATCTTTCCTACTTTAGCTTTGCATCTCTTAACGAAGACATGCTTGCTAAAGTGGGGGCAAAATGTAGAGTCAAAAATATCACCCTCGTCACCTTTAGTGGCAATTGCGACATGTGGCACCTCCTCCACGCTGCTTGGACGACAGGTTCAACAACTTGTCCTTTTCTCCACTGAAGAAGTCCATGTCAGCTTCCCCAGAGGCGTTACCAACTCTGCCAATTTGACAAATTCACGGACGCAGGCACGACGCGGAGACGTCCGCGCAACGCGCAACCGTCACGCCAACCTGTCAGTGAACAGGTGGTCGTTGGGACGATACGACCCGCGCTAGGAAGGAATCATAATGCCTCCCTGCGCGGCCATTGACATTCAGACTCGTCCCTTAGCCTATATCCTGGGTTTTGGGACATTCCAAAGGATCTTTTGGCAAATTGGAGACTTGCTCTTGGAGATTAAAACTCTTGGAGACACCACCACCATTGTTGAAGCATCGTCAAGCTACCAAGTTTACCAAGCATACCAACACTTGCCAAGCATTAGGGGAGTAATCTAACTCTATCTTGCAAAACCCAAAATCTCGCTTATTTTCCAATTAGCAAATAGTATAACATTGTCTTTATATTTGTCTTTGCATTCTTCTTTACCAACTTCTTTATCATTTTCCTTTCCCGTAGCTTTTTAGATTGTCCATGGAGGTGGAAACACCAAAACGGGGGTTTGACTTAGGCAGATTGCAAAACACAACCCCCAACATTTTCCCTCTTGCATTTGTGTAGGCACAGCTTCGTAAAGAGGAGATTATCTTGCAAGAGGCTTCACAGCATAGACCAGTTGTGAGATTTCTTTATTCTCTACTATTTTCCTTATTTTTGTTTCGTAATCCATGTTTTTCATAGTTTTCAATATGTTTTTAGCTGTTTCATAAGTTTTGTCAGCGCGTCCAAGACTTTCTACCCGGACTCTATGCTCTATCCGTACAGGACGATAGTGCGCCGCGCTGGTGTCCCAACTACGCGTGCTTGTCCTGTGGACAGATGCTCTACAGAACCGTCCAAAGACACTTCCCGGATGGCTAACGCTCCTTGTATAAATCCGTTATCCCCTGGCTCATCTTAGCGCCAGTTCATAGAGGTAATCGGAAGGACAATTTGTTCCTCGAGGTGACAAATTCCCTCCATTATAGTTATCATGGCAAAGCAAGACTTGATAAGAAGGAGTTTGTCTATCCGAGTAACATTCATTGTTATATTTGATCTTAGGAGTAGCGTAGTCTTCTTAAACCCTATCTTTTAGCCCTTTTTAAATAAAGTTAATTGTCTATTACTACTTCCATCCGGAGGAGATTCCTGCCCACACCTCTTGGTAAAAGTATAAAACAAACTGTCTTGTCACATTCCAGCAATATTCAAACATTCAAGAAGAAATCAAGATTCAACATAAGTCCCCTTGGCTTACCAACAAACACATCAAACCATTGAGCTATCCATAAGTCAAGACTTGACTATAGAAACCTTGGAATCGCCATTGTTGATCATATAATTCAGTATCCAAGAAGATTTCGATCAAGAGAGGATAGAATACTTTTGGCATTTTATTTTGTGTTTGATTGTGTATAAAAAACACATCAACGCTATGTTTTGAAGAAAAATCAGTTAAAATATTTACCACTAGAAGGCAGCCATTTGGTAAAATCAATCCCAAGATATAGGAGTCTGTCCCTCAAACTACCAACCACTCTGCTCGATCCTCCTGCTACAACATCTCTGATGACAAAGTTCATGACTCGGATATTTTCAGGCAAAAAACTTGTATCTTCCTAAATTACCCTTTTTCTGTTTGCATGTGATTCCCTGAGCAATTAAAATTTGAGCAGTAGCTCCATGCTCCTGCATCCTGATTAAATTAGTTGTTTACTCAAAATTCAAATCACCTTCTAATTTTAAACCATTCAGGTTGCAATTCTAACAAATTTGCAATCGGACTGCTACAGGAAAAGTTTGATGATAATGTATGGACTCGTTGACCTAGCCTTACAATGGAAAAAAAAATAAGGTATATACCCATATATGAATTGTGAAAATACCCATAACTGCACTTTATAGTTTATACTCACAATTATCTAAATAAAGTCAGGTTTCCATGCCCTAATATTGAGCTAAATTACATTTCTAGAATGGTTGGTTTGAACTACAATCAAGCAAAAAAATTAAAAGCAAACCACATGGCACTTCAAGATACTGACCACAATCGTAATCCATAGCATAGTATTGGAACTCATTAACTGCTTGATATTTATTTTCTTTGTGTTTCAGTACTCCTGAATCCATGTGCTTGTACAGAGTGGTCTATCTAAGAAACTGTAAATTGATATCTCAATTCATCATTCATCCTGATGATGGGTCACAACGCGTTGCCTGAGCTGTCGAGGTTTTTGATATTTTTATTAAAAAAAAAGAAAAAACAATGAAATAAATATTAAAATAAAACAGGAAATTTGAATGCGTTTTCCATCCAGAAGCTCTCACTCAACAGAGTTTTTTAAACTACATCCCTAGCTGACCCATTCGAGCCAACCTAATTCAAATTAGGAGACTCGCTACTTAAAAAATCTTGCAAAAACAAAAAAAGCATAAAGCTGCCAACATGCGTCTCCCTCTGTTATTTAAGCATCTAGGTTTTAGTTTTCTAGTGTTGAAAATACTATAAAACATGATTATAGCACAGAGGGCAGAATTTTGCAAACTCTAGATTATTTATATCAATTTTTAGAAGATTCTCATTGCTGTTTTGACTGATTTAACTTTCAAAGTTTTTCACCTTCTTTGGCCGAGTTTCAAAGTGAGCCTAATATCTCAATACCGTGCTCTCAACGACTATGAGCTGCAGAAAAGTGAAGTGCTAATAGCACAAATTCTTTGTCAGAACTTTTCTTGCTAAGCTGGTCGAATTAAATCACAACAATCCCGTTTTGAATTAAGTGTATCTTAATGTGTCATTTGGCCCAAGGCAGTTAAAAATTGTAAAAATCTTTATTAAACATAAAACACTCACAATTACTTCGCACACGAAGATTACTTTCCCTAAAGCTCAGTTAACTGTAGGGTTTTCAAGATAGAAATAAGTACCTAATCGGGCCTGACAAAATGGTTGAGCGTGACAGAAAATTGAGCTCTGCTTGCACTAATTTGAGAAGGCGGTCTTTGCAGGATTGTGTGATTTTGGCAGTTGGTAGAGACCGAATTAGGTCCACCACAACGTTGCATCTCCTCGTCAGAGTTTCATTCATTCTGTCCATCTTCAGCTGACCATTGAGCTTTGCTAAAGCCCTGGTTTTAGTTCAAAACAAACCAGGGGGTATCGAAAGATCGATTTTACATGCAAGTGTAATTTATGACACGTGCAAATCTGCAACAGATCAATATTTTGAAAACCCCTTGTAAGAGATGTGTGAAAGTGGTTTTTCACAGCATCGAAGCTTTTGAAAGCTTGGGTGAACGTTTTAAAATGAGAAATTGATTCCCCCTTGTTAAGCCGATAGGCTTTTAGTGGGAGAAAGCCGTCAGAAAATTGGAAGACATTCCGGTGGTCGTCAGAATGTCTTGTCGGCAGCGTTTTTCTTCCGGTGCGTGCGTGTATGCGGTTTCTTCCGGTGCGTGCGTGTATCCTCTCCGTGCATGCGCTTTGTTTCCAATGAACGCTGTCTTTAATGATGTCTTTAATAATTTTGTCCTCGAGGTTGTGCATGAATGTCGACGTTCTTTATGCGTGTTGGCAACCCTAAAATGTTGTTTGTTTTGTTGTTGTCGCTGATATTTCGCTCTGCAATTTACGCTCTGCAAATGTTTGCATAGATTGTTGGCTTTTGTTCGAATATTTCGCTCTGCAATTTTCGCTTTGGAAATGTTCGCATAGATTGTTGGGCTTTGTTCGAATATTTCGCTCTGCAATTTTCGCTCTGCAAATGTTCGCATAGATTGTTAGGTTTTGTTCGAATATCTCGTTCTGTTTTGTGACTATTTTACTAGGCTTCCTTCTGAGCTTGGCACTGTTTATGGTTTGAAGTTGCAAGGTAAGCTTCCATTTTTTTTAAATAGGTTTTCCTTTTGTATTCCATTTTGTTTATAGCCTGTTTATTTTGTGGTTCCGTGTGTTGTCGGCAATATTTCACTGTACAACTTTCGCTCTAGAAATGTTCGCATAGATTGTTGGGTTTTGTGACTATCCTTCTAGGCTTCCTTCTGACCTTAACACCGTAAATGGTTTGATGTTGTAAGGTAAGGTTCTAGTTTTTTTTAAATATGTCTTTCTCTTGTATTCCCTTATGTTTATAGCCTGTTTATTTTGTGCTTCTGTGTGCTTGCAGGGTTGCTCCTCTGTTTATGTTGCTTAACTGTTTGTGGGCGTCGCTCCTTCCAATTTGGAAGCAATTTTCGAAGTTGTTTTGTGAGTAGCAAGTCGTGAAAGGTTTGAATTTGCAAGGTAGATTTTTGTATTATTTGTTTTTTTTTCTTTTTGTAATGCATTTTACTTATTTTTTCCTTCTGTGTGCTTGTAGAATTGTCGGTTTGTTTATGTTCTTTAACTATTTGTGGGTGTGGCTACTTGCACTTTGGAAGCCATTTTCAAGGCTGGTTTGTGACTTTCACGACATGCATGCTTTGAATTGGCAATGTAAGTTCCATCGTTTGCAACTATAATATTTAATTTGTTTTAGTGTTGTAAGCCTTATTTCACTCTGCAAATTTTCGCATGGGTTTGTATATAGTGGTGCAGTTAGGTTTTGTTTTGGTTGTGCCTATTTTATTCGGCTCCTTTATGAGCTTTATGCCTTGAATGGTTTGATGTGCTTGCAGGGTTGTTTGTTTGTTTATGTTATTTAATTGTTTGTGGTTGTGACTATTGAAATTGCAAGGTAAGTTCATGTTTTATTTAGATTCTTTATGCGCCCTTGGAATCCTAAAATCTATTTGGTTTTGTCGTTATTGGCAATGTTTCAGTCTACAAATATTCGCATAAGGTTGCATATAGTCGTCGATCGTGAATGGTTTGAATTCTTAAGGTAAGCATTGATTTTATTAAAAAAAATTCGGTTTTGTAATACTTTTTTATTATAGTCTGTTTATTTCCTCCTTGGCTCTACTTGTAGGGGTGTTACTTCGTTTATGTTATTTAACTATTTGTGGTCGTGACTACTTTCAATTTGCTAGGCACTTTCACATTGCTTTGGATATAGTTGTTGACTTAGGTTTTGTTGTCACTCTGAGTGAATGGTTTGAATTTGCAAGGTAAGTTCTAGTTTTGGTTAGATTCTTTTTTGTTTTGTACTACATTTTTCTATACTCTGGTTATTTCTCGGTTTGGTGTAATTGCAAGGTTGCTACTTTGTGTCTTTTGTTGTAGGTCAAAAGGGTTTTAGTTTGGTTTTGCTATTTGCAGATATTTATTCATTTAAGTTTATTACTTTGTTTTAATCTTTTCGTGCTCGGTTATGTGCACCAATGCAGACTGTTTTATTGGGCTTGTTTCTGAGGTTGTCAGCGTTGAATGGTTTTACGTTGCCAGGTACTTGTTTATTTTGTTTTTAAAGTTTTCAAAATTTGTAATGCATTATTTGATATCGTCCTTATTTTTGGGTATGTTGTGCTTGCAAGATTGTTACTTTGGTTATGTTATTTAAGTGTTTGTGGACGTGATTACTTTCAATCTGCATCGTCTCTGTTCACTTTGACAGGTATTTAGGTTTTGACCATTTTGTTACTAAGAAAATTATGGCTTATGTTAGAAGTGTTTTAGTTTGCTGGTTAGATCCATAAAATCTAATTTCTTTTGCTATTGTCAAGAATATTTTCCTGTGGTCATCTCCAGGCATGTGCTCTGTTTCTCAAACAACGTTGTCTTTAATGATTTTGTTCCCAAGGCTGTGCATGATTGTCGACGTTCTTTATGTGTGAAAAGATTAAGAAATTGTTAGAGTACCAATGTATATATGTATGTATGCATGCGCGCGCGCGCACACACACACACACACACACACACACACACATATATTTTAGAACACCTTGAAGTACTGATATATGTATATGTGTATACACATGTACATATATATACATACATGTATGTGTAGGCATCTATACATGTATATCAATACACACATGCACGCATATATATATGCATGTATGTACATATAGACATGTGCGTATGTATACGTACATAAAATACTCTATGTTGTAGTCTGAAAGTAGTCACGTCCACAAATAGTTAAATAACATAAACAAAGTAGCAAGCCTGCAAGCATAAAGAAATTTTTACAGTGTGAATACATACATATATATATATATATATATACAAATGCAATTATATATATACATCTTCATATATATACACATGATGTACATATATATATCAATTTATCTTACTAAATAAAAGCCTTCGTGTGCACAGAGCAATAAATACTCACAGCTAAAACATAACCTAAGTCGACAACTAAATCAAAAATTACAAGAAAATTTATAAAGCAAAATACTTTCAATAAGACAACCTTGCAAGCAAACGAAAGGAGAAAATAAGTAGACCATACAAAAAATGCATTACAAAACAAAAAAGAGTTTAAATAAAACCCAAGCTTACCTTCCAAATTCAAACCATTCATGGCATGAAGCTCACAAAGAAACCGTATAAAACTGTCATAACCAAAACAAAACCTAACTCCACAACTATATACAGCCTTATGCTGCTGTTGTCAAGAATGTTTTCCTGTGGTCATCTCCATGCATGTGCTGTATTTCTCAAACAACACTATCTTTAATGATTTTGTTCCCAAGGTTGTGCATGATTGTCGATGTTCTTTATGTGTGCAAAGATTAAGAAATTGTTAGAGTGCCAATATATATATATATATATATATATATATATATATATATATATATATATATATATATATATATACACACACACACACACACACACACACACACACACACACACACACACGTGTATATAGGGTTTTATTAAATCCATGTTTTAATAGCTCCATTGTAAAGTGTGTAAGATTTGTCGATACAAGACTACATTGTAGTCTGAATGTAGTCACATCCACAAACAGTTAAAAAATATAAACAAATTGTATATATATATATATATATATATATTTAGAACACGTTGAAGTACTGATATATGTATATGTGCATACACATATGTACATATATATACATACATGCATGTGTAGGCATCTATACATGTATATCAATACACACATGTACGCATATATATATGCATGTATGTACATATAGACATGTGTGTATGTATATGTACATAGTGTACTCTATGTTGTAGTCTGAAAGTAGTCACGTCCACAAATAGTTAAATAACATAAACAAAGCAGCGACCCTGCAAGCACACGGAAGGAGAAAATAAACAGACTATAAACAAAATGCAATACAAAACAAAAACATATTTAAAAAAAATGGAACCTTACCTTGCAACTTCAAACCATTAACGGTGTCAAGCTCACAAGGAAGGCCAGTAAAATAGTCACAACGAGAACCAACGTAACCACCAAAATAGTCACAATGAGAACAAAACCCAAAAATCTATGCGAACATTTCAAGAGTCAAAATTGCAGAACGAAATATTGGCAACAACAACAAAACAAATTCCATTTTAAGGTTGCAAACACCCATAAAGAACGTCAACATTCATACACAGCCTCGAGGACAAAATCATTAAAGACATCATTAAAGATAGCATCACTTGAGAAACAGAGCATAAAACAGTCACAACGAGAACAAAAGCTAATAACCTTATGTGGAAATTTGTAGAGCAAAATATTGTTGACAACAACAAAACAAATTAGATTTTAAGGTTGCAACCAGCCATAGAGAACATCGACTTTCATGCACAACCTTTAGATGAAATCATTAAAGATAGCATCGCTTTGCCAACAGAGCCCACACATGGAGATGACCACAAGAAAACGTTGGTTGACAAAATATTTGGTTAGGGTAACACAAATCAGATAACTGACTTTGTGCACATGAAGGCTTTTAATCTCTAAGATAAATAACCACTGAGAAATGTTCCATATTTAGAACATTAATATATTATAATTGATGTCTATAATTTTGATTTTGTGACAACTGTAAAATTGAATACTTACATTGCACACTAAAAGCATTCATGCCCATACTTAAATATGCATCCATGTATACATATAGATATATATGTATATATATCAGATGTATATGTATACATCTATGTACACTAATATACACATGTATACCTGCATGTATACACATGGATATATATATATATATATACACATACTCTAAAATAAATGCAACTAAGCACTTCTCTTGCAAAGTGAAAGCTTTGTAAGTTGACACATTAGACAATTTACAAAACTTAATGTGTTATCGTAATTATTACAAGTTTTTAGAGTTAGTTAATAGTAAATTCATTATGGTTGACAAAAAAAAATGTGATCTACTTAAATATTTGCTCTATTATTCATGTATGTTCACTTTTTGTAGTGATGCATTTCCACTCTGTCATTCAAACAGAAAACAACCACACTAACACTATCAAATTTCAACAATGGATACAAGTTTGAAAGCAACAGAGGACATCAACACTGTAATTGAAAGCATGTTGCAAGAAAGCAACAAGTTAAAGAGTAACCTCAAAAAGATCATTGCCCACTACGAACATAAATCACCAAAGCAAACAACAGTCAACCTCTCTACATCTTCTAGTGTTGTAACAACCATAGATAGTATTGAAGTAGCACCTTTCCCAATACCAAGTACTGAACAATTAGTTGATCCAACGACTATTTTCACATTGGGAGACAAAGTATTTAAAAGGAGTGATAACGACCTTGGATGGGTTGCTTGGGTTGATCCTATGTTGTTGTAATTATTCAATCTTTGAAAAGTTGCATTCTTTTTTTGGTTAACATTCAAAACAAACAAAGGCATTCCATATTTTCAAAGATCTTTGATTAGATAAACTCATATTTTGTTAATATGCTCTCAAATATATAAATCATTATGTCATATTTAATGTTTTTTGAGCTTATCAGCATATAACCAATTATCGCTTTCAATGCATGTTTCAATCACATTATGGTCAATTCATTACCATTTGAAACAAAAAATAAATTGTAACAACATTGCTCTATGCTCACTTAATTTTACTCTGCTTGTGCATATATACCTTTGATAAGCTTACATCATGTTGTGATTGTATTCTGATATAAGAACTACAATTCATCATGCTTATAATTTACTTTTAGTTCTCAAAAGGTATACATGCACAATGGCATCTTCAGCAACTACCTTTGAATCCATAGAGCACTCCACTATTGATAATTTGGTAAGCTAAATTATCAAAACTTTTCAATATAGAAAGCTTTTATGCTCTTTTTTTCGACAGTTCATCGGTCTTTTCCATACCATCCTTTTCATTACCACATGCATGCTTTTTTCATAGCATAGTACAAAAGTAGATGCATACTCTATACATAACATAGCTTGATTACATAATTTACTAACACAAGCTTTACATTAACAAGTAAGGAAATATATGAGCTAGTTGCCATTAAAATTAAATCCTCTATATTCATATTATTTTTTATAGGCAAAAAACCAAGAGTATGTCCCTACCCCTTTTGTAATTCAATCTATCAATACTGGGGATGACCTTCCTTCAGCATTGCTACAAGTTTTATCATTTCAGAAAATGCAGAACAACAAAGATGATACTAATAGACATAAATTAGTGTTATCTAATGGCACATACATGCAGTTGGCAATCGTGCCTTCTAAATATGCTACTCTGATAGATTCGGATATTCTAAAAATAGGCACAATAGTCCAATTATCGACCTATACATGCCGATACATATGGAACACAAGGTAGGAAATCAACTATGATTATTAAATACAATATGTTTCATCTTTTTTTAATTTTGTTTATCTATAATTAACAATAATTTAAGAAGAAGTCTTTTGTTTTCACAGGACTATTGTAATACTTAGTTTGGAAGTGAAACAAACTGATTGCCCGTTCTTTGGTAAACCAAAATATCTATTCAAAGAACAACAACCAAAAATTATGTCCGAGGACAGACCATCAACATCTAAACGATCTCTTCAATTTGCAACTGAATTGCCATCCCCACAAACAACAACTTCTGAAAATATAAGCCCTATCAAAACTTTGAATCCATACCAAAATAAATGGACTATCAAAGGGAGAGTTACTCATAAACGGCCTATTGAGGCATATAGCACAGCAACAAAAAATGGCCATGTGTTTAGCTTTGACATTGTTGATTGTGATGGTTCTGAAATTAGAATTACATGTTTTGATGAGATAACTAAGTTACACTCTAACCGTGTGGACATAGGTTCACATTATATTATTTCAAAAGGATTTGTTAGGGAGGCAAATGCAAGGTACAACAAACTAAATAGCCATTTAGAAATCACCTTGTTTGATACATCCATACTAAAATGCTGCACCAACGAAGAACAACCAGATCAACAAAATCCTCCTTTCACACCCATTAGTGAATTGTTTCATCTAACAAATAACATGCTGGTTGACATAATTGGTCTTGTTCTATATGTTGGAGATATCATTCCTATACACAGGAAAGATGGCACTCAAACACAAAAATGTGTGGTGAAAATTAATGATCTATCTAGTTCAACAATTGACATCAACTTATGGGGTCCAATGGCAGAACAAAAGGGCCTAGAATTGAAAAATATGTTTACCAATGATAGTGTGCTTATCCTTGCTTTGCGTAATGCTCGTGTTGGCTATTTCAATGGGAAGCTTATAAACATAACAGTCGCAACAACATTACATATCAACCCAAGTTTTCCAAAAGTAGAGCTTCTAACACTAAGAGGAAAGGACCCTTTGCTTGATGTACCCTTTGTTGCAGAAACTATCCACATAGATGGCAGATATACTAGAGTGACAATTTCTTCAATCCATGAGCAAATGAGCATCAAATCAGAAACAATTCAGACAACATTGCTAGCTGTTTTGCAGTTTGTGAACGTCAATGACCAAAACCTCTATTACGCAGCTTGCCCACTGATAATCAATGGAAGGCCTTGCAAGAAAAAATGTACACAGTATGTTGATGATTCTTGGTTCTGCTCTAGACATCAAATGACTATGCAAGACTGTAATTATAGTTACCTCTTGCCTCTAAAGTTGCAAGATGCCACAGGTACTCTATGGGCCACTGCATTTGATGAGGGTGGCATTCACTTGCTACACAAAACTGCAAAACAGCTCTATGCACTACAAAACGATGCAACACCAACAGAGACACCTTCCTCAGTGATCAAGACCTTACTATCATGTTACTATTCATTCACAGTGTTGGTTTCTATTGAGACATATAATTCAGAAATGAAGATGAAAGTGACAGTCAATAAAGTTGCTTCTGTTGACTTCAAAGCTGAGTGCCATGCATTACTTGCAGAAATTGGCTGCCTAAGTACAGATACTTAAAATTATAACGCATCTTTTCTAATTATTAAACTTTGCAGTTTACAATACAATTATACTATTAGCTAATTTTCATATTTAATACTTTTACATACACAAACAAGTACATTTTACAAAGACAAGGGTGCTTCTATAAATATCTATATGGACATTTCTTACATCTACCAATTATCTGTTTGAAAGTTTTTCCTCTTGACATAAGTTATTTTCAGTCATAGTCATTACTTTTAAATGTGTTGACACTATGTTGTTTGCAAATAAAATATACATATATGCACGTATATTGTTCTTTTTCTGGTCTTATACCTATCTGTATAACAATACAATACATAACTATATATAAGTATTCGTAGTTATAGTATTTTCGATATATACATGTACTTATATATGTGCATATGTTCATATACAAAACCTTGAATTTTTAAATTATATGTATATGTACATGTGTATATGTGTACATACATCTGTATGTATCAGAATATACTATGGTTGTGCATACCTATATTACAATCATGCTTTTAAAAACACAAAACATAAAAAATTATTATATCTATACGTAGATATATGACAATGCTACCTTTTGCAAAACCAAGTTGCTAACAACAACATATTTACATAGTACAACACTAGAAAGTCAATTTATGACTTTCCACAACCCATACATTTCAAGTAAAGCCAATTAAAAAGATATATAAAAAGCTGTACATATAAGTTGAGCCAACGAGAGCAACAAAACAGTAGAACAGATCATTACAGATACAAATAAACACAATAAAAGTAGTTTACATACATAACAAATCCTTTGAAATCACATAACCATACATGAAGCAATTTTCAATTCTTATACATTCTTCATACATGCTTCAAAGTTAACTACCTTCAATTATGAAAATTCTGACATACCTCCTCTCTCTTTAAAATATTAGATATCTATCCAGCCTTGCCCTCAAGAAATTGATGCTATCAAATTGAAGAGAAGCCAGACCAATAGAACTTATTATGCAAAGAACAGAGCCGATATCTCCAAGAATCGACAACTGAAGCGTCATGCACTTCATAGACCTTCCAATAACTCATGGCAAATATTAGAAACAGAAAACAGTGATGTTGGCAAATTAATCTCAATCAAACATTTTCTACTGCTCTTGAACTTGCTATGAAGGCTGCTTCGTTTCAAATATGTTGTCTAATTTTTACAAAAAGATTAATATGTTGGAGGTCACACAGCCATGTTCTGTTTGCAAATAAATGTATGTGGGCATGACTATTAAAAAACTCAATCATATAGTTGTGTGCATGAGATGTTATGGTGAAAAAGGCCTCCACCGCTTCTCATTATCAAACAATATGGACCCAGGTGAGCAACCTTCTATTTTAAAGTCTCTCTCTCAAGTAGAAGAAATGCTCATATCAAGAATTGCCCCTATTTTACAAGTAACACATGCAAGGGGAGGGCAATACAAATATTCTGTCCATACAATAAACTTCCCACAAGATATTTCTGATATTGCAATAACATTACCTCAGCATATTAACCAATTAGAAATTATAATTGTCCGTAGAACAAATTTCCAAGGTTTAACTTATGGCTGTTACATGAATAGATTTCACGTCATGAAAGCATTGGCTTACAAAATAGAACAGGATCAATACTACAAGGATGTAGTCATTGATCCAGATGCAGTGCTTCTATTGCCAGAGCAAACCACTAACATTATAGACCTACTGCATTTAGTACATTCCCCGCAAGAAGATGTTGTTGAAGATACCTCTACTGTACCGGATATTGACAACGAAGAACAAATCAGGGAGAATAGTTCCTCATTTATCCCACAACTACCATCATCAATACTAGAACTTGATGCAATCAAAAACATCCTCCATCTAGATAGCAGCATCAACAACATTATTCCTTGACCACAAATGAGTACATCACCTATCAATGAGTACAATACTGAGGACCTCCTTTCCATGGCATTCCCAACGCTTTTCCCTACTAGAATAGCTTTACCACTACAATAAAGAGCAAAGCAAGTGCATTTACATGAATATGCTTTGCACTTGATCAAATACTATGATCAAAGATTTGGGCAACATGTTCGCTTTAGATATTATATCTACAATCTCATGATGAGACATCGATCCCAACAATCAGCTTTTGTCTTCATTAAGACTAATCTACAAGATAATCTTCCACAGAGTCTTTATGGTCTAAAATGATACTTGCAAAACACACCATCAAGTGAATTACCAAATCATATCATGCGATATGCAGCCTCATTGCGTGGTACACGAGCATTTTGGAGCAAGTCCCGGTGTGACCTTACATCAATGATAGAACAGTTAGGTGCACCTACACTGTTCTTCACCTTAAGCTCAGTTGACACAAAATGGTCAGACTTGCATAAGTTATTGCCAAAGTTAAAGTCAACTACTACACCTAACAACAGAAGACAATTTACTAAAAATTTAATCAATAATCCTCACATTATAGTTTTATACTTACACTTAAGATTTCAAATCTTTCGTGATGAAGTCATTGTGAAACAATTGAAAACTATTGACCACTGGTACATATATGAATGACAACACCAAGGCTCTGCACATATACATGGATTTCTTTGGTTTCCCCAAGCACCAAATGTTGATAACCTTAACTGGTCAGATCATGCAAATATCCAATCAGTTAAACACTTCTTTGACTAGTACATCACAACATGGAATCCACGTCCTGAAGAGACTAGCTTGAACATGCAATATATGCCTGCAATTTTAGATCCATGCCTTGCAGATATAGAGATCATATCCAAATCAGATCCTTGTACTGATTACACTGAGTTACTCAATGTTGTTCAATGACATACAAAGTGTTCAGAGTATACCTGCTTGAGGAAAAAAAAGCTCAATCCTTCAATGCCGATACAAAGCTCCTTGGCTTGAACAATCTGAATCCTCACTAATATTAGACCACAACAATAACCCATCATACAAACCAGCAAGGAATCATAGCCGCCTAAATGTACACAACCCTACAATGCTCGCCATATGGAGAGCAAATATTGACTGTCAGTCTACCTGCTCCAATACAAGATCCAATACACCAAGTTCAGTAATTTGAAGGTATGTAACATTCTTCAAATTTTATGTCCTTTACTTTCAGGTTTCTTGCTTTCTTCATGTTCTCTAATTGTTCACAGTTTTCACCTCTACTTTGGTTATGTTATTTCACTGTTTCGGGATGTGATTACTTTCAGTCTGTAACGTCTTTGTTCACTTTGACAGGTATTTAGGTTTTGACCATTCTGTTGTTAATTAAATTCTGGTTTAACTTATAAGTGTTTTAGTTTGTTGTTCTTTGTTTTGTTCCTGCTTTGTTTCTATTACTTAACTGTTTGTGGGTGTCACTACTTGCAGTTTGCAAGCATTTTTCAAGGCTATTCTGTCTGCTTCAAGCAATGAAAGGTTTCAATTTACAAGGTAGATTCTTGTACTATTTGTTTTCAATCTATAAAGTACCTGTATGCTTTCTCAAGGTTTTGAATCTGTACCTATTATTCAATTCAACATTTGTTGCCTTCTCTCTCTAACAGTCATTCCCACTTTCAGGTTACTGCAAAAAAAATCTTAAACAAAAGTTAAGCAGAAAAACTACCTCACAACAAAGAAGTACTCACATCCATCATATAGGAGATTCCAATTCTGCAATTACACATTCATCAGGTATTATATTACTAAAAAATAATATCTTTCAAATTTTCAAGATTTTCAAAGTTTTTAACTTCACCAAATTTTTATCTTATCCAAAACTAACATATATAAATGAAAAAATGATGCTGGTCTTTCATCATATACATCACATGCAATTCAACAAAAGGCTATATAACATGCTGCTCTTACCAGCATGGTGGATGGAGGGTGGATAACAACAAGACTTTGGGTCCAACAAAAATTTTTGGTTAGGAATAATATAGCCTACAAAAAAAACTGTATAACTATATTCATAACATATTCTTCAAGTACATCATGCTGCATACACCAGCATGGGGGATGGTGGGTGGAAATATTAAAATTTGGGAACAACCATTGGTTGGGATATGTACACAAACAATTAACTCTTTCACTTTAATAAAAATTTCTTATTCAGTTATTTCAATATCACAACTCTTAATATGTGTGACTCTACAACATAGATCACCTCATGTCTCTTTTTCCCTAACTTCTCTAAGCACTCTCATTTATTGAAGAACCTTACTTTATTAAAATAAATAACTAAGTGATTCAAGACACCATGCTACTCATGTGTATTTGTATAACTCTATTGAAGGCTTCTACCCTTAACTAAACTATATCACTCATTCATGCTCCTTAACAATCACACCTATCGGCCTCCTGTTGCAGGCACTTCCCCTGCAACTGCTAGTTATCAAAGTTATGGAATGTGCTAGCAATTGAATGAATGAAACAAGGCAAAATATATCAAATTAATTTGTTTTTAAGTTTATTTTTATGTTAGTTTTTTTCTTATGTTCAGTAAGAAATCTTTTTTTTGTGAAGTTTTTTTTTTTCAAAAAGTTTATTCAAATTGTTCAACTTTAATTCATTATCAAACTAAATATCTTTATAAGTTGCAAATGTTATTTTATTTTCATTACCTTCTTTCTTCTCACTCTTCTTTGGACACCTTCCATCTACTACCAGTTTGACATCTCAATGATTTCAAATGATAAGATCGAGTCCTAAATTATGTAATTAGAATTTTGACCTTTTCATTGATCAGAGATCTCAAATAAGATTATCTATTATGTAAAATTATTTTATTGTATTTGTTTAATTAATATTATTGCAATGAGTTGAATAATTCTATTTTGAATAAATTAGAAAAAAAAAAAATTTAAAATAAAGATATAATTTGTAATCTATTATGATTTTTTTAAAATTTCTAATATTCTATAATTTAATATTATAATTCTATTTTTTAATTTTTTTTATTCAAATTTTATATTTTTTATTATTAAATTTTTTCTATAACTTAATACTAAAATTATATTAATATCCTTTTTTTTATTTTAAAAATCTAATATCATCTCTTGTTATACTTCTCGCTAAGATTCAATAGTATCATTTCATAACATTATTTTAATTATTATGTAATAAGATTTGTTCTTATAATATGATTATGTCTTTATATTCTAAGAATTATTTATATAAATTTTAATATTGAATTTTAATATTATAGATATTACTTTTCTATTAATATAATTTTTAATATTTTAAACTCATAATTTAATATTTATATTTTAGTTTTTACAATCATTATTTAATATCTTTTTGTTATTTGTTAAATTTTTTGTAGTTATTAGTTTTTGTTGTTAAGTATATTGTAACAGTTATTGATTAATAATTATATTTGATAATAAATTATGGTAAATTATATTTGATAATAGATTATTTAATTATATTTGAACTCTTAAGAATGATTAAAGCTAAAATCTAATATCTTTCATAATATAAAAGATAAACCTAATTATCTTATAATATTAGAAAACTACTTTTATATTACTCTAAATAACATATATTTGCTAAATGCTTTCATCTATCTTTTCATTTCTTGGTATAATCAACACTTAAAAAAAAAAAATAATATTATTAAAATTAAAAAAATTATTTACAAAACAAAGAGAGAAACAATACCATCTCAAGATGACCAAGTCATAATATTATTTACAAAACAAATAGAGAAACAACATCATCTCAAGATGATCAAGTTAGAGCTCATAATGGGTCAACATGGGCTAATCCATCTTTAGAGTCAAATGAAATTATGGAGTGGTCAAAACCTGAACTGGGGTGGGTTAAGGTCAACTCGATAGAGCTTCTAAAGGTAATATAGACACTTTAAGAGTAGGTTATGTAGCTAGGGATGATAATGAGAACATATTGGCAATTGGGGCTTAAAAACTATTGGAGGGAACAAATAATGAAGATAAAGCTAAGGTGGTGCTTCTCGTAATCATTCTAGCCTCCAAACTTTCAATATCCAAGTTGCATTTAGAAGGTGACTTGCATATTATAGTTAATGCCATCTCAAAATGAGAAGCTCAGAATTGCAAAATTAATAAATACATCAAATTAATGAGTAAACTATATTATTTCAAAGATTTTAAAATCTCTCATATAAGGATATATGGCAATAGGGTTGTGGATACCCTATCTAATTAGGATTGGCATTTAATGATGGTAATGATGGTTTTTGTTGGAATTATTTCTGAGGCATGAGAATTGAGGTGGAAAAGGATGGAGTGTAGGATAGAGATATAGAGAGGTTAGGTAGATAGAAGTGGAGGTGATATTTAGAGAGAGAGAGAGAGAGAAGGGAAGGAGGTAGAGAGTTAGGGGAGTTAAAAGTAGTGATGGATGAAAAGAGAGGTAGGTAGGGAGGAGGGGGGAGATAAAGAGTGTGAGATAAAGAAAAATATATAGGGAAGGAGGGAGGGAGAAAATGAGAAAGACAAAAGTAGAGAGCAAGATCTATGAAGATGAATAGAACTAGGGAGGAAGGGAAGAAGAGGTATGTGGAGAGAGGGAGAGGAGAGATAGGGAAGTAAAGACAGAGCATGGGAGGGTGGGACAAAAATAAAGGGAGAGAGAGAGAGAGAGAGCACTTAGTGATTGTTGAAATTTGATTATGTCTAAGAAATTATAAGATCTAGAGTTTGGGGAGAGAAGAGAAAGTGAGATAGAGAGAGGTGAAGAGCGAATGAGAGAGATAAGAAAATAGATAGGTTTAGAGCTTAGGGGAGACAAAGAGCATGAGATAGAGAGATAGAAAATGAATGATGATATAAGCCCATTGATTATTGAAATTTGACTAAGTCTGAAAAATTATAAGATCTCCTAAAATCTAGAATCTACATTATGACTCCTAGAGATTTGAAACCGCTCTCACACATCCTGGCAATATATACATAACTTATACTTAAATGTTATATTTTTATGTATAAAAGGGAATGCAATAAATAAATAATGCAACAAAAATTACAAAAAAAATTATGTGCAATAAATTTTGGTTTTACCAATCTATATTAAAGAATTTATAATTTTATACTTACTATGTAAAAAAAAATCTAATATGGAGTAAATGTCACTTTCTAAAAGTGTTATTAACTATAAACAAGAAGTTATTAAAGCTTACATAAGAAAAATGCATGGATATCTTTTAATTTTTAATACATTTACAATTTTCACAAAAAATCTAAAATATCACTGTGTATGGTGAAAATGGATAACAATAATAACAATATTGAAAGGCTAAATGAATCCAACCACAAAACCCTAGCCTAACAATCAACAAAGATCCACCATAACATATGAAGATTACCTAAGACAATGCAAATCACATGAAATCACAAAGATTATACCATCACATGTCCAATAGGGTTTTGATCTCCATTCTTCCTATCTCCATTGATCTTGCTTGATATATTTGCTCTCAGATTTTTATATGCACAAGAGCTCAACAAAGAACAGAATGTGGTTGCAAGTAGGATCGTAGTGTAGCCAAAAATGATCATTAGCATGAGTGATTAGGGTTTGATAATGAAGGAGGCATCTCCTTAAATAGAAGACACAATATGAAATGGAGGGATAAGATTGAGAGGTGTAAAAAGAGAGGTCGGCTAAGATTAGAGGGTAGGTAAAATAAATACCAAAATAATGAAAGAGGTAGGTAGTGTAGGAATTAAGAGATGAATGACATGTGTCATGGGTAGAAAAAGCTAATGAATTAATTAAATAAATAAAGATTTATTTAATTAATAGAAGAAGTAGGATAATTAAATAAATAAAATATTTATTTAATTTAGGAAAAGGATAATTTAAATAAATAAATGTATTTATTTAAATGAGAAATAAGGCTAGAAGAGGATAAATGAATTAATTAAATAAATAAAGAATTATTTAATTAATAGAAGAATTAGGCTTAGATAATTAAATAAACAAAATATTTATTTAATTAGACATGACAATTTTGGGTGTCTACATTTTGCCCCTCTTTGAGACAATGCGGCTTGTCACGTTGTTTCAAAGAAGATAAGATGAACTGATACAAAGTTGCCCCAGAATGGGAATAATATGCCCCCTCGAGAGATTGGATGAAAATGTCTGGAAAGATTGCAGATAAGCTCTCGATAAGAAAGAAAGGCTAGAATAGAAAGGTCGGATAAAGTGACAAAGTCACGGGATGAAGAAGACTGACTCGAAAAATGAAGGCGAGGGCTAGGGTAGGCTATAAGAGAGACCACGGGAAAAAGACATCCTCATTGTCATCTACACCTTCACGAGATCAAAGTGTAGAGCGAGAAAAAGAGCAGCAACAGTCAGCAGCGATGGCTTTCGTACACAGATTCGACCGTGTTCGCCGATTTCAGAGACCAGCAGAGGCAGGAGAGCCGGTAAGTACCACCAAACCTCCTCGTACTTTGACGCATTTGCCTTTGTCATTAATGCATAGTAGATAGGGCAATAAATGCGCTTAGAAGTAGGATGCAAAAAATGCAAAAACTAGGAAACCGCGTCTGCGTGCTTCAGGGGCGTTTATGTTGTAAAGTCGCGTTTGTGAACAATGTAGGCACGTTTATGTCAAACAGGCGCGTCTGTGTTGTTTAGGCGCACTTGTGCAGTCAATAGGCACGTTTGTGAGTTAGAAACGCGTTTATGTCTGAAAATGCAAGGTTTTGTCTTCTAGGTCAAATCGACAGTTCTGTGATGAACATACGTTGTCGATTGGATAAGCTGCTGAGAGGATACACTCAAGCAGGTCCTCTAGGAAGACTAGGATAGATCAAGGCACTTTGTGATGAACAGGGAGCACCAAGATAGAGTACTTTGTGATGAACAGGGAGTACCCAAAGTATGAGCAGCACTTTGTGATGAACAGGGAGTGCAAATGTGAGTAACACTTTGTGATGAACAGGGAATGTCACACACGTAGTACTTTGTGATGAACAGGGAGCACTACTAGGATAGATAGCAACACTTTGTGATGAACAGTGAGTGTCACTGAGATAGATAACCATATGCATTTAGATAGCGAGTAGCATTTTATGATGAACAGTGAATGCCACCATGACTGACATGATTGATTTGTGTGACTGCAGGAGTATTTGCCTATGTTAGAGTCACGGGAGAGATTCCCGTCCACACAGAGGTTGCGACCGGAGTTGTCATTTCAGGATAGAGATACCATCGAGGAGATGGGTTTGAGACACGTGCTGTATGTGCCTGAGTTTCGAGCAAACATGGGTTTGCTGACTGCGCTGGCCGAGAGATGGCATTCAGAGACATGCACTTTTCATTTGCCGATGGGTGAGATGACAGTCACCCTGGAGGATGTTTATAGGATTCTGCACATACCGATCGATGGGGAGCTGATTCCATACGATCGCGATGGAGACAGAGAGGCTTTGAGACGGGTGTTTCAGGATCCCGGCCTAGAGATGAGAGCAGGACATGTGGCATGGGATACCATGACTGCGACAGGGTTAGCTTTGCCAGCTGTGATCGGAGGAGCTATCAGTGGGTTCCTATGTCCGGACAGGGCGACACGGGGGTTGGCAGTGGGTTGGGTAGGAGCACTGGAGATATTGGTGACGCAACACACTAGATATGCGTGGGGTCCATGTGTGTTGGCCCACCTATATTATGAGCTTCACCAGTTTGTCTACCATGGATCAGTGGGACTGGGTTGTGGAGTGACACTATTGCAGGTTTGGGCGTACGAGCATCTGCCTATCACACAGTCGATACACTTCAGAGGCAGGGGTCATGGACGGAGTTTTGTTCATCTGTACGACATGATCACTTCGCAGCCTCGGATTGGCAGGTTAGACCATTAGCGGTGAGTGATAGATGACATTGACGTCGTCATCTGGAGGCCGTATCTGGGATGCGAGGAGTGGGAGGATGACGTAGTGGAGCTTCCTTACACCTTCCGGAGCAGGTATCTGATTGGGCGGACACCCTATATACTGGAGAGACAGCTGGTAGACAGAGTATGCAGACAGTATGGCAAGATCCAGAGGATGCCACGAGGCTCGGGTATGTATGCCCGTACAGTTAGGGATCAGGCGCAGTTCGGGCCTTTATTGTCATATGATCAGGGAGTCACATAGCTGGCAGAGATGGTGCCCCTACCCTGGGATATGTGGCCAGAGATCGAGGACATCGGGATGGATGCAGAGTATTCAGCATATTGGGCCGAGCATCCATTCCCTCGATTGACAGATCCAGGAGAGCTACTGGAGGGAGATGGAGGAGGAGATGATGATGATGATGGTGGGGGTGATGGAGGCCGAGGCCGACGGAGGCGGAGGGGAGTAGTTGGGGAGAGGAGGGTGGCACCTCAGAGGGAGGGTGGACAGGAGGGACAGGCCTAGGTGGTGAGGGGTCGCGGTGGATTGCCCCTACAGGTACCAGCAGCACAGGGTCCTAGAGCACAGGGACAGAGACAGGGACAGGTGCAGGGACAGGTGCCAGTATAGGCACAGGGATAGAGACAGGGATAGGGACCTAAGCATGTACCGAGACAGGTACCCGTTTAGGCACCAGTACAGGTACAAGGGCAGGCACCCGCAGAGGGAGAGCCACAGGCAGAGGCAGAGGGTGGGGATCCAGAGGAGGATGAGCTGATTGAGCTCAGGGAGATCTGCCAGGGCTAGGCAGATGAGATCCAGGATCTGGAGAGGGAGAGGGACTGACTCAGGATCAGGCTCAGGGATACTGAGCGGGAGAGGGATCAGGCGATTCAGCGCTACACTGAGGCTGAGATAGTGCTGAGGGTAGGGAGGCAGGCGGCGGAGGACACAGGAGCAGGCTACGCATATGTTCTGCGAGTCGGAGAGGAGATTGCCTACTAGAGGGACCTGTATTATGGTGCCGTGCCAGCAGATCAGCGGGCGAGGAGCTTCCATAGACCATCGCGGATAGCGACAGCTACGGGAGGGAGCCGGAGGAGACAGACATCGAGTGGTGGGGTCATGGGTCCTCCACCACCACCAGATAGGCAGGGTGATCCTGGAGTGGGTCCTTCTAGGGCTCAGATTCCGTCGAGGCCAGGTGGCTCCGAGGGAGGGAGTTCATCATAGCCATAGAGGGCTCCCTTGTATCAGTATTTGTACCATTTTTTTTGTATTGTAGACACCTGCGGGTGATTTTGTAGCCATATGATTTTTTTTGACATCATTGTATCATGACACTTTTGATTATATATATGAGATGATTCCTTTTTGTGGCAGCTATATGCATGTGTACCTATGTGATGAGATGTTCTTATGTGATGCTTATGAAATGGATGCAAATATGTATATGATACAATGCAATGTTTTTGTTCTTTTATGTTTTATATGTGTATGCATGATGCAAATGTGAATGTATGAAATACAGATGAATATGATAATGCAGATGTAAATTGTGCTAACAGGTGTTGTGTGCAGGATGTGATGTAGTTGTGATATCTATATGTATGTATGAAATGCTTATATGTGGTAATGCAGGTGCAAACTACATGAAATGCAAATGTTTTTGGTGTGTCATTATACTCAGTCATGTGATAGTGGGCTATGCGGACTCAAGAAGGACGATGGAAGTCAATCAAGAAAGGGGGGATGAAAGACAGAAGATATGAACGTGAAAGAGCTTCTTGTGCGTTATCATCATTGAGCTTTATTATGGAAAAATAGGTTATGACAATTGAGGCATATGTTTAACCCAGAAAGTCATTGTACCCTTTTGCATGGAGATAAGACAGTCACAAACAAGGAATGCCCCAGTTCATACTAGACTCATAGTGTCCTCATATCCTTGGACAAGTCATAGCATTACTAAAAGACAATCCACATACAGCAAATGCAAATAGGTGACGATACCCCATCCTCGCCTTTCTAGTCAAAGACATCCTGGAGATAGAATCTCTAGTCAGAGACATCCCGGAAAAACTAAAAGACATGTCACCAAAAAGATAAAATCAAAAGAAAATCAAGACTCGACACCAACATCCACTGTAGTCCTCAAGTTTAGTGTCTCTTGTCACTTGTATAAGTCTTATTTGATTGTGGTCACCATGTTTACTTTCACAAAAATGATAGATAGCACTGAACCATATGTTGTCTGAGTCTGTTGAAAGATTTGATTTGTTGAAGCCCATTGCTGCTGCTGTGTCTCATCTGAAACTGATTGAATCCATGAAGCTGATACTTTATTGTGAAGAAGATGAAACTTTATTGCGGACTGGCGATGCAAATGCTGCTTTATTGTGGATTGTGCATGGATAGACTGAAGGAAGTTGGAAGAAACTATACTCCTGAAACATGTGATGTTCTTAGTTCCATAACCATCACTAGACGTAGGACTTGCCTTAGCCATCTAGATAGGATCTGATTTATTATGGATGGAAAGGGAGGTTTATTATGAATGGCTAACCAATCTTGGGTAGATCAATAATAAGCCATGATGGGAATGGGTAAGTTTATTATGAATGAATTGGTTGTGAGTGTGTGCAAAGTGAAAGGATAAAAGAAGGAGGGAGGAGCAATGTCTCTATGCATGGCGCTGGTGACCCAGTTTTCACCATGGTACTTGCCCAGGGCACCACCGAAGTGGTTTTCACCGTTGGACGAAATTATTTCTCTTTACTTTTTTTTATTTTTCAATTTTTTTTTTTAATTTTTTTTAATTTTTTTGTATTTTTGAAATTAGGATATTCCGAAGAGCTATGTGTAGAACCTGCGAAGGTGCATGCTGTTGATAGGATCCTCCAAAGGTTCACCTTCTGTAGTTGAGAGTTGATATGCCCCAGATCCATATACCGCTGTGATGATGTAAGGACCAAGCCAATTTGGTTCGAACTTGCCCTTCTTCTCTCTGTCTTGTTGATTCTTGGGATTTTCTCTGAGAACTAAGTCACCTACTTCAAATGTACGAGGCTTAACTTTGTGATTGTAGCTGCGACTCATTCGTTGTTGGTAAGCCTTGAGATGATTAAAAGCAGTTTGTCTCCGTTCATCTAGCAGTTCTAGTTCTTGTAAGCGAGAGACCCTGTAATCTTCATCGTTGATGATGTTTTGCAAAGAGACCCGTAAAGAAGGTAACTCGACCTCAATAGGCAAGATGGCTTCAGCGCTGTAGACAAGTGAGTAGGGTGTAGCTCCTGTAGGTGTGCAGACACTTGTGCGGTAGGCCCAAAGTGCAAGATTGAGTTGGATATGCCAGTTATGGCCAGCGTCGTCGACTGTCTTTTTGAGGATTTTAAGAATTGTTTTATTAGACGCCTCAGCTTGGCCATTACCCTGGGGGTAATATGGTGTGGAGAAACGATGGGAAATATGAAAGCGGTCATAGAGTTCATGAACATCCTGATTTTTGAAGGGATGCCCATTATCAGTAATAATGGAATTAGGAATACCGTATCGGCAAATGATATAGTTAAGGATGAAAGTAGCAATTTGTTTCCCAGTGACTTGTGTAAGAGGCACGGCTTCAATCCACTTTGTGAAATACTCTGTGGCTGTGATAATGAATTTATGACCATTGGAAGAAGGAGGGTGAATCTTGCCTATGAGATCGAGTCCCCACTGACAAAAGGGCTAAGGAGACGCAAGTGGTTGTAGTTCTTGTGCTGGTGCATGTATGAGGTCTCCATGAATTTGACATTGCTTACATTTCTTGACAAACTGATATGAGTCTTTTTCCATGTTGGGCCAGTAATATCCAGTCCTGATGAGTTTCTTGGCCAAGGTAGGACCATTAGCATGCGGACCACATATCCCTTCATGCACTTCATGTAACGCAATTTGAGCTTCATCGCTTTCTAAACATCTAAGAAGAGTGCCATCTAGACCTCGTCGGTATAGGATATCAGCTAGAATGACATATTGAGAGGATTGGCAAATGAAAGTGCGGCATTGGTTATTCGATAGATCAGGAGGTAGGATATTGTCACGAAGATATGTGAATATGGAACCATATAACTGGGATTCGGGACCAACAACGCATATCATTTCAGTAGGAGTGATCTCATATGAAGGAATCAACAGGTTGTCTACCAGGAACTCATAGCAGGTTTCATTTTGAGGTAGATCAATTAGTGAAGCAATTGTAGCCATGGCATCTGCAGCACGATTCTGCTCTCTTGGTATCTGCTCAAAATCTATCTTTGTGAAGTGTTGTTTCAAATCATCCACCATTTGTTTGTAATGCATTAATTTTTCATCTTTTGTTTGGTAATCATCAGTTGCTTGACGGATGACTAGTTGAGAATCCCCAAAAACACGAAGTTCTTGGATCTTCCACTGAACTGCAATTCGTAATCCAGTTGTTAATGCCTCATATTCCGCTATATTGTTAGTGCAAGGAAATGATAAGCGGTATGATTTTGGTATAGAATCGCCTTGAGGAGTTATAAAGAGAATACTAGCACCTGCCCCATGTTGTGTGTATGAGCCGTCAAAGTATAATTGCCATGGCTTTGCATGTGATATTGTTAAAATGGATTCATCTGGAAATTCTGAATTTAGAGGAACATCATCAATCATGGGAGCATCTACTAATTGATCCGCGATTGCTTGTCCTTTTATTGCTTTTCTGTCTACATAATCGATGTCGAATTCACTAAGGATCATTACCCACTTGGCCAGTCGCCCAGTAAGTGTAGCTTTGTTGAGAAGATATTTTAATGGATCAATTCTTGCAATCAACTTAGTCTTATGAGTGAGCATATAATGTCGTAATTTCTGTGAAGCAAAGACCACAACGAGACATGCACGTTCGATTGGTGTGTAGTTTAGCTCATATCCCACCAATGTGCGACTGATATAGTATACTGCTTTTTCCTTGCCGTCAGCTATTTGTTGTGCTAGGAGTGCCCCCATGGCTGTTGGAGTAGCTGATATGTATAATAACAAAGGCTGATCTGGAATTGGTGGCATCAAAACTGGGGGATTCAAAAGATAATCTTTGAGCGTCTGAAAAACTTTTTGACAGTTATCATCCCATTTGAACTTGATATTTTTATGTAGCAGGTGCTGGAAATGATTACACTTATCTGCAAGTTGTGCTATGAATCTTCGTATAGACTGGAGTCTCCCTTGTAAGGATCAAAGTTGACTGATATTTCTGGGTGGCGGCATGTCCAAGATAGCCTTGACTTTTGCTGGATCGGCTTCGATTCCTCTTTTGGACACAATGAATCCTAGGAGCTTCCCGGAGGTTACTCCAAAGACACATTTCTTGGGGTTTAATCTTACCTTGTATTTTTCCAACCAATCAAAGATGACTGAAAGTATGTCCAAATGTGTATCTCTGTCTATTGATTTACCCAAGAGATCATCAACATAATCTTCCACGGTTATGTGCATGAGATCATGAAAGATAGTGGTCATTGCTCTTTGATATGTAGCACCTACATTTTTCAGCCCAAAGGGCATGACATTCCAACAGAAAGTTCCCCACGGACAAGTGAATGATGTTTTGTGTTGATCCTCGGGTGCAATCCTGATTTGATTATAACCAGAAAATCCATCCATTAAAGATAACATTTCGTGACCTGCTGTGAGATCAACGATCAAGTCGATATTTGGTAATGGAAAGTCATCTTTCGGACAAGCTTTGTTGAAGTCTCTGAAATCTGTACATATTCTGATGCTGCGATCTGGTTTACTGACAGGTACTAAATTGGAGATCCATTCGGGATAATCAATTGGGCGTATGAATCCGACATCCAATAACTTCTCCAATTCTGCTTTGACTAGTAATGCCACTTGTGGATGCATTTTCCTTAATTTCTGTTTCACTGGCTTTGCCCCCGGTTTGACTGTCAAATGATGCATTACCAAATTTGGATCTAGTCTAGGCATATCAGCGTATGACCATGCAAAGTTGATTTGTCATTCTTTGAAGAAGCTTATGAATTTTGACCTTTCGGACTCTGTCAATGATTGAGCCAGGAATATATTGTGTGGAACCTCTTCTGTACCAATGTTTGTTTTGATAGTCTCCTCTACCAACATGGATGACTTTTCCTCATATGATGCTGGGAGAATGTCGAACCTTCCATCTTCGGGTGCCTCAGAGAGGTTTTCACCCTCAGATACGTCCTTTCTTTTTACTTTTTTGGGATCAGATAGCGCCACAGTGTGGTTTTCACCATAAGACCCTTGATTTGTTCTTATTTTCACATTTTTGCGATTGGAAGGTCCGACACCCTCACCGAAATATGCCATGTTGTTGAGTTCTATGGTGTATCCTGCTTTGTGGTCCCCAAGAGGAAGATCATCTCGTATGCCAAAATAGTCAATAATAGCTTTGTCATTTTGAAATGTGTCAAATTGTGCTGGTCCTTCATAATCCCAGTCAATGAGTTGGTGGTGAACAAGGGGAAGGCCTTTAATGTTTTCGGAGTTTGCAGGGCTAAGAGTGAAGATGTGGTTATATTCGGGTATATCGAGGCAATCGTCGAGGTCATCGATGGCACTCTCCTCATCAGTTTCGATCGCAAGCGAATCCAAATTGTCGTCACTAGTAGCGCCTTCCGGGACAGGTGTCCTCATCCTATGTGATTTCGACCTAGAACCTTGAAACAAAGACTGTGGGCAATCTTTGTGGGTTGTTTCTTGACCAACTCTGAACTTTTTATAAAATTCCTCTTCTTCTGTGGGTTCATCTGGCTCTCTGAATGTCTCGGTGAGCTCATAGTCACTGGAGGATTTGTCTGAACCCCATTCCCATTCGTTGGAATCTGTGGAATAGTAATCCTCTTGTTGGACTTTGGCAACTTTGATTTGTGATACCTCTTCTGTCCTTTTAGTGTGGATCTTGGAAGTCAGAAAACCAAGTCCCTTTGAGCGTTCCCTTTTTACAGTCAATTCAGGTTGTAAGGGCTCCATAACGCCTTCTTTGCGTAACCCAAGAGGGCTTTTTCCATCATACCTGAATTTTTGTAGAATCTTGAAGCCTTTACCATATTTCTCACAGGGTATATTGATCTGATCATGTGTGTCATCTTCAATGTCTTTGTAAAGCATTTTGTATAAATCTTCCTCTTCTAGTTCGCCCCATCTTTGAAAGGTAGTAGGATCCCATTTGAGTATCATGATGGATATTTTCTTATTAGGATGTGGCCTTCCATATTCTTTTGGAGAGCTCATGACTTGTCGTAAATACATGGTCTGATTTAAAGTGTATTCTCCCATGCCTTTGTCTTGAAATTTTCCTTTAAGTTCACCTTGTTTTGATGTCGAAGGTTTCAATGACTCAAGGTCAATGTATGCTGAAGAAGGAACAACCTCACGATTACTGGGAATGATGGTCTCAGTATGTGATCTCAAGTTATTGCAATATATGAACGGATTAGGATCACCGTTAACTGTTACCTCGACTCCATTATGAGGAAACTTAATGCATTGATGATATGTCGATGGGACTGCCCTCATTTCATGAATCCAAGGACGTCCTAGCAATATGTTGTATGTGAGATCCAGATCTAGGACTTGACAAACCACATCCTTTGTGACTGGCCCAATTCTTAGAGGTAAGGTGACTGTGCCCTTGGATGAGCGCTCTTCATCATCATATGCCTTGATGGTGATTTGATTTGTCGAATTCACAGCTTTATCAGAATATCCCAATTGTTTAATGGTGCTCAATGTACAAATGTTTAGACCAGCTCCTCCATCTATCAGGACTCGCTTTATTCGATGTTTGTGTATGAAGGCTTCAACATGTAGTGGTGCATTATGTGGCTGACTTACGGAGGCGTCATCAGCTTCTGTGAATGTAAGGGAATGTGGAATGGAAAGGTATCCCACCATGGCTTGAAACTGGTCCACGTTCAGATCAGTAGGAACGGCAGTATCTCTCAAGATTTTGTCAAGAATAGCTTTATGAGCGGGGGATATGCGTAAGAGCTCAAGTATGGAGATGAGCGCGGGTGTCTTCCCTAACTGTTCTACAAGGTCGTACTCAGGCTTAGTTGATGAAGAAGCCGTATTTTTAGTGGAGGCACCTGGCAACGTAATTTTACCTCGGCGGGTTGTGACATTACATTCAGAGGTAGGTTCGGAAGAAGATCCAACACCTCTTAGAACAATCTTGGGTCTCTAAGGAGGATTCTCAAGATTTTTATTCTTGATGGTAATAGTAGAGATATGATTGTCCATTGAGATGTGATTGATAGTTGAATCATAGTTGTAAGGTGCTCTAGTATAGTTGGCTTGATCATTTGTGACTTTGGCTTTTCCCTTGTCATGCTTTGGGAATGGTTCCTTAAACATCTCATGTTCTTGATTGGATGAGTGTCCCTCAATCTCAATGTCACCTCTATCAATGAGATCTTGCACAATGTTCTTCAGTCGATGACAATTACCTGTTTTATGACCCTTGCTCTTATGAAATTCACAATACTCATCATCATTCCACCAATTTGGTTTGACCTTTGGTTCGTATGGAGGAAAATCTGGAACTGTGATCACTTTGTTTGCCACTAGCTTTTTGAAGACTGATTCAAGTGGTTCTCCCAATGGGGTGTACTTCCTTCGTGGTCTAGAAGTTGTTTGAGTATTCACTTGATTTTTTGTAGAACTTGATCCCGAAAAGATGAATTTGGGTCTCATTGTATTGGCATCAACAACACCATCATTGACTGTGTTCTTGTTTTTATTCCAAAATCTTGGCTTGTCTTTTCCTTTAAAGTCATCTTTGTTTTCCTTGAATATCTTAATGACTCCTTGTTCAATTAAGACCTTTTCTGTTGCTAAGCCCTTTTCAATAACATCCTTGAAGGTGGACAAACAAGCTTTCCTTAGATCATAGCCAATATCCTTGTTAACGTTTTGAGTGAACATTTCTACCATTTGTTTCTGTGGGATTTCGCAAGAGCATCTGCTAGCTAGATTTCTCCATCTTTGTAAAAATGACGCAAAAGATTCTCCCTCCTTTTGCTTAGTATTGCACAAAGTAGTGACTGAGATATCTGTCTCAATATTGTAGGAGAAATGCTGAATAAATGCCTCTGCTAAGTCACCCCATGACTTAATACCAGGAGGTAATTGAGAGAACCATTCCATAGCTTGATCGCCTAAGCTTTGCGGGAACAACCTCATCAAATATGTTTCTTCTGCCGCTACCTCAATGCAAGCTGTGAAAAATTGTCGTATGTGTGCCTTGGGGTCCCCTTTTCCTCTATACTTGTCAAATTTTGGTGTCACAAAGTGTGCAGGAAATGGTGGCATTGGAATGCTCTTATCAAATGGATAAGGACATATGTCTCTCATAGTGTATGTTGGTTTTGGTGTACTTATGTCCTCCATTTTCTTTTGTAAATCTCTGATTTGTTGCTCCAAATTATTCTTAGGTGGCGATCGATTTCTTATAGCATATCCCATGTTTGAGACACCAATTTGAGGAGGAGCTTGTTGCATGTATGGATGATACTGATCATAGACATGTTCATATGGAGGAGGTCTATATTGATGCGGCATATAGGGAGCACTTGGTATAGCTTCATGTTGAGGAACCCCATATCTATTTTGTGAATATATACCATATTCTATAGGCATGTCGTGTTCTAATGTATTGCCCCCAAATTTGACATGAGGTTTCCTTGTGTCCAAATTTTGAGCATGCCTTTGAGTATCCACTTGTTTTGATTGATCCATAGCTTGAACATGTGATTGAGCATATCTATCTGCATAAGGCTTCCATAATGGTCTTCGAAGGTAAGTATCAGATGTTTGACCATGTGTATGTGGGATTTCTGGTTTTTGAAGCAAAGTTGATGGTGATTCAGGTACCATATGCGGTCCTCTATTTCCTCCACTATTGGGTCTCCTTTGATCCATGTTGGAGTGAGTTTGTTGCGAGGGTCGGTTTTCCATAAGTTGAGACATGTCAAAGTCATGAGGTATTTTAGCTCCACTTTGTGCCATCATGTGTAAGAAGTATTGTCTATCCCTCTTCATTATCTCTTCAACCAATCTATTGAAATGAGGATTCATAATGGATTCTTCTATATTTGCTGATTGTATTGAAAAGTTGTCCACATTGTCATTGTGTGTAGCATTGTTCTTTGTAGTGTCTGTGTTTTCCACATTTGGAATTTGTCTATAAACATCCATGTCAGGCAATGTAGTGTGCTCAGGATTGAAAAATAAATCATTGTCATACTCATAAGAACTCATGTTTGCAGACTCTTGAGCTTCTTTAGCTTTTCTCCTAGATTTTTGAAGACGGGTTTCAACCATGAACTAGGTGTTTGACCAAGATGTGAGAGACTAGATGAAAAATGAAAAGAGTATGGAAGACCAAGAGTTGTATGGAGTGTAAATGAATCTTGAGGTGTACTTGCAATGTCCAAAGTGTAAGACCAAGTATGTAAGTAGTAGAGTAGGTGTGACTTCCAAAGAGATGATAGTTTCTCTTGATGAGGTAAGCTGACCTTGACTCTAAGTAAGACCAAATGAGACCCAAAGGTAAGAAACCTTGATGAGGGACCACTTAGCAAAGTGTAGTTGTATGTAGTATGTTGACAAAGTATGATGAGGACAAGCAAGTGACCTTTTTGACTCAAGTTTAGACAAGTATGAATGTAAAATGAGATATGAAGCAATGATGGACTGTATGAGACCCTAGGACAGATTGAATGCTAGATGAAACCTGAAGAAACAACCTAGGAAGCTCAAGTATTCCGAAACTGATTTCTCTTGTTTGCTGGACTGTAAAAAATTTTCAATCCTGGACACAGACGCTTCTGTATACTTCACAGACGCGATTCCCAGACACAGACGTGTCTCTGTTCGACACAGACGCTGCTAGACACACAGACGCTATTATGCCCTTCACAGACGCGCTTAGATGACTCAGACGTGGTTAAAACAGACACAGACGCGTTTATGTAAACTTCGTGCAATTTTTCCAATCTGTGAAGTTGTTTTGTTGTGACCAAATCCGACTGTTTGACTGTTTTTCGTGACAAGAGGACACAATGTTGATGAGGACTCAATGTTTGCAAGTGTTTAGACTCCAAAAGTGTGTTGTTTGATGTAAAATGTTTTGCATACACTTGAAGACACAAAAGACACAATGTTTTGTTGTTTGGTCTTGAATGTTCGAATGTTTAACATAAGTCAAGCACAATTCTTATGGCTGGCCAAGACAATAGTTGTTGATCCCATATAGGGTTTTACCCCCGAGGCTACGCTATTCAGAGCGGATACTTAGATGCTTGACCTCACTGGCTGCACCCTCAGCACTCACTTCTCGGGTCAGCCAAGCATCAGTCCCCATGAAAACTCCCCATGGTGAACTTTGTATCTCTACTAAGAACCATATGTGTGTGGGCCGCTACCAGAGGTCCGACCTCCTGCCTCAACAACTAGAAGGATTTGGGCTTCTAAAACAAAAAGGTGCTATTAAGGGCATCCGCTCGTGTGGCCATACATGCGGCACTTTCAGCTCTGTAAATACAGAAGGCTCCCAGCCGGTAGGGGTTACGCCCTACAAATGATCAAATAAATTTGATCAAACGGGTTTATGGGGAGACATAGTGTCGGTATGAACTAATCAGCACACGTTATTCATAGTTTTCACCATGAATACATTTATTTATATTGGTTTGGAAGAAGATGGCTTTTCTTTTGCTACCACTTGGGTCGTTCTCTTCTCACTAGTAGTCCTAATGACCACACGGGAAGACAGGCCCTCTAAAGATTAAACAAAAAGAGCCTATTGCTCAAAACACAAAAGACAATTATTTAATTTTAGTGCACCAATGGAAGTATTTGCTAATCTATGAAAACAAGGCACACAACAAAATTCCAAAACCCTAGGCAAGGACCTGCAACAAAATTTGTTAGTAGTTTGGGTTGTTTCAAATGATCACCCCTTCCTGCAAGCACACAAGTTAGGTAAATTTTAGAAACCCAAGAGACTTTGTGAAAGAGGGGCCTTCAACAAAAACGTTTTTGCTTCCAAAACAAGCTGCACAAACTTAGTTAGCCTGACAGGGTTAGTCCAAAAATAAACCAGATCTGAAACCCTAAGTGCGAAATCCGAAAATTGAATCAAAGAAAATTTGAAAATTCTGAAACATTCAAAACACAGACGCTGTTACCCCCGACACAGACGCGTCTGTATGACACAGACGCAGTTCTGTGACTCACAGATGCGGCCAAAAATCACAGACGCCCTTATCGAACACAAACGCGATCAGAAACAACACAGACGCGCTTATAAAACACAGACGCTCCTGTCTGAGACTTGCAAAATAAAACTTGTCAAAAACACAGACGCGGCTCCAGTATCCGCAGACGCTCCTGAAACTCAGAGACGCGATCTGAAAGTTCGCAGACGCGGAAAAACCTAAAATGTCGTCGAAAAATGTCCGATCTGCAACTTCAAAAACGCAAAACCTACAACAAAAAGGTTAAATGCAAAGGGACAAGAGTCCCACCGGGCGTGCCAAAATGTGTATGGTGAAAATGGATAACAATAATAACAATATTGAAAGGCTAAATGAATCCAACCACAAAACCGTAGCCTAACAATCAACAAAGATCCACCATAACATATGAAGATTACCTAAGACAATGCAAATCACATGAAATCACAAAGATTATACCATCACATGTCCAATAGGGTTTTGATCTCCATTCTTCCTATCTCCATTGATCTTGCTTGATATATTTGCTCTCAGATTTTTATATGCACAAGAGCTCAACAAAGAATGGAATGTGGTTGCAAGTAGGATCGTAGTGTAGCCAAAAATGATCATTAGCATGAGTGATTAGGGTTTGATAATGAAGGAGGCATCTCCTTAAATAGAAGACACACAATATGAAATGGAGGGATAAGATTGAGAGGTGTAAAAAGAGAGGTTGGCTAAGATTAGAGGGTAGGTAAAAGAAATACCAAAATAATGAAAGAGGTAGGTAGTGTAGGAATTAAGAGATGAATGACATGTGTCATGGGTAGAAAAAGCTAATGAATTAATTAAATAAATAAAGATTTATTTAATTAATAGAAGAAGTAGGATAATTAAATAAATAAAATATTTATTTAATTTAGGAAAAGGATAATTTAAATAAATAAATGCATTTATTTAAATGAGAAATAAGGCTAGAAGAGGATAAATGAATTAATTAAATAAATAAAGATTTATTTAATTAATAGAAGAATTAGGCTTAGATAATTAAATAAACAAAATATTTATTTAATTAGACATGACAATTTTGGGTGTCTACAATCACTAGTTTGCATCATCTTAAAATTCTTAATGTTTTAGTTTCTATGGATGATAGAAAGTGAAAATCCAATTAAAATTAATAATTTCAAACATCCTACTTTGACCAGAAAGTGGGACACACTATTGTGGGTTGATTCTACATAAAAATTGACAAAAGTACTACCAATTGCTATGACTAGGCTATTCCATGAGTCTAGCAATAAACACAACAAAGTTTGACATATTTCCTTCTCTTCCATCTTTATAACCATAGAATCTAATTAAGCTACCAATTTTTTTAATCTTCTATATGGTTTAGAATATGTCTACCTTCTTCCATCCTCAAGGATTAATAGAGATTCTTCCTCAAGAATATTTTGGTTGCTGAGGATTTGGCTTGATAAAAAAAAAATTCTTCTATAAATATTTTGCAATGGGTTATTAATGGATATTGATAAGAAATAATATGTAGCGACAATCTAATCAAACCTTTAATTTTGAGTTTATTCCATCATTACTAAGATGCTTTAGTAGCATTTGTATTAACAACATCTTGCAACCATAATCAATCAATCAATAAATATTCCACTTTTAGTTTTCACATCTCAAAGTTTGGGCCTAAATTTTTTTCTATTCAATACTACCTAATGTGCTTGCCATCTTTATTTTCTATAATAATTATAACAAATTTCTCCTTCTGCACAAGCTCCCACTTAAATGATGATTAGCTTAAAAATCCCTCTACTTAACAACTAAAACAAAGGCAATTAGTCTTTAATATCACTTGTAAGGAATAAAGGTTTGTAGAGAGAACTTCCTACTTTAATCTTGAAGGGAATAATGTATAGAAACCCAAAAGAATGATCCAAACTTACTACAGGAAGTAGAGAAATATAATCTTAAATAGATAAATAATTCTGCCATGACATAGTGATTTACACAGGGAAAACCATTTCAAAAGAAAATCCTCACACTACAAACCTTGAATTATGTATTATAAAATCTAAAAGAGGATCAAGATACACTTGCAATGCAAGTCTTTATAAGAGTATTTTACTAGCAATAAACTTAGAAGAATATTGGAAACATTCCAACAATATATGTGCAATTGTAAATTCTCATATAAAACCACTTCATTAGGTATCAATTCATAAACCAATGAACCAGTTGGAAAAACAAAAATGATTTTTAAAACCATGTTACAAAAATTCATAAAGGTGGTGCCCAACTTGGGCATAATTTCTAATTCCACCCATGAAAATTTTATGTTGCTTGCTAAAAATAGTATATCAATAATTCATCTATAACTCTCAATTTGACCCAACTTGTCATAACTACCTATTTCAAAATACGCACCATATGACAAATAATAAAGCCTATCATAGTTGCTCAATATTATAGAGTAACTCTCCCTATTCTTAGCTCTTATGTGTCATAAGATACTATAATAAATTCTCACAATATCCCACAAAAGAGGAACATTCCAATTTTTTTTTACATAAATACAACCTTGTAATGGCTTATAATTTATCAACAAAGTAGCAATGCATGACATTAGATTCCTTTCACATATTTTAATGCCTAATTTGAGGTGGAGCACAACTATTAGACATATAGAATTAAAATATGCCATATATAATTTATGAAAAATGTCATACAAAAAATAACACCTTAATTCGCAACATTTGTATGTTAGATCTCTCTAGATTAAGATTGGCATGCTTAATCTTGAAATTGTCAAGCCCTATTGACTCAAATCCCTCATTTTCCTATATAACATCTTTTATTTGATACTTAGTGTATATATATGCTCTAGCATTGTTGTAAAATCTATACTTCTTGAAATTAGATTTTGTGCATATTTGCAACAACTTCATCATAGAAGTGATACCCCATAACCTAGTCATATCCAGGTAGTTATCTCAACTCCTACAAAATAATTTCACATAGGAAAACAATATCTACCCCAGACATGTGCATTATAATTGAAATAAGATTGTACCCACAAGCCTATACCGCTATAATTGTAATTGTGATGCTCTAGGCAAGCACATAGGAAATTTGAAGTTTGTAGACCTTATCAACTCAATGAGTGTCACTACTGCCACTTCTATTCTATGGATAAGGGTGTAGAAAGGCCATCTAGAAGAAATCCAACAAATGAAAAGACAATTCAAAAGTTGAAGGTGAATGGAGGTTGTAACTTTCTCAAGCTTGGTTGCACTTGCATGTTGAAGAGTGTTCAAGCATCCATATCAATAGTGATCATATGAGGTGCTTGCTAAATTCTTCTTCTTCTTCTTCTTCTTCCATTCTTAGTGATCATGGGAATGAGAGCTCCTCTTACCTTTCCCTTGAATGCCCCTATTCAAGAATTACACATATGACCTTGCATCCACTCTTGTTTGAGAAAATCCAATTTGATATGATTTATAGAAGTTAAGCACAATATGATCTAATAAAGATAGAATCAAATTTGATCCTAGGAATTTGATTTGATCTTAAGTTTGACACATGTAAAGAATTCCTACCGATTAGAAAAGAGTGACATTTGAAAAGAAAAGAAAACTAACATGATTTCTTGATGTTAAATAAAAGATGACTAAAAAGGTGACAACCTAAGAGAAAACTAGTATGATTTCCCAATGCGAAACAACATCTTGACTACAATTTACCACAAAACATAATATATTAACTAAATATCTTCAACAGTTTGGATTTCCTTAAATATGTTTTGGTTTGTGGACCTCTTTTAGTACCTCATAGACTCAACAAACATATTGCAAAAGAAATAAAGCGTGTAAAAACTGGACTAATCATATATTCTGGGTGTTAAATAATTAAAATTGAGAATAATTTATGGTAGTTGTTTTGGTCAGGGTATCTAGATGTTGCATATCAAATATCAACTAAAACCAACATTAAAGATGATAATTTGTTCCCTATCCAAATCAATATTCCCATACAAAGTTTAATGAGTACATGCCATCATGATGAGAAGCTAATGCTATGGAAATACTAGTTAAAACATTCATAATTCTTTTATTAAAAAAAGAATAAAAAATTAATCTATTTTTTCTTTAAGATAAATCTAAAAATCTAAGAAATTTCATGTTACATGTCAATACTTCTTTTTCGGCCTTTCACCTCTGCAATGTAACTTCTTAAGAGACTGGGTATGGTTGGATAGTTATGTATTTTCATGTTTCCCATTGGAGAAGATGTATCTTAATCTCCTTCCAAAAATGGCTTTATATCCTAGACTTAATACAAAATGGAGATGCAATTTTCATGAAAGAAAATGGAAGAATCTAAGCACTCAAATCTGGAAATCAAAAGCTGAAGTGAATGCTCAGTGTTTAGCTTGGAAAATTTTGCACTTTAAGTTGTTGGTGGGTGATAGATTGAAGTATTTGAAGATTCTACCTACTAAGTGCCCCTTTTGTCAACATAATGAAAGTCTGAAGCATATTTTTTGGAACTATTTTTTGTCTAGAAAGAAATGGAATATTATAAATACTTAATTTTCTGAAATATTTAATCGTACTTTGGGCTAGAAAAAAGCTTTATTGGGTCATGGAATTCATAATAATGTTATTGTTGAGTCTATGTGGCAAACTATTTTGTTTAATATTTGGAGAAGTAGATGTTCATTGATGTTTTCTAATCATATTTTGCATCATGATATGGAAATTCTTTGATTTTACTCTGACATCATTCTTCAATTTGTTTCCCTTTGTTCGCAGCTGAAGCTCGAGGCTCGTTATCATAAGCAAATTTGTTGGTGTAATTATTTATTCTTATAGGATATAATTACACTTTACTTAAGTTGACTTAGGATAATGCATCTCATCATAGTTTGGATATGAGACACTTAGGGAAGTGTACACATAGGGATGATGCTTGTAGGAGAAATTCCACCTTTTGTGGTCTTATCTTGCTGTTACATTCCACATTCAGTGGATGATCCACCTCTTGTAGAATATTATATTATTTCTCCTACTTATCCCTATTTTTTCTTACCTACCCTTGTTTCTCATTGAGCCACATGTCATGATTGTGTGCTCACATATCCATTTGGCCTTGCCTATATAAGCAGGCCCATATTCGTTGTATTGGTTAATCCAGTTGATCACTTTTGCATATTGATGATAATACAATTTGTTCTCGTCAAACTATTGTCTCTCTTTTGTGTGCTTTTCATTGTGCCTTGATCTTGGCAAAATCTCACATGGTATCAGAGCCATTGGGGCTTCATTGATTGGTTTTGGGAGACATCTTGGAAAACTTCTAATATTGGATCTGAGATATTGTGCATTTTGGAGGCATCCTCAAGTGTTTTCGACCTCACCATTACGTCTGGGAAGCCGTTTCCATAAAAATCAGGTATAAACTCGTCCATATTTGGTGAAAGCTAAATTTTGGGTGTTGGAGGAATTTTTTACCCAATTTGAGTAGTACGATATGGATTTTCAAAAAAGATATTTGTTTTTGTGAATTTTTTTTTTAATTTCCTTTATTTAAAATTCGCGGTTGAAAAATAAAATAAAATATTGTATTGAAAAAGTTTCAAAAAAATCAAAAAATATATTTTAGGGGGGTACCTCCCCCCCCCCACGATCCTATATTGCAACATTCATTTTTTGTAGGGGTCGTACCCTGCGCAGCACATAGAGCCGTACCACCTATTGGACCTCTACGTCCTCCGTTGTCCCCGCTCTGACGAACTCCCCAATGACAAGCGACCATTGCCCACTACATCCTCTGGCCATTTCCCGGCCACCCTTCGGTTGCTCATCCTCGTGGGCCCCGACCACTATTGTCGGCCCTAGCCATCACCTGTGACCTACGACAACTCCCACTGGCAATAGCTCCCGTCGATGCCCGCGACCGCTGACTGCCGACTCACCGCCGACTGCCGTCTACCGGCAACCGCAGCCTCCACCGATCGCTTTCTGTTGACGATCGTAGCCTCCCACTAGCGACCATAGTGCTTCGGTCCCACCAGACCTTTCTTCCTCTAGTGGGACCCAAGTTCACCACATGGCAGGTGGCCACTAGCCTATGGGATAGAAAACTTTGCGCCCATGTCATCGCCACCATACAGTATGACCAATACAGTCAGCCTACCACATCATCTTTCCATACAGTTAGCAGGGAGGTGCGACAACCATTTTGATGGGCATATGATTGTCAAATTTAACATAGTGACATGATGACATCATCCTGCATCAGCACCTTTTTGAAAATTTTAGACCCCTCTCCATTGAGTAGTTTGATTTTTTGGGTCAACTTTGAAGGCCCATAACTTGCTCAATTTTGCTCCTTTTTGGGTGCAATTTTTTTTTATTTGGGCTAATATTTTGTGCTCTCTGCAGTGGTGTGGTTATTGTTTGATTTTGATGAACACAATTTTTAGAATTTTCAGATTATTTCAGTTGTACCTATCCAATCCTCAATTTTGCAACTTCAAAGGCTTCATTTGGACTCATACGACCTCCGTTTCAGGTGCCATTTTTTTTGAAAGTGCATATTTCATAGTAAGGCAGAATAGGAAGGTATTGTGGTAAAAGAACTTGATAATGATACCTTGGTAGCAGTGGGACAAGTCAATGATAATTTAAGGCTTTATTCATTCTCTCACTTTGTGCCAAGTTCTCCTTGTATGGCCTTTCTTACTCATTCAAATTCATAAAGTAAGCTATGGCATGATCGGTTTGGTCACCTCAACTACTGCTATCTTCAACAACTTAGCACTAAAGACATGGTCACAAGTCTACCTCGAATCAATTTTTCATAGGGTGTATGTTCAGGATGTTCCATGGGCAAGCATCCGGAGGAGAAGTTTGATAAGGGGAAGCTTGGAGAGCTTTGGAAGTTCTTCAACTTATTCATAGTGATGTAGCAGGTCCATTTCCATCACCTTCATTTAGTAGGGCCCACTATGTCCTCACCTTCATTGATGACTACTCTTGCTTCACTTGGGTCTATTTTCTTGTTCATAAGAGTGAAGTGTTTGACATATTTCTAGACTTCAAGGCTCATGTGGAGAAGCAATCAGGGAAAGTGGTCAAGATCCTTCGCATAGATAATGGAAGGGAATATGTGAACAAAAGACTTGAGGATTTTTGTATATTTGAGGGGATTGATCTTCAACACTCAGTTGCCTACACTCCAAAACAGAATGGAGTTGAAGAATGTAAGAATAGAACTCTCAAGGAAATGGATAACTATATGATACATGCACGTTCTCTTGATCCCGTGTTTTGGGCAGAGGCTATCAGTTGTGCTACACACATCCAAAATCGGGTTCCTCACAAAGTTTTGATGGGTATTACTCCTTTTAAGGCTTGGGCTAGTAGAAAACCCATTGTGAGACATTTCAGAGTCTTTGGGTGTCTAGGATGGGCTCACATTCCTCCACAGAAACGCAAGGCTTTGGAACCTCAAAGTAGGCCTTGTATTTTTGTTGTATATCTCGAGGGTGTTAAGGCATATTGATTGATGGATCCAGAGACACATGAGGTGTCTATTGAGAGGAGTGTTCATTTTGAGGAAAGATCTCTTTGCTTAGCCTCCCTTCCTCCTCTACCTTCCTCCATTGTGGATAGTGATGAGAGTGATTCAGATGATGAGACTCCTTCAACTTTGACTCATAGGGTTACACCTTCGCAGGTTCCACTAGTAGTTGAGGAGCCTTGTCCTCCACCTCCACCTAGACCTCGTTGGGCTCGACAGACACTTGAGTCAGCGGGTTCTCTTGTTGGGGATCCTTTAGATACATAGAGGAATCGATTACAACATTAGGACCTTCCACATGCATACATTGCTACTGCTTATGATCCACAAACATTTCAGGAAGCATCAGGGGTTCCCGAGTGGGATCAAGCTATGGAGGAAGAATATAGTTCCTTGATGAGGAACAACACTTGGGAGTTAGTCCCTCTCCCTAAGGTGAGAAAGATGGTTCGATGTAAGTGGATCTATCTGACCAAGCTTGCAGTGGATGGTAGTTTGGATAAGTATAAGGCTCAACTTGTTGCTAAAGGTTTCTCTTAGGTTCTAGGTGTTGACTACACTGAGACCTTTCTGCCTGTAGGCAAGATGAACTCCATTCGCTTGACACTTGCTATTACTATAGCTCATGGTTGGGCTGTCCATCAGATGGATGTGAAGAGCGCTTTTCTTCATGGGGATCCTGATGAGGAGATATATTTTGAGAAGCCACAAGGTTTCATCCAGGATTCTTCATTGGTTTGCCAACTGAGGAAATCTCTCTATGGCCTTAAGCAAGCCCCTAGGGCTTGGTATGCCAAGATGGATTCCTTCCTTCTCTCAGCAAGGTTCACCAGGTGTCATTCTAATCTAAATGTCTACATTTTATGACAGGATGACTCACACTTGATACTTGTGCTCTATGTTGATGATTTGATCATTACAGGGAGCACCTCATCCATCATTAGTAGTGTCAAATCTTCTTTGCATGACAGATTTGCTATGACTGACTTGGGTCTTGTGCACTACTTTCTCGGGATAGAGATTTCACAGTCACCTTTCGGGATTACACTTTCGCAACCCAAGTATGCTCTTGATCTACTTGCATGCTTTCATATGGCTGATTGTAAGCCTGCCTTCACTCCCTTTCTTTTAGGAGTCAAGCTTGAGGTTAAGTTCTCTTCTCAACCAGTTGATGCCACATTGTATCGTCAGCTTGTGGGTAGTCTCATCTACTTGACTCACACACGCTTTGACATTTCATTTGCAGTTGGCATGGTTTCCTGCTTCATGCAGGAACCACATGAGCTTCAACGGAAAGCCGTCAAATGCATCCTACATTACATCCAGGGTACACATCATTATGGGATTCACTATGCAACAGGCATAAGACTTCGCTTGGTTGGATACATAGATTCCGATTAGGCTGGCGATCTTGATGATCGTAAGTCTACTTCTGGTTACAACTTCCACCTTGGTTCGGGCCCCATTTGTTGACAGAGAAAGAAGCAACATTCTATTGCTCTCTCTTCGACTGAGGCTGAGTATCGAGGGGCTGTTGCAACAACTGAGACTATTTGGCTTTAGCATATTCTCACAGAGTTTGGGTTCTCCAATGCACGACCAACAGTTTTGCATTGTGATAATAAGAGTGCTATTGCAATCTTGAAGAACCCGGTTCAACATCAGCAAACCAAACACATCAAGATTCATATGCACTACATTAGGGATTTGATTCAGGAGTAGGTCATTGATTTGCAGTGTTGTCCTACAACGGAGAAAGTTGCAGACATATTCACCAAACCCTTCACTGAGAGTAAGTTCTAGCAGTTGCGAGCTCTCTTGGGGGTGCAAGATGTTTCATTAGGGGGGTCAGCTGACTTCTCCTTCCTCTCTTATGTGGGGGGGGGCGGGGGGGGTTCCTCTTTGAGGTTTTTTCCTTCTTCTTTGAGAGTCTTTTTGTACATTTATCTCTCTTTTGGGGGGGAGTTTTTTCCCACTGGGTTTTCTCCCTTTCTTCGTTTGTGAGAGATTGCATTACATAGGTTTGCTTGCATTTGCATATTGTACATGGATACCTATCATGGCCTAGTAGTCGGGACCCATCTTGTATTGTTAACTTGAGTCTTCATTCCCCTAACTTGCACTTAAGGGGGGGTGTTGGTGTAATTATTTATTCTTATTGGATATAATTACACTTTACTTAAGTTGACTTAGGATAATACATCTCATCGTAGTTTGGATATGAGACACTTAGGGAAGTGTGCACATAGGGATGATGCTTGTAGGAGAAATTCTAACTTTTGTGGTCTTATCTTGCTGTTACATTCCATGTTCGGTGGGTGATCCACCTCTTGTGGAATATTATATTATTTCTCCTACCTACCCCTATTTTTTCTTACATACCCTTGTTTCTCATTGAGCCACATGTCATGATTGTGTTCTTAAATATCCATTTGGCCTTGCCTATATAAGCATGCCCAAATTCATTGTATTGGTTAATCCAGTTGATTACTTTTGCATATTGATGAGAATACAATTTGTTCTTGTCAAACTATTGTCTCTCTTTTGTGTGCTTTTCATTGTGTCCTTGATCTTGGCAAAATCTCACAAGATTGAAGAAATCAAGTACCAGTTTATGCAGCTTCATGATAAGGATTTTCTTTGTGCAAGGCAACTGCATAGTATTTTCAAGTTCAGATTGTATTAATGTCTATGTGTTGTAAGTTTTGCAAGTAGTCTTTTATGTCTTGATGGGCTGTTATCATTGTATTTTGAAGACCTTTGATGTTGGTCTCTTAGTTCTTTATAGCTTTTCTGCTATACTTATCTAATGTTGTAGTTTTGTCAAGTATTATTGCCTTAGCTAGACAGGTCCATACTTCCCTTATTTAGTGTGTTCTTCCTTTACAATTCCATTTTTTAGACTACTATTCTTTATTGTATTATTTTCAGCTTATTTCAATATAAAAAAAATAATAAAATAAACTTCTTAAAACTTTCAAATAGAATCTCAATCTAATTTTTATGAACCCCTAATTGACACTCCTTTATTTTCTTAAACAAAATTCTATTAACAAATAAAAAGAATTTTCCGTACCCTAAGAATGTTAGCTCACGATTTAGGTCTACTTTTTATTATTATTAATTAAAGTTGTCGGGTTGCGTCAAGCAAAGTCGAAACAACGAGTCTACGGCTGCTCGGTTTTAATTGAGCAGTCTCAAAGGGAGCTCAAATAACGGAAATCTTTAAAGGTGTAGATTCATTCCCAACAAATTGGATTGCGTTCCCGAGACTTTGGAACGTACACAGTTCCGTACAAGTTATTTGATCCCCTTCACGCAATTCTTGAGGTTGCTACACTGCAATCCCTTCCCCCATAAATTTTAGAGTAGTTGAATCTCGAAGTTTATTGGAGAGATAGATTAGGCTTCTGTGACGTTCTTTTATAATATCAATTACCCAATTTGTCACGTTAAGAAATTTGTTTTGCTTAAATTTTCGGAATTCATAAATAAATTCACACTGTTCAAACGACACCATAGAATGTTTGCAGAGAAAACCCATATAAATTACAAAGAAAATGAATTTGTTTGAACTTGGTAATATTTAAAAATTCGATTGTGAATTTTTTTCCTTCATCAACAATTTTGATCAGATTTTATAGTTTATTTTGATGAATTTTCTTTTATCATGAATCATGAAACACGATCCCCTGAATCTGAATAAAAAAAATAAAATTATATGATCAAATTTTAAAAATATTGCCTATGAACTGAAAAAAAATCATGTTTTAAATTGAAATTGTATAAAATGAAACATCAAATATCTTTTTCTGTATAGCGAGAATTGGGCAGTATCAAGGTACAAATTATAATATTATAAATCGGTCATGTTATAGACGAACAACAGAAGTTTAAAAAAACGGCAGCCTAACTATGATCGAATAACAATCTGCTCGGCTTATCGTCTTCTGTGGAGAGTCAAGACAGATAAAAGATAGAACAGTACGGTTCGACAAAAACCAATTCGTCTGTTCAAAGCTTGACCTTGCATTTCTTCCCGCTGATGTTGACACTAGTGTTTTCATCCAGCCTGTCAATCACCAGGTCACAGCGCACGCGGAAAGTAATCTTCATGCTTTTCACTTTCCCAAACTTGACCTTCACAGGAACATCCGCCTTCAAACGCAGGGGAATACTTCCCTGCTGCGTCTGTTCATTCAGCAACGCAACCATCTCACTAGTAATCTGAACGTTAGTTCCAGTCAGAATAACGTTTAAATTACCAGTAGTCTTGTGGCCCTGGTAAAACACAGGCAATTTGCCCTTGCAGAGCTCCGTGCCAGCGTATAAAACCCCAATATAGCTTTCGTCCAAGTAATATATCCCGATCATTTTATTCGGATTCGTCGCTCTCACACCCACAGCAAACTGCGACGAAACGGTCGCGTCTGAACTGAGGGAGAAACTCATGATCTGAATATTGTCGACTGAGTATTTGGGTATCCTGGGCTGAAAGACGGCGTAGAGAATGGCGGCTGCAATGACAATTGCTACAATAAAGAGCAACATGAGGCAAAATGTCCAGTAGAGGCAGAGGCAGCAGAAATTGTGGCGGCGCTTAGGAGGACTGGAGTAGTATCTGGGGGCCTCCCGTGTGGGAAATTGACCGTGCATACCCTGGCCTGGATTGGCGGCGGGGTTTACACTTTCGGACAAAAGATTTGATTTTGGAACCAGAGGAGCACTGGGCGGCGGACTCTTCCACACGGCCTTTTTGACCAGATAAACCCGCTGTGCTTCTGCCATGACTGTGTTATAATCCTGCTTCTGTCCTAATTCGATCAGAGAGATTTGATCACTGAGCGTTGTGATGAAAAAATAATGAAAATCTAGTTAAATGGGGATGCAGGGAGGTGTGTTGGTTGTATAGGAACTTTCCATTGAAAGCACTTAGTCGTGTGGGTGAGCGCATGGTGAGATAGATTGTGAGGAAATTGGTAAATGAGAATTGCATTCACTTTGGGGCGCCGCCATGTACTGACACTACCCATCTCGCCATTCCTCTGTATTTCACACGATTTTCACCTACACCAATCGGTTTTCTAAGTTTCTTACACCAATCGATTTTGACGTGTTTTAACCTTGTTACAGATTTTTTCAGATCCTCGGATTGTTCGACACGTTTTGCTCTGTTTTTCAGTGGGGAAGATTTGGGCGTTTGGTGCTTTAGTTCGTGAGTGCTGGGATGGGACGCTAATGGACTGTAATTGTCTTAAATTTGACTTTCGAATCCCCTTGAGCCATTTTTTTCAATCAGTTGTTATCAGTCATCATTTCCCTCACACTTAAAGGAAACGCTGAACGCCACATGAACGAGTATATTCTTTTTAGTCCCCTGAAAATTTTCAGTGGCAAAAATATCGCCTTTTCATCTAATACACACTTATTATTCCTTTTAATCACTTGAAAATTTCACCCTGCCCAAAATCTTATACACAGACTTCAATCTGAAATCTTTACCGTGAAAATGTGCAAATATGGTTATGCGGTCATCAGATTTAAGTGACCGTTTTCTAATTTGTCTAGCAATTAAATTCTTGTGGGTCAGTGTTAGTTTTTCAATATAAAATATCTTAAATCATTATGATAGTTGATATTCTTAATAATAAGAAAATTGAGAGGAAAAATATCTTAAATCATTATGGTAGTTAGTCGATATTGTTGATATTAAGATTGTATCAATATAGAATATTTATTGTGTGGAACAATCATATTTTGATAACATAGACTCTCACATAAAGAGTCGTCGTTGGAAAAATAAGTCTTTAGAGTTAGCATAATTATAATGAGCTTCAACAACAAATTTATTTACAATTTAGAAAAAATTATCATGTATAAATATGTCATAGATTATAACTTGTTGGTTTATATTAAATTGTTAGGATCTTTCTCTAATATAATCTCTTATAAACATGTTTTAAATGTTGATAAATATCTATATTAATATGTTTATTTATCAAATTATATTTAGTAGATGATTTGTGCATAATGTTGTAAATGAAAAAAAGTGTGCGCTCTTACATATCTTCTTACTTGTTTTACACTTCTTTGGTTTAATTTGTTTGATCCCTAGTTTTAACACATTATTTTACTATCTTGTTGTGCTCATTGACCTCAAGCTTCAATCCACCACTCAATTATACTACATCATTATTTTCAATCTTTTGGGATCTAGTTTCAATTAGTTTGCACTTATCTCAAACAACATCAAAATTGTGATTCTATCCCCTAAAAGGAAATCACATACACAACCACATTTCCTTATTCCAGAATAACTAAAATTTTGCATTCTAATACCAATAATCTCAAAAAATAACAAAGATAAACCACCAATGAGATATCATGACAAATGTCTAGGAATTGCAAATAAGATTCTAAAAGATTCTTAACCTTTCCTACCAACCTAGGCATCCACTCTCACAAGATGAAAAATATAATCCACTATAGGACAAAATGATAACTACCTAGCAACCCAAATGAGATAGTCAACTTTGCAACCCCATCTTAAAATTTTAGAATGTCATTAATACTTTTATAACATAGGTTCTTGTCATTAATGTAATGAAATCCATTTCCCAACAGTAATAACAAAACTCAATAGCCGGAATAAGAAACTTATCTTTGATGGTGTATATGTTGAGCACTCTATAGTTTGGGCACATGTTCCACGTTTCTTCCTTCTTACGCACCATTACCACTAGTGAGGAGTAAGTGCTTTGGCTATGTGTGATAATTCCCACTTCTAGCATCTCTTGAATATATGGGTAATTATAAGATCTTTTCTCTTTTTTGTATATATGGGTAACTGTATAAGGCTTGATCTTAGGTGGGCGACTTCTTGGCACTAGTTGTATGGCATGATCATGATCCCTCTTAGTGGGAAGTCCCTTAGGAATCTCTTCAAAAAGCACTAAGTGATGATCTATAAATTTATTGTAAATCTAGATCGATAGGTGCATTCGACTGATAGGTTTCTAATGAAAATAATTGGCCCACAAATCTATCAGATCCTTTCTTAAGAAACTTTTGTATTTGATGAGAGCTTATCATTTGTGAAAATTTTGCATGCAACCCTCTTAACTCCATTACATTTTCTTTTGATTAAAATCTCATGAATAGCTCTTGAAAGTTTATCTAAGTTGTTCCCAAAGTAGAAAGGCATTGTTCTCCCAAAACAATGTCTCTTGCGTAGGCATGGGAATACAATACATTAGAAAATCAAGATGATAATTACCTATGGATAATTTAATCTGTGGCAAATTGTACCACCATTTACAAGAAAAACTTTAAACTTTGGAGTTGCATATATAAAGAAATTATGGCGTGCAACCAACTTTTTGTTAATGAAGTTATGAATACTACATGAGTCAACATTGTTACTATCCCCTTCTTTAAGAAAGCTATCACTTTAAGTATTTGTGGGTTGGTAAAACTAGCAAATGCACGACAAGAAATGAGTAGTTGATAATATCATGATTCCTCATTTAATGCCTTGTCACTTTCTAATATTGATTCATTTGCTTCTTCCTCACTCAAACCTTCAATATAGAATAATTTAATTTTACTACATTTATGAGGCAATTATTGTGTAGGAGAGCTCTTTTCTTTTATGATCTAGATCTCTTGTCACTTATTGAAAAAAAAATCTCTTCAACTTGTGTTTCCATGAGTGTTTCTTGTGACACATCTTATGGTTGGAACAAACACCTCATATTTTATGCGGTCCTTTAAACCTCTAAAAAATAATTTATTCAAATTTAATTTTGTAACATTCTTCACTCTTGGTAACATAAATTTTCATCTCACAATGTGTCTTCCTCAATAATGTTGCTCCAATTTTTGAAAATTCCCCTTCCCGCCAATGGATTCTTCTCCTATGCTCAATCCATTGATTGACCTTGACCCTATGGTGGATCCTCTCATTGTTGAAGCTTCTCCTAGTGATTCCTTTGGAATTTTTGGTGGAGCTTCAGATGCTTCTCATTTGGTTCATGCTGCAAATGGTTCTTCCTCCTTTATTTTTGGTTCTACTATGGTTTCTACTACTGGGGCTTCCTCTTCCCTTAACAAGGCTAGTTTGGGTGCTACTTGTGGTGTCACTACTTCTGTCTCTCCTGACTCTCATGAAAGAAACTATGCTGATTTATTGAGAAAAACATTGTCGATCTCTTCCTAGGCTAGGGTTTCCTCCCATAAGACTGCACGCTTTCCTTGGTCCTCTACCTCCCCCAAGGTGGTTTTAAGACAAGAGGTGATTGGCAATGATATTTTTTCTCTAAACTAGGCCTTATTGGTAGGTTATGCTGCTTGTGGCCTTCTTTGCCAGATTCAAATCACTGGATCTCTACTCATTGGCTTCCTTTGGTAGATGATGAGATAGAGATTTACCCTTGTGCTAGGGGTTTTTTTATTGTTTATTTTGATTATTCTGATGACAAGGATTCTATTCTTGAGGTTGACTCCTAGCCATGGGACTCACACCATCTCTTGCTTCATCCTTGGCCACCATTTGTTAACCCTCTTAAGGATTTGATTGATATTGCCCCTATTTGGATGAGATTGTCTTGTTTCCCTTTACATTTTTTGTTTAATTTACCTATGAAACAATCGGTAATTCCTTAAGTTGGCTCCTTCAGGTGGATACAATAACTACTAACTTCACCCATACCTCCTATGCTCATGTTCTCATTGAGATTGATTTATCTAAAGCTCTTTTGGATAATATTGTCTTACAGGTTAATGATAGATCTTGGTGCCAACTTGTGGACTATGAGGGGACCCTCTTTCCCTGTAGGTATTATTTTTCTACCCGACATTTGGCCTTGGACTGCTCACGTGGTGCTTATCAACAATCTTCCTCAACCTAGTGAAGAACCCTGTTCGTGACCACTTGACTATTTTTTTTTGATATCATTTCTGAAGATTATGCTATTTCTAAGGATTGAAAAATTCTTGTCCTTGTGGATTTTTCTCCTCCCCATCTTATTTTTGATTTACCTATTGATTTTTTTTGCCAATCTATATTTGCTCCTAACAACATAATGATAGACACTATTTATAGATCTTCCTTTGATGTTCCTACAACAACCAAATAATTGACCGATACTATAGATAGATTTTCTTCTATTATTTCTTGAGCTGATGTTTTCCAATCAAATGATGTATACGTAGTTCATATGAATCACAATTGTGTGACTATTTCTTCTAATATTGCTGGTGCCAAGGTTTATTATGCTACTTTTGATGGTTTTGTTGATGAGCCTGATAATGTTGTCACTCCTAACTATATTTATGATGGCAATCCCTTTTTTGTGAATTAATGTTGTTCTAATTGTACTAATGGATCTACCTAGGTAGTTGTTCAATTAAGGAAGATATATCCCTCTAATAAGTTGTCTTTGTCTTAGATTAGGAAGCTAGATATATAGTCCCAAAGCTCTATTTCAAACTAAGGTATTACTTTTTTAGCTCCAACTACGCTATTTCTCTATAGGGAGCCATGTTCTATTGTTTTTTGTGACTAGTTTTGTTCTAGTTCAGATTTTTTGATGGTTGGTGATAGATCTGTAATGGGTTTGGGCCTTTCCCTACTTAATTTAATTAACAAATGTCATATATAATGACTAGTCTATACTATTGTAATTCATGGAGCATTGTTGATAACTAGTTAAGTGATTAAAAAATGTTGATTAATACTAACTTATTTCAATAATTTTATTTATTAAATGATTTAGATTTTTTATTAGTAAAATAAATCATTAAGAAAGAATAATTCTTGATATTAAACTTAAAAAAATAATGCATTATTTGTATCATACTAATAACATGACATTATAATATCATTTAAAACTACCTACTATCTTCTTCATATGAAATTATATATACATTCTATTTTTTGCATAATGACTTAGGTAGATCAATGAATCCATGACATTATAATATCATTTAAAACTACCTACTATCTTCTTCATATGAAATTATATATACATTCTAATTTTTTCATAATTCTCTTATGTAATGACTTAGGTAGATCTATAATGATTCATTGATGATATTCATATGATGTTGTATCCTTTTCTATAACATTAAAATTCACACATTAGCACATATTTGTCTCAAGTGGGCAACTCACAACTATTTGAATTTAAAAGTTTATAGGTCTAATTGGCACTCATGAATTTCTCTTGATAAAAAAAGAAGTAATATGATGATTTATTCTAGAATCTAGGGAAGCATGAATGTAAGATCTTAGATAAGGTTCATGCTAATTGTCAACTTTTATTCAAAATTGTGCCACTTAGACACTAGTCACTGCAGTAAGAAAAAATAGTCTAAATGAGTCTAAATCAACTAGAAAAAGCATAAAATGCACATTTAATTTTAGCATTATGATATTAAAAGGTTCTTAGTGCTTTTAACTTTTTTATTTTAAAAAGTTTTAGCAATATTTAAAATGTAATTATATTTTTCAATTATTTTTTTAAAAAGCAATTTAAATTTTTTAATCATAAAATCACATGAATACAAGGAAAAAATTAAATTAAATATCAATCTAATTACTATCAATCCAAAAATAGTAAACAAACAAGTGCCATATAATGATTAGTCCTTGCTATTACAATATAATTCAAAGTGTAGTTAACTAGTTAAAAAACTAAAAATATTCATTAGTGGTAAGTCATTTTAGCAATTGAATTAAACGATTTAAATATTCACAAAGGAAGAATAATAATTGATATTGCAAAAAAAAATTGCATTAAATTTTGGTTTTTGTTTGCTGGTTCCATCTCCTATCTTGGTCTAAATGTTTGATGGTCTCTCGTTGATTTTAGTGTTTTTTGTCTTTAGCTAGGTGTGCACTCCTCATGCACCCTAGGTGGTGATTTTCAGTGATTATGTAATGGTTTGCGCCTATCCCACTTTTTATTAATCAAAATGAGACATCATAACTTAAAGATGTGAAGATGAGTAAGGTTGTTTCAAATTTTGTTAAGTCCTAACTTAGGTTACCTCTTGGATAACTTTGCTTATTTCTTTGTAACAGGATTTGAGTCTTGTCAAAAGCCCACTTACTATAATAAAAAATAAGACACCATAAATATCATTTGAAATTATCCACCATGCTCTTCTACTATGATATGTATTCTATATTATTTTTTAATGCTATGCCATTATATATTATAAGGCATTATATATGCATTGTCAATTCTCCTAAATGAATCCAAGCTTTATACATTTAGTAGAATGAGATTCCTTAGTAAATACTTGTTTCTTTTTTACCAAGACATTTGTTGTTATATTAAATCCACATGCATTAGAAATACTTGTTTCTTTTTTACCAAGACATTTGTTGTTATATTAAATCCACATGCATTAGAACAAGATTATTTGCTAATAATTTCTCTCACAAATAAAGTTTCATATTTCAATTTATATGAATGCTTAGTTATTTTGATTCTATTAACTAGAATTTGGTAGCTAGTTTAATGTCATTGTAAATTTATGTGCATTATTAACACGATTCTTTGCTATGTATTTGTTTCACTAACAAAGGTTCATATGCTAAGTTATTTTGTTCCTACTAATTAGAATTGGATAGGTCTAGTCTTTGCATCATACTATTATGTGTTTATGATTTTGAGTTTGTGTATGGACTTAACATAACAAGTCCAATTTAAATATATTGATACCAAAATTCTAAAATGAAATAAAAAACTTAATCACATTTTCAAGAATATTTTTTTATTATTCAATTGACATCAAATTGTCAATGACAATAATTGTTCCAATGTTATATCTCCAACAACACATTATAATAAAATCTAATTACCTATTTATTAATAACTTAATTTCAAGTTAATTAATTACTATAAATTTAAAATTATAACAAAATCTAACAACTTATTTCATAAAGATAAACCAACACATGCCATTTAAATCTAAAACAATTACAATAAAATATTAAATATATATTTTATTAATAATATAAATCAAATATCTCATATATATTATTTAAAATATTTTTATTACTAAAAATACTTCTAAACACATTAATATAATGTTTTAAAAAAATAATATAATCTAATTAGTCTATCAAATTCAATTACTTGTGTATATTAATTAATTTTTATCCTTTTTAGCAGATAATAATTCAATCACGATACCGCGTTTTAAAAGTATTTAAAACTCCCAAGAATCTTAGACAAGAATTTAAGCCTAGTTTTTAATGGAAGTTGTCAAGTTGCGTCAAGAAAAGTGGAAATAATTTTAAAGGAGCGGTCAAATAACAGAACTTGTCAGGGGTTGATTCGTCCCGAGAGTTTGTATTGCATGTACACCGTTCCATACATAAGTTATTCGAGCCTCTTTATTCTTTTAATTGCTCTTAACAAGCAATTTTTTTTAGTGGCGGAATTTCGTCGTTTATTGGAAAGAAGATTTGTTTTGTGGAACGTTGTTTAAAATATTAATTACCCGATTTCTCTAGTGAGAAATATAGATTGTTTAAACTTTCGTATTTCATAAATAATCTATTATTAAAAGGAGTTGTTTATTTTTCATACAAAACTGTATTCGATCAAAAACACAATATCTGTAAATCATAATGGATTTTTATGTGATTTCTATCGATCTTCTTAATCTGTCTTCTCAATATTGAATAACAAAAAATCTATTAAAAACAATTGTATTGTTTTGTATGAAAAATAACCATTGCTCTATTCAAATGACACCATAGAATGGTTGTAAAGGAAAACTATAAAAATTGAAAAAATTAACAAACTTGTTTAAAATGAAACATCAAATATCTTTTTCTATGTATAACCTGAACTACACAGTATCAAGGTACAAATTATAGTATTATGTATCAGTGATTTTATGGATGAATCACTAGACTTCAAAAAAGAATAAAATTGGGGGTCTAATTATGAGCGAATAACAAATTCCTCGCTTGATCGTGTTAGATAGAGTCTAGAGAGATAACGGATAGAACTAATTTGTCTGAAATCTGTTCAAAGCTTCACCTTGCATTTCTTCGTGCTAATGTTGACACTGGCGTTCTCATCCAGGTTGTCGGCCACCAGATCACAGCGCAGATGGAAAGTAATCTTCATGGTTTTCAGTTTCCCAAACTTGATCTTCACGGGAACATCCGCCTTCAAGTTCAGAGGAATGCTTCCCTGCTGCTTCTGTTCATTCAGCAACGCAACCATCTCACTGGTAATCTGGACGTTAGTCCCTGTGAGAATAACGTCTAAATTAGAAGTATTCTTGTGGCCCTGGTAAAACGCAGGCAGTTTACCCTTGCAGATCTCCGTGCCGGTGTAGAAAACCCCAATATAGCTGTCATCTAAGTAATATATCCCGATCTTTTTGTTCTGATTCGTCATTCTCACATCCACCATAAACTGGGAAGAAAGGGTAGCGTCTAAACCAAGGGAGAAGCTGGTAATTTGAACGTTGTCGACTGAGTATTTGGGTATCCTGGGCTGGAAGACGGCGTAGAGAATGGCGGCTGATATGACAATGGCGACAATAAAGAGCAACAGGAGGCAAAACGTCCAGAGGAGGCAGAGACAGTAGAAATTGCGGCAGCACTTTGGAGGGCAGGAGTAACATCTGGTGGCCTCCTCCTGTGTCGAAAACTGACCGTGCATAAACTGGGCTGGATTTGCGTTGGGTTCTACTTTTTCGGACATAAGGCTCGATTTGGGAACCAGAGGAGCACTGGCCGGTGGGCTTTTCCATGGGGCCTTCTCTACGTCGTTTTGTGCAAGATAAACCCGCTGGACGTCCGCCATGATAATCCTCCTGTTTTTAGCTTGAAGAGATAAGATCACTGCGCGGTACGATGAAATGATAATGAAAATCTCTTTTAAAAGGTGAGGCCTACGGATTTTACACGGAGGAAGAGTTCTCAAACGCTTGGAACTCCTGAGAAGAGAAGTTAGTCGTGTGGGTGATTTCATGGTGAGATAGATTGTGAAGAAAATCTTAAGCGAGAAGAGCTTTTGCTTTGCTCTGGTGGCGTGAGCCGCCGTGTAAGTGCACTTCCCTTCTCCCCATTCCTCCGTATTTCATACGATTTTCCCCAACATGAATTGGTTTTTAGGTTTCCTCGACTCTTCCCAAACGTTTCGTCGTTTCAACGTGGTTTTATCTTGTGTCATAAGTTTTACATCCTCAGATTCCTAGACACGTTTTCCTTCTTTTTTAAGTGGGGGATTTGGGTCTTTGGTTATTTTGGATGGGAAATTAATGGACTTTTTGTTACCCGTCGATTGATTTGTTTTTAATGAGCAGTTATGAGTCATCAGTAATCATTTCCCTTGCACTCAGAAGGAAATATCTAGACGCCTAAAACATATATCTTTTTAATCCACTGAAAATTTTGACTTGCCAAACATATCGCCTCTCATTTCATACCGATATTTTTTTCACCCCTTGAAAATTTTTACCTGCCCAAAATATCTTCTTTCGTCTCATGAGGCTTAAAACAACGACTCTTCCACTGGGAAAGAGTGCAAATATGTCATACGCCCATCAAATTAAACTACGGATGTCTATTTCGTTTGATAACTAAATTCTTTCTGATGGTTCTTTCAATCGTCGTACACGCGAGCGCTAGTTTTATTCAGCACGTTCAGTTTTTGAGGACGTGTTCTTCAGACAAAGAGGTCATCATTACAGAGAAAGATGTCATGGTATTTTCATCCATCTAACAAATTATATGAACCTCGAAGAAATTTTAATCAAATAAAATTTTTTTGATTAGTTTTTTTAAAGTTATTTCAAGGAAAAGAAATTAGAGATGAATTTAATCTAAGTGTTATAGTAAATTTGTCTTTCAAATTATTTATTTATTAAATTTTTAATAAATGGGGGTGTATATATTAATTTTTATTAATTAAAAAGATTATGATACATTATTTAAAGAAAAAAGGTGGGTGGTAGAAAAATACTGCATAGAGTCTATGTGGGACCAAGGCTTAAAAAAAAATGAAAACAAACAAAAGGCAAAGTAAACTACTAAACCTAAAACAATAGTAAACATGTTTGTAGCTCCTATATTCTTTAACAAACCCAAAAATCTAATGAAGATTCTTTAACATGTTTGTAGCTACTATATTCTTACGAATCACTCCTTCATTGATGTCCAGAACATCATGGAAAATATGGGCTTGATCAATCTTACCTTTATCATGGCTATGCGTTCTAGCTGAGGGGCCAAGAATAGGTCTTGTTCCCATGCCATGTTGATCTGTAATAGCATTCTTCCCTTTATCCTCCACCAAAATAGAAGGAGAACCAGAGTTACCCTTAGTCACACCTTTAAGGGTCTTTGCCTTTTCATTTAGTTGTTTGAGATTGTCAGAACTATTATGCATGATAATTCTACTCACAGCCACAATGACCCTAAGCTTATCATGTACCTTATCAATGACCTCTTCTAAATGCCTAATCTTTTCCTCATGATCCATCTTCATAGTTTTCACATCCTTGGCCACATTTTGTATAAGCACACAAATTTTATCAACATTTTTTAAATTAGGGATCCTATTCAAACTATTTTGCCCCAAAGTCACTTTGTCATTATGGGTATGAACCCTATCCTTGAGCAAGTTGATTTCAAACACCATCCATTTGAAAAGGTTGTTTTGTCCTTTCGTCACATCCTTGGCCACCATCAACATGCCCCTTGTCTTGTTGGTAGAGGACCCCTTATCCATTACCGCGGGGGTGCCTTTCTTTGTTTCAATAGGGATATCTATGTGCATTTCCATCTCCTGAAGATTCATCCTCGAATTAGGGATTTCAACCTTGTCCCCTGCCAACTCATTTGTCTTCCTTTTGTCTTCGATTACAAAATGAGACAAATTAGGGCCTTTTTTCTTCTCTTTAGCCTTACTGTACTTTGAAGATTTAGAAGATTCCCCCACCAAAGATTTTCCCTTCTTCGTAGAACTTAGGGTTTAGGAATCAGGAACATACTCCAAAGAGGGCACATAATTAGAGTCTTTTCTATTTGTTTCATAGCCATGGGGCTAATTGGAGGCGGGGTTATCCTTCTTAGGGTGTTTGCAATTACCAAGATGGTAGCAATCTTCATCATCAAATGGGGCATCTTTAGGGTTATTAGACAAGTCAGAGTCATACCAATGGACATTATAGGAAAAGTCAAAATTTCATTTAGATTGAGATGGTTTAGGCTGAATAGACAAAGCTTTAACATGCTCCATGATAAGGAGAATGAGGCCTTCATGGAGAACCGAGAAATTGGGGGTCTTTTTGTGAGCATTAATCCCATTGCAGAGAGGAGAGAAGATAAAAGGGCATAGAGATCCATCTATCACGCCTAAAATAATTTAAAATCATGAAATGATAGCTAAATAGGATTGAAAAGCGACAATCAATTGTTATGCACCTCGTGATAACTTCAACAACTTCAACCCAAATGGGTTTGATGGATGCACATCCATAACCCCCATTAGTAGTCCTCTTAACCCTCTCTCATTCACCTTCTTTGAAAAAGATATTGACTGCTTCATCAGACACCTTTTGATCCTTGTAAAATTTCTTTCCCTCCACCAACATTCCTTTGATTTCAGCTATGAGGTTTTCAGTGACTGATATTTCAACCTCATACGCATACAAAATCCCATTCTCCCACCCTTCTAGAGAAGCATTGGGCAATAGAGGGTCATGGCCATGGAGTTTCTCTAGATATGGGGTAATACCTCCCATCAAGATCTTATCCCAAACAAGATGGTTGTTTCTCCATTTTTCATAAGAAGTAGACTCTACCCTCTTTCTCTCACCACCCATAATGATGCAGGAACTAATATGGAGCTAAAGACCAGACAGGGGATAGCTAGACCCCATAAAGCAAGTGAGAACTAGACTAGCAAAAACAATGGGCCAAGAAATCTTGTAAATAAATGTCCTACTATTTCCTCCCATAATGGGTATCAGACATCTCATCCTTCCCATTCACATGGACCAAGTGTAATGAGCCATCATTATAAAGAGAGCCGCCCTTTTAACATAATTGACTATCATCAACAATGCGATTTTTAATTTTCATGGGGATTCGATCATAAGTCCCCGAACATAACATATTAGGTTGCTTGAATCCAACATTAACAAAACCATCAACAACTTTATTAACTTTGTGAAAAATATGGGAGATTTTATAATCATCAAAAGATTTAAGCATTTAAATGCTATCAAGGATTAAACATTTGATTGTCCAACTAGGAGCCTGAATACCCCTTAGATAGTTGATAATTTTTAATGAGTCACTCTCTAGTTGGATCCTCTTTTAGCCATTAGAGATAGTCAGTTTGATTCCAATGTAACTTGTATTACATCCTTATAATGTCATCCTATTTATTTAATATTATTTTAGTTCAATATTTTTAATGTATAATTTTGTTATTTAGGAAATTGGAAATCTCACCAACCTCAAGCCTAGATCCAACATTATATTTTAAAAAATGGGGGTAACAAATTTATTAATCAAATAAGATTCATACAATGCATCAAGAGCCAACAAGCACAACATCAAGAAAAACAACAAAGAGGACAACTAACTAGTTAGGGCTCTCCTGGGATCCTCAAGTAATCTCTCATGTCATCCAAAACAAGATCTTCTAAGACCCAAGAAAACTCAATGGTAAGTGTTTCTAGTCTCCCACATTCCACATGTCCCCATCAATTCAAACGCCCATTTTGACAAACAATTTTCTACCATGTTCCATTCCCAAGGAATATGGCAAAAGGTAACAAAATCCATAGAACTACAAAATTCCCATGTAATCTAATTGACAGCTCACTCCCTCACCTGCCTCCTTTTTAGCATATCAACCACAATCTATGAATTTAATTCATAGATGACATTTCTCTAACCAAGAGCATATATTTTCTCCTTCACATAAAGGATAGAAAGAGCTTCCATAAATTTTCTAGTATGCTATCCTTTGTACAAAGAAAATAAAAAGAGGACAACCCTTTAGCTATCTCTAGCAACTCCATCAATCTCAGTATGTCCAAGATTACCTCTAGATGAGCCATTAGTATTTATCTTCAATACATCAAGAGGAGGGGGTGACCAACATCCTTTCCAACAAATCTTGCTCTTGACATGCCACACCACCCTCAAAGAGGGGGGATTTCTACTACAACTAGCCAAACCCAACCTTTGAATGGTAGCCAGATCAATTGGATCCATAAGGGCAGACAAATCACATTTTATAAATAAGATCTCCTAAATAGCACTAATAATTCTCATGAAAACTTGATGACTCGACATTTTCTTATCTTGAAAAACCTTTCCATTTCTCTCTAGCTAAATTTTCCATAGAATATAAAAGGACATATATTCCTATCAACATGGAGAAAGGAATTCCTAGTTGGATAATTCCACAAAACACTACAAAAATCAACCAAGAAAGAGAAATGAATACATTCTATATTTCAAACTCCCCAACAATAGTTTCAAATTTCCTAAGAGAAAGAGAATAGGAAAAAAATATGTGAAGATCATTCTTAATTGAGATTGCACAAGACACACCTAGAAGGACCCTATCATCCTCTCTTTCTCAAATTATCCCAGGTGAGGAGTCTAACTTGCACAACTAGCTACATAAAAAAAATGTATTTAGGGAAAGAAAAATTTCTCCACACCTACTTCCACCAGGGGAGCCTTGTTCTTCTATGAGTCAACCTATCTAAATCCTGATAACCAGAAGCAACTGAGAATTTTCCTTTTAGGTGAAGGCTCCAAGCAAGAATATCCCCCCTTCCAAGGAATTACAAGCTTTGCTAGCCAATATCTCACCAATCTATTTCTAGTATTGCTTAGAGCCCTATGGGGGTTACTCATAAGGTTCCTTCCACCTAGACACTTCAACTTGACCCAAAGCTTGAGAGGTTTTATAATCCTAAACCTTACTCCAACCTACCTCAAGAAAACTATTACAAAATAATTGCATGTGTGGAAAAATTGATATGATTGGAGTATTCACATCCTATGAATCAAATCAAAATAGAACCTCATCACCTCTATTGCAGATCCAAAATTTCCCTTGCTTTATTAGATTGGAACCTCCTTTGAGAGTTTTCCAGATTATAGAGTCTTTTCCCACAAGACTAAAATGAGGAACATCTATACCCTCCACTCATCTCAAGTACTTCAAAGTAAGGATCCTAGCCCAATCCTATTCCTAATGACAACACCACCTCTAGTAAATCTTAGCCGCCAAGACCTGGCTACTACAACTAGTTTGATTAAGAGCAAGGCACCCTTGTTGTTTCAACTTAGAAATAAAATCCCACTTAACCAAACCCTACTTCTTCAAGTGTAAACTACTAGCCTACAAAAATTGATGATAAAAAGAATCAAACTCTTGAATGAATCTTGAAGGAGATACCTAAACAAAACATCTATATATAGGGAGAGCTTGAACCATTGACTTAATAAGATTCACTCTCCCAACAATAGAAAACCACCTGTTGATTCAATGGGTGACTTTACTATGAAACTTATCTAGAATCTCCTGCCAAAACTTGCTAGGAAAAGATATTGAGGGAAAAACTAATGGAATTATGCCAAACTTCTTAACATTGTTAATCCAACTATTACTATCACATCAAAGGGCATTGTCCTAATATAGAATAATATAGCTCAATAACATGATTGGTGTTTTCGATTAAAATAAGTGGGGAAGGGACCCAAACCATTATAGATTTGGAAGTAACATTAAAATAAAAGGTAATTATAGAGACAAAACAACAAAGTTACCTAAGAGGTAGCCAAAGAAAGACCAACCAAAAATGAAACAACCTAATGAACCATTACAAATTGCATCTGTTTCATAACACCAAACCATCGAAAGTTGTTACCAATAAAAGGATAAACAACAAAGTTACCCAAAAAGTAACAAATTAGGACTAAGAAATTTTAGAAGTTGATAAATATAATTTTACATTTACGTGTTTGGAAGACAACTCTGGTTGGATAGTTGTTGAGCATTCAATTGGTGTTACTCATGTAATCAGCCACATAGTTAGAGCCTATATGAAAATGGTGAGTTTGGTCAATCTTTGATAGTCTAAAGTGCATCAATATCCTTAGGGAAAAAACCTGAGACAAATTGAGAAGTTTGTAGAAAGTACTAGAACCAAATGTTGAGTGACTTGACTTGGAGAATCAACATGAGGTAGAATATTGAGGCATAAACCAGTTAAATGTTGATTTAGTCACTCGCAATATTTGAGAAAAAAGAAGAGAGATTGAAATACAAAAAAATATTTTTTCTCCAAGAGCCAACCTATAAGTAGCCATAACATTCAAAAAACAAGAAGAGATCTATTGATTAAATTCTCTAATACTATGTTGGAGAAATGAAAGAACTCATAGAAGTAAGAATCCAACTAGGACGACCAAATATATTTTACATGAGAGACACAAAAGAATGAATTGCTATATTACCATAAAATAATGAATATAAAATTATCTTGAATGATAGAATGAATAAAATAACCTTGCTATAAAGGAAAGTATTAAACCCTAAATGAAACCCTAAGATAAATTAAGATCATCATAAATGCTTTAATTACATGATGTGAAATACAAAAAGCAAATGACCTAAGTAAGCTTAAGTAATAAGGTGTGAATAGTTCATAAAGTAAAACTAGCTCGGTAATGTACCCTTTTCAAACCAACACATCAACTCTAAAGGCAAAATGTATTAATTGTAATCAATCATAGTATAAGTGGCAACCAAATGATAGAAAAGTGTAAAGTGTAGATGGATAAAATATAAGGTCAAAACCTTTAGAGAGTGTAAGAATGTGAGATTCACTAATTTATGTAATATAAAATAACACACCGAGCTTTAACTATTATATATTAACTAAATCACCATAAATAAAAAAACATCACTTAGTATAGAAATTTTTGATTGATTATACTATTGAAATAAATAAATAAATTATGGTACTTCATTGTAGATTTAATGAAGATTTGACTATGTTAGATATGACAAATTGAATTGCCAAAGTGTTAGAAAAGTAATACGATAATCACCTCAACACTACAAAATCTAATATCTATTATTTTTTTAGATCTACACCTAAAAAGTAATATTTATTGCCATATATATGAACCTAGGAAGTTGAATTGGACCTTGTCCTAGATTTGAGCTACACCAAAATTGATGTGAAAGGCTCATGTTTCTTGATGTTTGGAACTTACATTTGAAAATAGGTGGTTTGAATAGACATTATTGAGGATATTTTTAAGCAAGGATTGTTATCATTTTGTTAATCCCTATAAACAATACAATGAATATATTATAATGATTGTTGAAGAAACTAAACAATGATGTAATATGCCTAAGATGTACATGTCACCTGAAATATACTGGTTATTACATTTAGAACATACTAGTGAAAAAGAGTATATAATAACTAGAAAAAAGAGTAGATTATATATTTATTCCTAATATTAAAATTATTGAAAGGTTCTTATTTTTTTTTATTTACTTTTAAAAAATAATTTTTTACAGTATTTTCAATGTAATTATATATTTTAATCAACAAATTTTAAAACAAATTATAAATCTTTAACTTCTTAAAACCATATGAGTGCAAGGGAAATTTTAAATAAAATCTTAAATTGACTAGTATCAACCCCAAAATAGTAAAAAAAAGTGTCATGTAATGAGTAGCCCCTACCATTGAAGAATAGTTGAAAGTATAAATGATAATAACTAGAAAAAAGACTTAAAAATATTAATTAATATTAACTCATTTTAAGAATTAAATAATTAAATGATATAAAGTTTTGGTTAGGAAATTTAAATATTCACAATAAAAAATAACTCTTGATATTAAAGAAAAAAGTGCATTATGAATATCATGCTAACAACAAGGTTGGATGTCATCTTGGCTGCTAGAGAATTTCTTTCTTTGAGACAAGTATTCTTAAAGAGATCAATAATACTTATATTGTCTTGATTCCTTTAAAAAAGTGTGGCTAATAGAATGACTGATTTTAGGCCAATCATTCTTTGTAACACCCGATATATTTTTTTTTCCAAATTCCTTATTAATAGGATCAAGCCCCTTCTTGGACAGTTGATTCATGAACATCAGATTGGATTTCTTCCAAGATAACATATTTTTAATGCCATCCTGGTTGTCCATGAAACTCTCCACTCCATGGAGAACAATAGCAAAGAGAGTATACTCCTAAATTTGGATATCTCCAAAGCCTATGATAAGGTGTCCTGGTCTTTCCTCTCTATGGTGCTTTAGAGATATGGGTTTGGAAGCAAATTTCTAAAGATGATCAAGGCATGATTTCACTTGCCTACATTTTATGTCTTGATCAATGGAGCTCCTAAAGGATTTTTTCATCCTTCGAGGGAATGTGGCAAGGGGATCCCCTCTCACCCTACCTCTTCATTCTTATGGATGATGTCCTTGGGTATGAATATTGATCACTATATAAACCAGGGTATCTCAAAGGGTGTCAAACCTTCTTCTTCCCCTTTTGTGGTCTCTCATCAATAATTTGTTGATGATACCCTTCTTCTTGGTTTGGCCTTTGTGGTAGAATCTTAGAATTGGATCTCTCTTTTGTTTGAGTATTTAGTGGCTTCTGGGTAGAAAATTAATTTGGACAAAAGTGTGCTCTCCTTCATGAATGTCACCCCTCCTTTGGAAAATTATTTTTCCAAGGTTTTGAATTGTTAGATCTCTAGTCTTCCTTCTTCATACCTAGGGTTATCGTTTACTACTTGAAAAATGGACAACTTAGTTTGGTCTAGTTTACTTGAAAGAATCCAAAAGAAGATCATGTGATGGAAAGGCACCCTTCTTAGTAATGTAGACAAACTCTAACTTCTAAAAGATTCTCTCCAAAGCTCCTCACTGTACCTCCTCTCCCTGTTCCACATCCTAAATTCTTGGGTGAATAAATTGGACCAAATTCAAAGAAGATTATTTTGGCATGGCCTTGAATAGAAGAACAAAATATCCTTTCTTGACTAAGAGAAGGTCTATACTAGTAAAGAGTTCGCAGGCCTAAGTACTAGAGATTCTCATCCCCTAAATATGGCTCTCCTTGCTAAAATTGGATGGAGACTCACCTTTGAAAGGACAGATTGGTTGAAGTTGATGAAAAGAAAATACCTTCATGGGATGGATAACAAGTCCTTTCTAGTTGATGATTCTCTACCCAAGGGTTTTTATATATGGATTTTTTTTCTCAAAATTAAAACTTTTCTTTAGAAAGGTACTCTTAGGCAGAGGAAGAATAATAGGAATGCAAGATTTTGGAATGACCCTTGGTCCGCTTCTACCTCATTAGAATACCACCTTATTTACTTAGCTATTGAGAAGGATCCGATAATAGGTTTGGGAGCTTAATTGCTAACTATTGGAATCCTGCTACTTCCTTACGTGAGTTAAAAATCAATCCCATGGATTTTGATCAATCATTTAAGACAACAACCGAGGAACTATTGAGGATTATAATTCATAACCTAAGATTATTTAGATTGAATACTGAAGACAAATTGGTTTGGGCCTCTTCTAAAGATGAGAATTATTCAATCAAATATGGGTCTCATCTTTTCGCTCCCTCATAGCTTTCCTAGTTTAAATGGATGATCATATAGAGCACTAAAACAATCCCAAAGATTCGCTTCTTTCATTGATGTCCTGCCACAAAAATATTCTCACTATTTATAACTTCCATAAACGGGGAATCTAGCTTGTGAATAGGTGTATTCTATGTGAAGTAATGAAAGAATATTAATCATCTCCTATTCCACTGCTAGTATTCTTGGAACATTAGACAAAATATTATAACTATATTTTCCATATCTTGGGTATGGAACACAGAGCCCAAGCAAGTCTCTTTTGGCTGGGCCCCCTTGCCATCCCATCCCTTCATAAAGGAGCTTTGGTGGTAGGCCTTCCTCCATACTAGGTGGAGTTTATGGAAAGAACATAATAATTGAATCTTCAGAGATAAATAGATTCAATGGGAGATTTAGGCCACTTCATAATTTATCACGTCAAGAAGAAAATAAAATGTTTTGAAAGAAGCACACAAATGTACCATCGACTCTGGATTGGTTTATTGCAAGAAGTTGGGATATAGCTGATTCTCTCTCTCTTTTTATTTCCATTCCTATTGGGCACAAAAGTAATTTTAAATGGCCCCCCTGACAATGGTTGGTTGAAGTTAAAATTTGATTGGTCATATAAAGGGAACCTAGGTTGGGGGGGCAGGGGTGAGGTCATTATGGATCCAAATGGCAATGTGTTGGCTTATGTGGTTAACCTCACCATTCAAACTTCCAGCTTTGCGAAAGTGGTAGTGGCTTATTACGAGTTATGTATTTCTAAGGACAAAGGTTAACAAAGAGTTATTATTGAGGGTGACTCAAATAATGTCATGTCATGATGCTACAAGGTAAAGAAATGAGAGACTGGAGTACTAAAGACATCATCACCAAATGCCAAAGTTTCCTAGCTACTTTTGGTAATCCAAGAATTAACCACACCCTTAGAGAGGAGAGAAAGTCTACGGACAACTTGGATAACTTGGGTCCCTTCTCCAAAAATCTCAAAATCTAGATGATGATGAACAAATTACCTGAGGATATCCATGCCATGATACAGGTTGACAAAAATCCCAATGATGCATAAAAATGTAAAGATAACCTTTTAATTTATTATCTTGTCTATCATGTCCTTTAATAATTTATTGATTTGGAGGTGGCTTATTAAGTTTGGTGAAAGAAACACTTCTTTCAATACTAGCTTTTGTCGACATTTTCCTAGAGCTGGTTTTAGAAAACCTTTCTTGGTCACTATTATAGGTTTCCGTATTAATGGTTTTACTATTGGGGGTGATCTCATATAGATGGAGCCAGATAAGTGTGATAACTTTAAACAAAATGAAAGCCTCTAGACAACAATTGAAAGAGGTAACCTAGAATCCTATGTTGAAGGTGTGAATGGTTTTAACCCATCTCTCTTAGAGAAATTTACGCATTCCTAGGATGAGGGTGGAGTAAAAGTTAGGGGAGTGGTTTTTGTGGTGTTTATGGAGTCTATTGCCATTTCTACTGGTCTTATTGTAGAAGGGGTGACCTTCCTTAAGAAGTTGAAGGGGAATTACAAAGTTGACACTAAGAGGTTCCTTAGGCCAAGTGAAAAATAACTCGACTGCAAAGTGGATTTAACAGAAATGATCTCCCTAGCATTTGGAAGGTGGTCATGTTACTCTTAATGAAATACATCACTTCGGATGGTATATTCAAATGGTTTTACTCCCAACTCTTCCCAATCCTTAATCACCTCAAGTATGGAGTGAAAATGAACTTCCTTTACTAGATTTTATCCTTCATTTCCTAGTCTATCACTGTTGCTAAAACTAAGGATGTTCGCCCCTACACCAAGATTTAATATTGAGGCTCTATAATTTTCACCTAAATATGACCCCTTCTAGTGGGCCCTCCACTAACTCTCTTGGTCCTCTCCCTAACCCTACTTTGGTTTTTGGAACTTTCTAGAATACCAGACATTGAGGATGCCCTTAGTGAAAAGACAACCCCAAAGTCAAAATGGACTTGTACTCCTATTAATCCTAACTGTTCTACTAAAAATAATAACCCCCTTGCCCCCCTCAAAGAAATTGTTGCTAAAAAACCGAATGCTAAAGAAATTTCTTTCAAGGACTCTTCTTCTTTTTGGTCCATGGGCTCTGAGTGGACAACAACCTTAATGTGAAATCTATTGCCCCTTCAACACCTTCTTTGGGTTCCCCTCAAAATCCCTTGTTGATTCCCCATAGAAGTGGGATTTAGCAGTGGTGCAAGAGCACCAACTTGGCGTTTTTGGTTTAAGTGTGACTTAGGAGTTTTGATTTATTTTTGGTTGGAATAAAGGTCCATGATGACCATGTTGTATTTATCTCTAATATGTTTCTTGTAGGGTCGATTTTATGTCAATGATAATAAAATGGGAAAATATGCTTAATTGGTTGTAACTGGAACACCGTATGACTGTTGGTATCCAAAATTCTGATGTTTTATATGCCTCGAAAACTATGAGACAGAAAAAGAGATTGTTACATTTTTGTTGAAAGATTTAAGGGAGAACGAATAGAAGCTATTATTTTTTGCTGCTCAAATCATTTTTCTGTATTCTTTTTCTTTGGTTTGCACAACCTACACAGACTATTACAGATTTGAATTTCAGTCTGGTTAATCATGTCATGGATTAATGTTCATTTGAATCTGCAAGAGTTCAGGTGGTAAGGAAGATAGGAGTTTCTGTCATTAATTTTGCGACAGGAAGTGTTTGAACCCGAGTGTTCTGTGAGGTTGAGAGTCCAAAATGTAAATGATTACCATTCCACCTTGCTGTAAGATATAACTAGGTGGAATGGGTAATCTTAGGGATGATATATTGATAGTTTTGTGTTCTATAGTAGAGGGTGGAGAGGGGATTGAATCCCTTCAAAGATAGACCTAGCAACCTCATGTGCTAGGTTAGGAAATTTACTTGTTTGTTAAGTCAGAAGACCCTATGAGAAGGATAGGTGAATGGTGAGAGAAAGATCTAGTTCCACGCTCTATTGCATCAAGTGGTATCAGAGCATGGCTATAGATCAAAAGGGAGAAGTGAATGAAACCAGGTACAAGTAAGTTGAAGACTAAGATGCCACTGAAAGGTCATTTTGTAGTTAGGGAGATTTAGGAGTTGAAAGGTCAGCTTCCCTTGAAGGAAAGACTTTTCAAAGAATCTTAGGAAGTGGCCTTAGCCTAGTTAGAAGCTTTGGAGAAGAATCAAAGAAGAGGAATGGTCAGTGGTGACCAAAGTGATGAGGAGGAGAAAGGGGGTGATAGTAACAACCCTCCAGATGTGGGTCAGTAGGTGCCAGAGCCACTAATGGACCTTGAAGAGTTGAGAATGATAAGGACGCTCAAGGCTGTGAAAGGGGATAGTGTTTCCATGGAGAAGGTTGAAGTGCCCATGTATGGAGGAAAAAGAGATAGTGAAGAGCTCCTAGCATGGATAGATGCACTTGACAATTTCTTTGAATTTGAGGAGGTAGAGGATTCCAAGAATGTAAGGTATGCCAAAACAAAGCTAAGAGGTCTAACACTCACTTAGTGGAATTTTGTCCAAGAAGAGAGGGTGAAAGAAGGTAAAACAAAGATAATGTCATGGGACATAATGGGTTCAAACCTCAAGGCCCAATTCCTACCAGTTGATTATGCTATGCAGACATTTAGGAAACTTCAAAATCTAAAGCAGAAGGATATGGATGTTATGTCCTATACTAAAGAATTCCACAAACTGACTTTGAGATTCAGACACTATGAAGATGAGGTAGAGAAAATTGCAACGTATCTCAATGGGCTGAGATTCAACATATAGGATGAATTGAGATTGGCCACCCCAAGGACTATGGAAGAATGCTACCAACTCACTTGTAAGGGTGAAGAAAAGATTAAGAGAAAGAAAGAACAACAAGGAAGAGGTAGGGGAAGAAATCTTAGAGGCAAAGGAAATCATAGTGGAAGAGGACCACAAAAGGACCCAGGTGAGTAGAATACAAAGAAAGAGTTTAATGGTGATTCAAGAGGATGTTTTAGAGGTAGGAGACTAGGAGGAAGAGGAAGATTCAATGGACCGAGAAGGGGTTCTAATACTTTCTCAAGAAAGTGCTATAACTACAACCAAATTGGACATGCAACATGGAAGTGTCTTGATAAAGTTGGTACAAGTTCTTATAATGGAGAAAAGAGAAATCAATTCTAGTGCGGAAGGAGGATGAAGGGATTGTGAACTCTCCTTCTGTTCATGTCACTGCGGAGATAAGAGAATCTCTAATGATTAAAAGGACTCTAATAAAAGTACGAACCATCAAAGAGCCTCTGCAAAGGAAAGCTTTGTTCCAAACAACCTGCAAATCTCAAGGCAAGGTATGCAAAGTTATAGTTGATTTAGATTCAATAGATAATATAGTGTATTTAGAAATGGTAGAAAAGCTTAAGCTGAAGAGAATCCCTCATCAAAATCCTTATAAGATATCATGGCTTAATAAGGGACAACAAGTACTTGTGAATGAGCAGGCATGGGTAGAGTTCAATATGCATCGTTACAAGGATAAAATTCTATGTGATATTGTTCCAATGGATGTGTGCCACCTTCTTCTTGGAATGCCTTGGCAATTTGATAGGAGAGACCAACATGATGGACATAGAAACATTTATGTTATTGAGAAGGATGGAGTGTCTTATACTATTGAACCACTGCAAGAAGATATGGGCGCAACTCATAAAGGGCCTAGTGTCATGGTGGTGAAGAAAAAGGAGTATTTGAAGGACCTTGAGGAGGAAGGATGTGGATATGCCATTGTAGCTAAGTCAATCTGCAATATTGTAACCGGTTGTAAGGAAGAAGTCCCAAGTGAAGTGCAGGCTCTACTTGACAAGTATGAGAATATAGTAGTGGAGGAGTTGCCAAATGCTTTGCCTCCAGTCTACCCAATAAGGTAGCATATAAGACGAAACCTCAACAAAATGAGGAGAGTTGCTGGATAAAGGTTTAGTAAGAAAGAGCCTAAGTCCATTTGTTGTGCCAACTGTATTGGCACCCAAAAAGGATAGGAAGTGGAGACTTTGCACAGATTTCAGGGCTATAAACAAAATCATAATTAGGTACATATTTCTTATACCTTGGATAGAAGACCTCATGGACAACCTAGTAGGTGCAAGGTACTTTTCAAAGATAGATTTAAGTAGTGGTTATCATTAGATAAGGGTAAGAGAAGGTGATGAGTGGAAAACAACATTCAAAACCAATGAAGGCATCTATGAATGGTTAGTGATGCCCTTTGGGTTATCTAATGCACCTAGTACATTCACAAGACTCATGAATGAGGTCTTGAGGGATTTTATCAATACGTTTGTAGTTGTATACCTGGATGACATTTAGTCTGCATCAAGACAAAAGAAGAAAACTTGGAACACTTGGACATGGTGTTGAGGAGATTGAATGAGGAAAGAATAATGATCAACCTCAAGAAGTGTGAGTGGATGAAAGAGGAACTTATCTATTCAGGATTTGTGATCTCTCAAGGAATTTTGAAGATGGATCCCACCAAAGTGGAAGTGATAATCGGTTGTCCTACACCTAGGATAGTTGGAGAAGTTAGGGGTTTCAATGGTTTGACAAGTTTTTACCAGAAATTTATTAGAAATTTTAGTCATATTGTAGCACCAATGATAGATACCATTAAAGGGGAGAGAAAGATTAGGTTTCAATGGAAAAAGGATGCAGATCAAATTTTTGAATTCTTGAAGAAAAAGGTATCACAACAGCCAATCCTTACTATTCCTGATTTTGGTGAAGTATTTACTATTAAGTGTGATTCTAGTGGGTTTGCAATAGGGGTAATATTAAGTCAAGAAGGAAAACCAATTGCATTCTTTAGTGAAAAAATAAATGAAGCCAAAAATAAATATTCATCATATCATTTGGATCTTTATGCCATGGTCTAAGCACTTAAAAAATAGAGACATTACCATCTACCTAAGGAGTTTGTAGTATTCACTGATAATCATGCTTTGAGTTTTCTTAACAGCCAAGAGAAACTAAGTCATAAACACATGAAATGGGTAGAATATATTGAAGCTTATACATTCTCCATCAAACTTAAGAAGGATCAAGCCAACAAAGTAGTTGATGCATTGAGTAGAAGAGAAGGACTGGTACAAGAAGTGCAGCTCCAAAGTGTGGGAATAGACAGTTTTAGAGGTACGTATACTATTGATGCTGATTTCAGTGATTCTTTTAATGTATGATAGAAATTTCAAGGTTCATTTCATAAGGACTATGAAGATTTTGTGATACAAGATGGGTTAATCTTCAAGGGGGCCTAGTTGTGTGTGCCCAAATGCTCAATGAGGGAGAACTTGGTGAAAGAAAAGCATTGTGGTACTCTAGGGGGATATTTTGATTGTGATAAAACTTTGGAACAGGTCAAGAGGTTTTACTATTAGCCAAAGATGCACTTGGATGTGAAAAAGTTTATTGATAGTTGTATGATATGTCAAAGGGCTAAGGGTTCAAGTTCTAATGCCAGTTTGTATCAACCTTTACTCATACCAAGTAGACCATGGGAGTCAACAAGTATGAATTTTGTGTTGGGACTACCAAGGACTTCAAGAAGGTTTGATAGTGTCTATGTAGTAGTGTATAAATTTAGTAAGATGGCACATTTCATTGCATGTAAGATAACTAATGATGCCTCTCATATTGCACATTTGTTCCTTAGAGAGATTATAAGAATTCATGGTTTTCCATTGTCTATAGTATCAGACAGAGATCCCAAGTTCATTGGCCATTTTTGGAGAGCCTTGTGGAGGAATCTAGGGTCTAATTTAACTTTCAGTTTTGCCTACCATCCTCAAATAGATGGGCAAAATGAGGTTGTGAACAGATTTTTGGGCAATTTATTGAGATGTTTGACAAAAGAACATAAGGAAGATTGGGATTTGATCTTGTCACAGTGTAAATATGCCTATAATGACTCAGTCAACCATAGTATTGGTTAAAGTCCATTTGAGGTTGTTTATGGAATGCATCCAAGGGGAGTCTATGAGCTGAGAGACATAAGTGGGTCGAACAAAATAAGTGCACATGCTGAAGATTTTGTTGTAACCATGAAATATATCCATGAGTAGGAAAGCATAAGGAGAGTGCAGATTTGAGAAAGAAAGACGTCCAATACAAGGTTGGGGATATGGTGTTTGCTTATCTCAGAAAGGAGAGGCCTCCCAAAGGCAAATAAAACAAGTTGATGATGAAAAAGATTGGTCCTTGCAAAATAGTACACAAGTTCGGTCAGAATACATATGAAATTGAATTCCCACAAGGAGTTTCCATCTCACCAATCTTTAATGTGGCTGATCTATACCCTTTTACGGGATCTATTTTTGCAGGTCAGGAAGCAGGTGAACATGAGGATGTTGATGTGGATTGTATTAAAGATCTTCCTCCTAATCAACCTATGTAGCTTGAATCTATCCTAGATTTCAAAGTGGTGTTCAGAGAATGAGAAGGAAGGAGTATAAATAGTACTTGGTCAAATGGCTTGGTTCACCAAATGAGGATGCAACCTGGATGTCTAAAGTATACATTAACCAACATGGAGTCAAAGTTGAAGACCTCATTTCATCAGGAGGATGAAATCTTTTCCTCTCTGGGTGTATGGTGCAAGAGCACCAACTTGGCATTTTTGGTCTAAGTGTGACTTAGGAGTTTTAGGGGTTTTGATTTATTTTTGGTTTGAATAAAGGTCCATGGTGACCATTTTGTATTTATCTCTAATAAGTTTCTTGGAGGGTTGGTTTTGTGTCAATGATAATAAAATGGGAAAATATGCTTAATCGGTTGTAACTGGAACACCAACAATCATGGTACGACTGTTGGTATCCAGAAATATGATGTTTTATATGCCTCAAAAAATATGAGACATAAAAAGAGATTGTTACATTGTTGTTGAAAGATTGAAGGGAGAATGAATATAAGCTATTCATTTTCTGCTGCTCAAACTATTTTTCTATATTCTTTTTCTTTGGTTTGCACAACCTACTTGAACTGTTACAGATCTGAATTTCAATCTAGTTAATTGTGTCATGGATTAATGTTCATTTGAATCTACAGGAGTTCGGGTGGTAAGGAAGATATGAGTTTCTGTCATTTTTGCGACAAGAAGTGTTTGAAATTGAGTGGTCTGTGAGGTTGAGAGTCCAAAATATAAATTATTACTATTTCATGTTGCTGAAAGATATATCTAGGTGGAATGGGTAATGCTAGGGATGGTATAATGCTATTTTTGTGTTCTGTAGCAGAGGGTGGAGAGGGGATTGACTAGTCCCTTCAAAGATAGACATAACATCCTCATGTGCTAGGTTAGGAAATTTATTGTTATCTATTAAGTGAGAAGAGCCTATGAGAAGGATAGGTGAATGGTGTGAGAAAGATAGTTCCACCCCCTGTTGCATCAATCAGAGTTAGCAGTAAAGGTCAATGAACTATGTAGAGGATACAATAGACAAGAATTCTTTATTTGTTAACTCCTCTCATAGTTCAATGTTGCTAAGAAGAAAATTAATAGATTGGAGGCCCTGGTTGAGGCTAACACCAAAGCCTCCAATTGGACAAATAAAGAAAAATATGAAAGGGTCTGGGTGGCGGCCAATGATCTAGCAGAGAAGCTTGAGAAATGGGAAGTGATGGAGAATGAAGTTAAAGCTCTTAGTGAGAAGGTAGATCATGAGGATGATAGGAAAGAGATGGCTATGGTCATCATGGAGCTTTAGGGCAACCAGGAGACTCTTAAGAGGAAGCTAGATGAGATGCTGGCCCTCAACACAAAAATGGTTATAATTTTTTATACTTCTTTACAAGACATCAAGGAGGAGATTGACAAAAGGCATGCAAACAAGAAGCACCACATGGAAATGTCTTCTACCAAAATGTTAGAGCATACTGTTTCTAGGGTCAAGGCTACTCCCGAGTGTCTGACTATCTCTTTGGGTAAAGGCTCTAATAAAAATTATCCTTCTCTGAGAAGGTGAAAATATTGAGCTAGGATTGACATTCTTGAAAGACCCCCACTAGGTAGACTATTGGTTCGTGTCTTCAGTTGGTGGGTTTAATTCCTTTTTTTGATGTCCTTAATTTTCTAATTTCATTCTCTATTATTTTCTGGTTCTACTTGTCACCTGGCTTTGGCTTTGTTTTGTCAGTTGGTTCTTTTGTAGGTTGTTCTCACCCCTCGTGAGACCCCTAGTTTTTAACTCTATGGTTGTTATGTAAGGTTCAAACCACTCCCATTTTTATCTAATTAGAACAAGAAGATCTTATAAATATCATTTAAAATTTACCATTATCCTCTTCCATTGTGATATCAAAATCTTATGAAAAAATATACATGCATTCTTTATATTGTACAGTGCTAGACTATATATTATATGGTAGTATGTATGCATTCTCAGTTCTTCTAAATGAATGCAAGATCGACACGCATGGTTGAATAAGCTTCCTAATAAATACCTCTTTCTTATTTAAACCAAGCTAGTTTTTGTTGTACTAAATCCATATGCATATAAATTTTTAACAAGATTCTTTTCTTTGTATTTTTCCCACCAACACATTTTCTTTTTTCAAGTTATGTAAATGCTTACTCATTTTGATCCAATTAACTATAATTGGGTAGTTCTAGTTTGCTAATGTTTTAAATCAACATGCATTATTAACATGATTATTTGTTATGGATTTATTCCAATAAAATAGCTTCATATTTCAAGTTATTTGATTGCTTAATTATTTTGTTCTCATCAATTAGAATTAGATAGCACTAGTCTTTGTATCATACTATTATGTAAACAAGATATTCAATTTGTATATGGATCTAACTAACATAATTTTTAAAACTAGAAAAAGAAAAAATCACATTGCCAATGTGACAAAAAATGTAAATTTTTCTACTAGACATCAAGTTGCCAATTGCATTAATCATTCCAATTCTATATCTCTAATTACATATTATAATAATTTCTAATTACCCATTTATTAATAACTTAATTTCAAGTTAAATAATTTCTATAAATCTACTAAATAATTTCATAACTCTAAACCAAATCTCACATATATTGGTATTTAGATATAAAATAATTACACAATAAAATATTTAATTATTAATTTTTAAATAATAAATTAATCAAATATCATATACATTATAATTTTTCTTAGTAATTATGAAAATATAGAAAACCAAAAATGATATACTTTTAGAAACAATATAATCTAATTAGTCTATCGTTTTCAATTACTTGTTTCTATTAATTATATATACTCTATTTGGGACAAATAACTTAGTTACCATACCACTTTTTAAAAGAAATTTTGATTTCCCAATAATCTTGGATGAGAATTTTGGTCTATTTTTTTAATGTAAGTTGAAAGGTTTGCATCAAGCAAAATTAAACAAGGAGCCTACTTTTGCTTAGTTTTAAAGGAGCAATCCATTAAGATTGGCGTTCCATGGCACTTTAAAATCCATTTTCTATTTTTACGACTGCAAATTTGAACAAGTGAAAAGGTGAGGTGCTAGGAATTGCCCCATCAACTTAACATCTTTCTCAATTAATTTCTTCATTATTTTATATTTATTCAATCCATTGAATTGATTATGTTAAATAATAAAATTAATGAGACCATCAACTTTCATAAATTCAATTCCCTGTTTAAACTTCTTAACTTAAACAAAATTTATGGAACCACCTCCTTAAAATAATCCTAATTTTTTTTATTAACCCATAGATTTCTTTAAGGAAGCCTCCCTTCATGAAAATGACTATGTAACCCACAAAATTCTCCTAATTAGACAGTTTTCTATCATTTATTAATTAAATTAAAAACCACAACACAATTATCTTCTATTTTTTATTTGATTAATAAATAAATAAAAACCGTCTAATAAAAAAAATAAATCTGTCAACTACATAAACATCGCCTTCCTCCATAAGACCCCAGCCTAAAGGAGCTGGGTAACCGAACTTGTTAAGGGTGGACTCTTCCCGACAATCTGGAGTGCCTCCCTGAGAGCTTGTAGTACACTTAGATGGTTCCGTACAAATTGATTTGAGCCCGTTTGGCATAAATTGCTTCACGCAAATTTTAGATTGTCGGAATTTCAAAGTTTACTGGAGCGATAGATTTCGCTTGCGTGACGTTCTGTTATATGATTTTAATTAACCGATTTCACACGTGTAAAAAATTTAGATTGCTTAAATTTTCATGCCTTATACATAATTTGCCCCGTTCAAACGGCGCAATAGAAACCTTGCAAGGAAAACCCATACAAATTAAATAATTAAACGAACTTGGTTAAAATGAACATCAATGTATCCTTTTCTTGCGTATAACTAAAACTAGGCAATATCAAGGTACAAATTATAATATTACGTGCCCGTAATGTTATAGATGAGTCAGTAGACCTGGAAAACAAAAATGGCAGCCCAATTATGATAAAATAACAAATTCCTCGCTTTATCGTGCTAGATAGAGTCAAGACAGATAAAGGATACAACAGCATAATTCGAAAGAAACCAATTTTTCTGTTCAAAGCTTCACCTTGCATTTCTTCGTGCTGATGTTGAAACTGGTGTTCTCATCAAGGTTGTCGGCCACCAGCTCACAGCGTACGCGGAAAGCAATCTTCATGGTTTTCAGTTTCCCGAGCTTGATCTTCACGGGAACATTCGCCTTCAAACGCAGAGGAATGCTACCCTCCTGCTGCTGTGCAATCAGCAACGCAAACATCTTTGTGGTAATCTCGACATTAGTCCCTGTGAGAATAATGTCTAAATTAGTAGTATTCCTGTGGGCCTGGTAAAACGCAGGCAGTTTGCCCCTGCACATCTCCGTGCCGGTGTAGAAAACCCCAATATAGCTGTCATCTAAGTAATATATGCCGATCTTTTTATTCGGATTCGTCATTCTCACACGCACTGTAAACTGTGAAGAAAGCGTAGCGTCTAAACCGAGGGAGAAGCTGGTAATCTGAACGTTGTCGACTGAGTATTTGGGTATCCTAGGTTGGAAGACAGCGTAGAGAATGGCGGCAGCAATGAGAATAAAGAGCAACAGGAGACAAAACGTGGAGACGAGGCAGAGACAGTACAAATTGCGGCGGCGCTTCGGAAGGCAGGAGTAATATCTGGAGGGCGCCTCCTGTGTGGAAATCTGAGCTTGCATAAACTTGCCTGGCTTAACCTCGGATTTTACTTTTTCAGACATAAGGCTCGATTTGGGAATCAGAGGAGCATTGGGCAATGTACTTTTCCACGCGGCCTTCCCTACGTTCTTTTTTGCTAGATAAACCTGCCTTGCTTCCGCCATGACTGTGTTATAATCGTGCTTGTGTTTTTAGCTAGGAGAGAATCGATCAATGCACTGTATGATGAAAAGATAAGGTAAAAAGGGGATGCAGGAATGTGTGCTGTTTGTAGACTAATAAAGCATTTAGGCACATCGTAAGATATATTGTGAAGAAATAGTATGGTAGAATTGATAAGGAAAATCTTGTTATAAGATGAGGCAGGAAGGTTTCTTGTTTGTACAGGGACTTTCCAGTAAAGTACTTAGTTCTGTGGGTGAGTTCATGGTAAGATATGTTGTGAAGAAATAGTATGATGAAATAATATGAAAATCTTGTTAAAAAGGTTAGGCAAGAAGGTTTCCAATTGTACAGGAACTTTCAGGAAAGCATTTAGTCGTGTAAGTGAGTGTTTGGTAAGATATATTGTGATAATACAAATCTTGTTAAAAAGTAAACAGGAACTTTCCATAAAAGCACTTAGTGGTGTAAGTGAGCCCATGGTATGACGAAATAATAATGAAAATCTTGTTAAAAGGGAAGACAAGGAGGTCTGCTAGATGTATAGGAACTTTCCAAGAAAGCACTTAGTCGTATGTGTGAGTGCATAGTAAGATTTATATTTTGAAGAAATACTATAATGAAATGATAATAAAATCTCATTAAAAGGTGATGGAGAATGTCTGCTGGCTGTACAAGAACTTTCCAAAAAAGCACTTAGTCGTGTATATACTATGAAGAAATAATTTGATGAAATGATAATGAAAATCACGTGGTTTTGTCTGGTGTCAAAACTTCAGTTTGCTGGACACATTTTCCTTGGATAGTCTGTGGATGGGAAGCTAATCGACTCTTTGTTATCAGTAGTCATTTCCCGCGCACTCAAAGGAAAGAACTACACACCACAGACATGTATTCTTTCTATTCCGTCAAAATTTTTGACTCTGCTAAACATATCGCCTTTTATTTCATACAAAATATTGTATGTATCTAATTGGTAATAACTAAATTCTTTCTAGTTATTATTTTGTGTCGTACATACTAGCACTGGTTTTATTCAGCACGTTCAATATTGGACAATATGGGAAGCGTCTATCCAACCACCCAAAAAGCATGGTATATGAAGAAAACACTTGGATATTTTTTTTAATGTTCTTTTATACACTATCATTTTAGGTGGTTGGATAGCCACTCTTGACGATATGGACCTTCATACAAAGAGTTCCTCATTACAAATAAAGAGGTCACGGTTCTTTCATCTATCTAATAAGATATTCTTTAAACTTACATGAAATTTTAATGAATAAAATTATTTTTTTATTGTGTTGTTTTTTTCAATTTAAAAAAATTAGAGTTAATTTTAAATATAAGTTTTATAGTAAATCTATTATTTATAACAAATAATATCTATTAATTTTTTTAATGAATAAGGTGTATATTAATTTTATTAAATTAAAAAGATAATGATACATTATTTGCTAAGAAACGGTGGGTGATAGTAAGACACATATTTTGAATCTATGTAGGATCCAATCCAAACAAAAGATGACAACAATCAAAGAGCAAAGTCCAATCAATAGTAAACATAAATAAAATTGAAGATGGATCACAGAGTGTGATCCGAAACGTTGATGCAAAAGATCACACACAATCAAAACCAGAAGCATTAACTATCAGATAAATAAAACTGCTAAATAAGAGCAATATTGGTAGGAAAGGATCACAATAATCAAGGTTAGCCAATATATTAGTGGGGATAATGTCATCATCAATAGGCTCCTAGACAATAAGAGCACACTCCTCTTGATAGTATGTAGGCTATTAAATACAAACAGGAGAAATAACTACCTCTGAAAGAGGAAATATGCTAAAATTTCGCTAGCCAAGAATGCCATGCCCATGAGAAGAGGTAGACGGTGGTTGAGAGAATTGAGACCATCCATGGATAATAGGATGCTTGTAAACTTGAAATCAAGGTCCTCGATATCATTTAACAATATCACATTTATTCACTAAGTTTTATAATAAAATAAGTCTCTTATGACAAATTTAATTTTCATTTTATTCAAAATTTGATACTTTTATACATATGATGTATACTAAAAACCTATTTAAAAATTCTATTTACTAGTTACATACAATCAAATCAAAAGCAAAAAATCTCTCTCTCTCTCTCTCTCACACACACACACACACACACACACACACACACACACACACACACACATATATACATATATACATATACATACATATAAACATATATACATACATATATACATATACACACACACACACACAAAAGGAACCTAAATGAAATTTTTGTATCTTCTCTACTCTGTGTTTGATTACGTATAATTATGATTGATCAGATAAATTTATTATCTAATTTTTAAATCTCTATTTAGTTGTTCCCACTTCACCAATTATCATATTATTTAGTAGTAGTTAGTGATTTTTTAGGAATATTTTGAATCATATTAATAATTTTGTAAGTTACCATGTGAGCTAGGAAATCTTATTATTATCTTATATTTTTTCAATTTTTATTAAGGAATGTTCAATGCATTACTTATTATAGGTTATTTTATTATATTAAGAATATTTGGAATACATTTTAATTATATTAAGTATTATTTATTTATTTTATTAATAGAAAAATGAATATGTAGTTTCATTTGATTTTTTTATTTTAACGAATCTAATTGGCTTGTTTATTTATTAAAAAAGGAATGATGGCATTTATACATCTAATTATTGATTAATGGATTCAAACATGTTTAATTATAACCCTTTTATTTGTTATCTTTTGGCATGTCAATCTTGTTAGATTGAGATTGTCATTGTTAGACTAGTGAGTGATTTGTCACATATCTTCAACACATGTATGTGTTATGTATATGACAACCCACTAATGTGTTATTGACATTTCTCTAGCCATGATAGAATTGTTAAAAGTCAAAAAATTGTTGGCCTTATTTTATAATGTTTTTTCTTCAAATGAAATTGGGACATTATATATCTTGTGTCATGATAAGAAAAAAAAAAATCAACTAATTTAATAAATAGCTACGCTATTTTTTATTCACGCAAATTTTTGCTAATAATTCACTAATGGTTGCCATAGTAGTTTTTGATTAAAGGGTAAAACATATTTCGAAGGGACCCAAGACCCTATTACAAAATGCTAACAAAAGAAAAAACACAACCAACCACGAACCCAAAATATAGCCAACAAAAAGAGACTAAACAACTAAAGAAAAAACAACAAGAAGTCCTACTACATCTTATATAGTATATAAGTTTTAATAACCTTATAATATTAAAATAATTTATAAATAATATAAGGGTAATAATCTTGATAACATTCCATTCTAACATAATTACTGCTTTAAGAAGGAATAGATGACTAGCTAGAGAGAGATGTTTATGTCCAATGATTAAATGATTAATATGACATTGAACAAAATCCAACACATCATTTTGGTCCCTTTTTCTTAGGGAATTAGAAGAAACAATTATGCCCCAAAAGTTAAAGGGTAGAGAAGCAATTTGGAAATGAAGTAGATTAGCATTTTGATCCTATAGATGAGGTCCAATATGGAAGAAGAATAGATTTTTGGTTCATTAAAAAGCTTGTTAGCTGCACTAATATAAATGTTAAGAGCTTTCCTAAGAGCTAAAGATTCTTCAAGAGTAGCATTTCTCATCAAACAAGTGTTGTTGACAAATTGAAGGTGAGAGGGGATCTAAGCTCTACATGATGCAAAAGATAGAGATAGAACCACAACATGTAAGAAAATTTTAAACAACACCCAAACCTTTTTCTAGAATGATAAGCGGTATTGAAAGAGAGGGTCACCCTAACACAAACCTCTTTCAGAATAGAAAATAGTGAAAGAAGAATCATTTATTATTACAAAGAAAATGAGAAGTACAACAAGCCATCACTGATTGAATCCAATTATCATCAAAACCATAGGTGCATAAGATATCTTTGAGAATTTTTCAACCAAATTTGTTATAGGCCTTAGAAAGATCAAGCTTCATGAACATAAAACTCTTCCTATTAGCACACATTGAGTGAATAGCTTCCTAGACAGTAATAGTACTATCAATGATTTGATGACTTTGAATAAACCCCTTTGTTCAAGAGAACTGATGAAATGAAAGAATTATTTCAACCTCTCAACAACAATTTTAGAAAGATTTAATAAATATAAACTACAAACAGCTATGGTTCTAACATTAGAAAAATTCAAGACCTAATCCTTCTTAGAAATAAAAACAAGAATAAAATTACTAAGAAATTTAATTATTTATTAGATACAAAATTCTTCATAAACCGCCGAAACATCATTTTTGATAGTATCTCAAAAAAAACTTGAATTTAATAGAAAAAGCATCACATCTAATTTTTTTTCTTTTCCATCATAAAAACAACTCGCTTTAACTCATTTATGATCTATTGAGAAAGGAATTGTCATGATACAGTACGAGTATTAAATTCAATTTACTTGTTTATGTTAATTAATACATATCTTCGCGACTAGGACCACATTTTAATGGAATTTCCGATCTCCCGAGAATGTTACACCAGAATTCCGGTCTACTTCAGGTTGTCAGGTTGGCTCAAGCAAAGTCAAGCGACGAGTCTGCACTTGCTCGGTTTTAATTGAGCGCTCAAACAACTGAATTTGTCGGGTAGAATTGGCTTGTGCGACGTTCTTTTATAAGTTTTGAATCACTCGATTTCTCAAGTAAGAAATTTAGATTGTTTGAAATTTCGCACTTCATAGATAATTTTTACTGTTCAAACGACGCCATAGAATGGTTGCAGAGAAAAGCTACACATATTCAAAAATAAACAAACTTGTTTAAAATGAAAAATCAAATATCTTTTTCTGTATTACGGGAACTAGACAGTATCAAGGTACAAATTATAAATCGGTGATGTTATATCTACGAATCACTAAACTTATGGAGCGAAATTTAAAATGAAAAATGGCGGCCTGATTATGATCGAGTAATAAATTCCTCGCTTGGTCGTGTTCAAATCCTTGCTTGATAGAGTCAAGAGAGATAACAGATAGAACCAATTTGTCTGTTCAAAGCTTAACTTCTCTATCTCACTGTTCAAAGCTTAACCTTGCATTTCTTCGTGCTGATGGTGACACTAATGTCTTCATGCAGCCTGACAACCACCAGGTCACAGTGCACGCGGAAAGTAATCTTCACGGTTTTCACTTTCCCAAACTGAACCTTCACGGGAACATCCGCCTTCAAATGCAGAGGAATGCTTCCCAGCTGCTTCTGTTCCTTCAGCAATGTAACCATCTCACTCGTAATCTGGACGTTAGTCCCTGTGAGAACAAGGTTTAAATTCGTAGTATTCTTGTGGCCCTGGTAAAACGCAGGCAATTCGCCCCTGCAGATCTCCGTGCCGGTGTAGAAAACCCCAAGATAGCTGTCGTCTAAGTAATATATGCCGATCTTTTTATTCGGATTCGTCATTCTCACACGCACCGTAAACTGCGAAGAAACAGTAGCGTCTAAACTGAGGGAGAAGCCGGTAATCTGAACGTTGTCGACTGAGTATTTGGGTATCCTGGGCTGGAAGACGGCGTACAGAATAGAAGCAGCTATGACAATGGCGACAATAAAGAGCAACAGGACGCAAAACATCCAGACGAGGCAGCGACAGTAGAAATTACGGCAGCGCTTAGGAAGGCAGGAGTAACATCTGAATTTCTGCTCCTTTGTGGAAAACTGACCGTGCATAAACTGGACTGGATTGCCGTTGGGCTCTACTGTTTCGGACATAAGGTTCGATTTGGGAACCAGAGGAGCACTGGGCGGTGGACTTATCCATTCGGCCTTCTCTACATCTTTTTTCGCGAGATAAATCCGCTGTGCTTCTGCCATGACTGTGTTATAATCCCGCTTCCGTTTTTAGCTCGGAGAGAATTAATCACTGCTCCGTATGATGAAATATAACGACAATCTCATATTAATGGGAGGTTGGAAGGTCTGGGCTTTACACGGAGGAGATGTCGCAAACGCTTGGAAGTTCCGAGGAAAGAAGCTAGTCGTGTGCGTGAGCGCATGGTAAGTTAGATTGTGAAGAAAATTGGACGCTTGAGCCGCCCACTACCGGATTTGACACGATTTTCCCCAACACGGTTTTTAGGTTTCCTACACTGTTCGCAAAGGTTTCGCCGTTTTGACGAGGTTTTATCTTGTGTCATAAGTTTTAGATCCTCATATTCCTGGACACGTTCTGGACACTCTAAATTTGACTTTTGGATGACTTTTATCTTTTTTCACAAGGTTTTGGATGATTTTTGGATAATTTGTGGATGAGAAGCTAATCGATGTTTCCTGCACTCTAAATTTGACTTTCGAATCCTGCCGACCAGTTTTTCTCAGTTAGCAGTTATCAGTAATCATTTCCCTCGCACTCAGAGGGAAGAACTAAAACCCACATACATATATTCTTTCTATTCCATTGAAAATTTTGACGCTGCCAAACATATAGCCTTCACCTCATACAGATATTTTTTTCATCCCTTGAACCTGCGCAAAATATCTGATAAAAGACTTAAGACCCTGATTGTTTTTACAAGGTAAGAGCGCAAATACGGTCATACGACCGTCAAAGTAGAGTTCCTATATATTCGCCGAACAACTTAATTCTTTCGGGTTAGCCGTCAAACACGCTACCGCTGGTTTTATTCAGCACGTTCAACATTGGGGGATGTGGGTTGTTGGGAGGACTCATCTATTTTGGTTTCAAAATGGTACATTAACGGCATGTGAAAATGCGTATTATTGATTTTTTGGAAATTTTCAAAAAATCAAAGCTATAGTTAATTTTGTTGAACGATTTGTAATTGTCACAAAAATTAATAATATGAAGGTTATTGATCCATATTGTGTCGTTTTGGAGCCAATTTAGCCGTATGCCCGTTGTGTGAGGTTTCACTATTTAAATTTTCTTATGTTAAAAATAATAGACTTTACATTCATGAATTTTTAATCAATATGATGTTTAGTGTCTAAAATGTCTTATGTTAGAAACAATGGATAGATTATCATTAAACATTTTTTAGATAATTGACATCACACTATTATATCAAATGTTCCGAACATTCTCAAATTTCAAAGTGGTAATAAATATGATAGCTCATACTAGATCTGATTTGATTTGTTTCTAATGCATTCTTTTGGTTTAATTTTTCAATTCTTGTCATTTATTTTGGATGACCCTTACCTAGAGCCCAAAATAGACCTTAGAAGTCTAAATCTTAGTATTATCATAGAGAGAACAAATTTTTAATAATAATGTAGCTTGCATTAGGTGACAAATAAGCGACAAATTATGATCCAAAAGAGTGAATAAATGCAACTATAGCTATAAAATAAATTTATTCACCTTGTGTCCATCTATAATAGGCATTTCTTTGCCCATAAATATAAGAAACTAAGTAATCCATTCCTATCTTTCTAGTTTCATCTTCTTCATAACAAGATTAACATTTTGGGGAACTTTTTGGAATGTTAAATTCATTTATAAAATAATCAAAACTATAATTAGTATAAATAGATAGATAGAATCCCTTTGACAATAATCTTTATAAAATCAAATTTAAAAAGTTATAATAATACATTTGAAATATTCGATTGATTTTTATGTCTTCTACAAGGAAAAATAATCTCTAGAAGCCATAACCCTTGGATGATAAGGAATCTAAATGCATATAATTCTTCATATCATTAAGATACAAGCATGCTTTCTTTCTCTTATGAAATACCCCACCGACCATAACATCCACTCTCCCAATTTCTACCTCCCACACAAACCAATTCAACTCTTCTTCATGCACACAACTTTCTCTCTTCTATCTTATTGATGTGGGAGCATTAAGACGAGTAAGTAATCTTGCATTATCCAAAAAAAAAAATACTTTCAATTTTTGGTGGGTTTGGTTAATACCTAGGAAGCTATTTTCCTCTAAAATATCTTTAAAGGACTAGATTTGTTGGGTTTTTACTTTCAAATTGTTGTGTTTGAGCATGAAGGGACCTAAAACAAATCAAAGCTCTAAAATTAGAAATTGCATGTTGTGATAATTTTTCAAATAGAGATTAAAGTTAGATTGAAGATATAAAATATTTAAGAAGTCTAATAAGAATTAAGTTTTTAGTCCTCAATTTTTTTGGCATTGTAGACCTTATCAAGAATTTAAAAAAAAAAATAATTGATCTTTATTTGGTACCTAAATCAAAGTTATGGCATTGAAAACTTGTACAACTTTCATGAGAGAAATTAAAAAAATTCAAAATACACTTGAAGGTTGTTGGTGTAATTATTTATTCTTATAGGATATAATTACACTTTACTTAAGTTGACTTAGGATAATGCATCTCATCGTAGTTTGGATACGAGACACTTAGGGAAGTGTGCACATAGGGATGGAGAAATTCCACCTTTTGTGGTCTTATCTTGTTGTTACATTCCACATTCGGTGGGTGATCCACCTCTTGTGGAATATTATATTATTTCTCCTACCTACCCCTACATATTCTTACCCACCCTTGTTACTCATTGAGCCACATGTCATGATTGTGTGCTCACATATCCATTTGGCCTTGCCTATATAAGCAGGCTCATCTCTCTTGTATTGGTTAATCCAATTGATCACTTTTGCATATTGATGAGAATTTAGTTTGTTCTTTTCAAACTATTGTCTCTCTTTTGTGTGCTTTTCATTGTGCCCTTGATCTTGGCAAAATATCACATGGTATCAGAGCCATTGGGGCTTCATTGACTGGTTTTGGGAGACATCTTGGAAGGCTTCTAATTTCAGATCTGAGGTATTGCACATTTTGGAGACATCCTAGATTGTTTTTGACCTCACCATTGTGTCCAAGAGGCCGATTCCATTAAAATCAAGTATAAACTAGGCCATATTTGGTGAAAGTCGAATTTTGGATTTGGAGATATATATTTGCCATTTTTGGTAATTCTGTACGGGTTTTTTTTTTTTAAATAAAATAAAATATATATTTTTATTATTCTACAGATTTTTTTAATCTATCATTAATATGTAGAATATTTTTTTTATAGGGGCTAAATTGTAAAGTTTTTTTTAAAAAACAAACTATATTATATTGGGGGGGGGGGGCTACGTTGGCCCCACCCCCCATACTTTGTACCCTGCATAGTCTGCAGGGACTTGCCGTCGTGTACCATGCACCACCGGCCCCGTAGCTTTCGCTAATCACCAACCATCCGCCGCCTCTAGCAACTGCAGTACCGGTGACCGCTCCTCCCAACAACCCCTAACACGGATGCCACCTATGGCTACCACCTGTGCACCCCCGCTGCCACCTCACCATGTCATGCTGGCCTTGCCAGCTTGCCACCACATAGGTCCCACCGATCAACCACTTCACCAGTTCGTATAGTGACACGTCTCCAGCCGTACCGCACCATATCAACTTTTCTATATAGCAAGGGGTTTGTGATAGTTTTTTGATGGTCATACGACCATCAAATTTAACATAGTAAAATTTTGACGTCAGTACCTTTTTGAAAATTTTAGACCCCTCACCATTGAGTAGTTTGATTTTTTGGGTCAACTTTGAAGGCCCATAACTTGCTCAATTGTGCTCCTTTTTGGGTTCATTTTTTTTTTTTTAATTTCTGATAATTTTTCGTGCTCTCTGTAGTGGTGTAGTTATTTTCTAATTTTGGTGGACAGGTTTTTTAGAATTTGGAGATTTCCTCAGCTGTATTTGTCCAATCCTCAATTTTGCAACTTTAAAGGCTTCGGTCGGGCTCATACGACCTCCTTTTCAGGTGCCATTTTTTTAAAGTGCATAATTTTTTGTCTACTTTCATAATCTGTCATCAGTTTATAGTAATTTTGAGTGGATATTATACTTTAATAAATTGGTCCTTTGTGGCCTACTTGGTACTTGTTATTTTCTTGGATCTTAGTTTAGATCTCTTGAATTATCAATTTGAGTCTCTTTTGGCCTATTTGAGGTAGTTGTAAAGTTGAAATCAGAAGCCCACTTTTCCATTTTTTTGCAAGTGGCCCATTGTACATGCATTAAGTATAAAGTGCTAAATCGTCATTTTTGAGGGGGGAAGTTCTTTAATTGAGTGAATTTGGGGGGATGTCTTGTATGATCGTGTCTCTCTTTCCTTGTTCTCTTTCATTTTTGTTGCTATGGGTCCTCATAAATTTCCACCTTTAACTCCACATAACTATGCATATTGGAAAATAAAAGCATTGAGCAAACTAATAGAAAAAGGACTCACACATTACATAGATGGAACAATCTCAGCACCAGCAGATCCTAAGGCTGATGCTAATGCTCAATTAGAATGGATCACTAAAAATTGCATAGCTCTTGGAACTTTGCAGAAATATGTATCAGATGACCTCATTTTTCACATAGAGAAGTGTACTACAATCAAAGAGGCTTGGGATATTTTTCAAAAATTGTATGATCAAGTTGATGAAATGAGAGGCTACAAGATTGACAATGAGCTCACCAACTTGGATCCCAAGAGTTCTGATACCATCCAAGATTATGTCACTAAGGCAAATGAGCCAAGAGCAAAGCTTAAGGATTGTGGTATTAACAAAAAGGATGCTCAATTGATATTCAACTTGTTGGACAAATTTCCATCTGAATATCCAACATTTGTTTCTAGCTTTCAAACCCATCGCTTGATAGTGGGGAGTTCCTACACTATGCCTACATTTGATGCTTTCACAAAAATGTTGATATTGGAACAATCTAAGTTCTTGAACATGAGGATTCTCAAGTCTTCAAAGTCCAAGGCTTTGGTGGCTAATCAAGGGAATCAAGGGAGTCAAGGCAAAGATTCCAATAATAAGAAGAAGCAGTCTAAGTCAAAGCCACAATAGGAAAAAGGAAAATCATCCTCTCCATCACAAGGTGATCCTTCATCCTCTTCCAAGAAGGGGAATACACCTAAGAAGGAAAAACCAACTTGTTCTTATTGCAAGAAGTATGGTCATGATGAGCATCGATGCCACACTAAGAAAGTTGATGAGTCGACAAATCTCCTTAAGAAGAACAACATCAATTTTCCATCTGCCTACAATAAGAAGGAATCATCTCCTTCCACTTCCTCACAATCTAAGGGAAAAGGACAAGCATTTGTGGCCACAACAGGTTCTTTATAGTAGTGGATACTTGACTCGGGTGCCTATTATCGTATGGGTTCTACAAAGGAGCAATTTTCTTCATTGGAGCCATCTAAGATACCTCACATTTACATAGGTGATGATACACAAGTTGAGGTAGAAGGGAAAGGTTCGGTTGCCATGGATGATGGAACATTTGAGAATTTCCTTTATGTTCCTAACTTGTCTACCAATAGATTCTCTCTAATTCAAGGCTTTATTCATTCTCTCACTTTGTGCCAAGATCTCCTTCTATGGCCTTGCTTACTCATTAAAATTCAGAAAGTAAGCTATGGCATGAGCGGTTTGGTCACCTCAACTACCACTATCTTCAACAACTTAGCACTAAAGAGATGGTCATAGGTCTACCTCAAATCATTTTTTTAGAGGGTTTATGTTTAGGATGCTCCATGGGCAAGCATCCCGGAGAGAAGTTTGATAAGGGGAAAGCTTGGAGAGATTTGGAAGTTCTTCAACTTGTTCACAACAATGTATCAAGTCCATTTCCATCACCTTCATTTAGCAGGGCCCATTATGTTCTCACCTTCATTGATGACTACTCCCGCTTCACTTGGGTCTACTTTCTTGTTCATAAGAGTGAAGTGTTTGACAGATTTATAGCCTTCAAAGCTCATGTGGAGAAGCAATTTGGGAAAGTGGTCAAGATCCTTTTCATAGATAATGGAAGGGAATATGTGAATAAAAGACTTGAGGATTTTTGTACACTTGAGGGGATTGAACTTCAACATTCAATTGCCTACACTCCACAACAGAATGGAGTCACAGAAAGAAATAATGGAACTCTCAAGGAGATGGCCAGCTGCATGATACATGCATGTTCTCTTGATCCTGCCTTTTGGGTAGAGGCTATCAGTTGTGCTACACACATCCAAAATCAGGTTCCTCACAAAGCTTTGAAGGGTATCACTCCTTTTGAGGCTTGGGTTGGTAGGAAACTGATTGTGAGGCATTTTAGAGTCTTTGGGTGGCCAGCGTGGGCTCGTATTCCTCCATAGAAATGCATGATTGTGAGATATTTTAGAGTCTTTGGGTGTCCAGCGTGGGCTCGCATTCCTCCGTAGAAATGCAAGGCATTGGAACCTCAGAGTAGGCCTTGTATTTTCGTTGAATATCCTGAGGGTGTTAAGGTATATCGATTGATGGATTCAAAGAGACATGAGGTGTTTATTGAGAGGAGTGTTCATTTTGAGGAAATCTCTCCTAGCTTAACCTCTCACTTCCTCCTCCACCTTCCTCCATTGTGGATAGTGATGAGAGTGATTTAGATTATGAGACTCCTTCAACTCTGACTCGCAGGGTTACCCCTCCGTAGGGTCCACTAGAAGTTGAGGAGCCTCATCCTCCACCTCCACCTAGACCTCATTGGGATCAACATACACTTGAGTCAGAGGGTTCTCTTGTTGGGGATCCTTCAGATACACGAAGGACTCGATCATAGCATCAGGACTTTCCACATGCATACATTGCTACCACTTCTGATCCACAGACATTTCAGGAAGCATCAAGGGTTCCTGAGTGGGACCAAGCTATGGAGGAAAAGTATAGTTCCTTGATGAGGAACAACACTTGGGAGTTAGTCCCTCTCCCTAAGGGGAGAAAGATGGTTCAATGTAAGTGGATCTATTAGACCAAGTTTGCAGTGTATGGTAGTGTGGATAAGTATAAGGTTTGACTTGTTGCGAAAGGTTTCTCACAGGTTCCAGGTGTTGACTATACTGAGACCTTTGTTCCCGTAGCCAAGATGAACTCCATTCGCTTGACACTTGCTATTGCCGCAACTCATGGTTGGGCTATACATTAGATGGATGTGAATAGTGATTTTCTTCATGGAGATCTTGATGAGGAGATATATATGGAGCAGCCCACAAGGTTTCATCGAGGATTCTTCATTGGTTTTCCGACTGAGGAAATCTATCTATGGCCTCAAGAAGGCCCCTAGGGCTTGGTACACCAAGATGGATTCCTTCCTTCTCTCAACAGGATTCACTAGGTGTCATTTTGGTCCGAATGTCTACATTTTGCAGCAGGATAACTCACACTTGATACTTGTGCTCTATGTTGAGGACTTGATCATTACAGGGAGCACATCATCCATCATTAGTAGTGTCAAATCTGCTTTGCATGACCAATTTTCTATGACTGACTTGGGTCTTTTGCACTACTTTCTCAAGATAGAGATTTCATAGTCACCTTTTGGGATTACACTTTCGCAACCCAAGTATGCTCTTGATCTACTTGCACACTTTCATATGGCTGATTGTAAGCCTGCACCTACTCCCTTTGTTTCAGGATTCAAGCTTGAGGCTAAGTTCTCTTCTTGACTGGTTGATGCCACATTGTATTGTTAGCTTGTGGGTAGTCTCATCTACTTGACTCATACACGCCCTGCCATTTCATTCGTGGTTGGCATGGTTTCACACTTTATGCAGGAACCACATGAGCTTCATTGGAAAGCAACCAAACACATCTTACACTACATCTAGGGTACAAATCATTATGGGATTCACTATGCAGAAGGCACAAGAATTTGCTTGGTTGGATATACAAACTTCGATTGGGCTGGAGATTTTGATGATTGTAAGTATACTTTTGGTTACAACTTCCACCTTGGTTCGAGCCTCATTTGTTGGCAGAGCAAGAAGAAGCATGCTATTTCTCTTTCTTTGATTGAGGCTGAGTATCGAGGGACTATTAATGTAGTGACTAAGCTATTTGGCTTCAACATATTCTCACAGAGTTTGGGTTCTCCACTTCATGACTGATAGTTCTGCATTGTGACAATCAGAGTGCTATTGCGATCTCGAGGAACCCGGTCTAGCATCAGTAGATCAAACACATCGAGATTCATATGCACTATATTCAGGAGCTGATTCAAGAGCATGCCATTGATTTATAGTATTGTCCTACAACAAAGCAGATTGTAGACATATTCACCAAACCCTTCACTGAGTGTAAGTACTAGCAGTTGTGACCTCTCTTGGGGGTGCGAGATGTTTCATTGGGGGGGGTCAGCTGACTTCTCCTTCCTCTCTTATGGTGGGGCTTTTTCCTCTTGGAGGTTTTATCCTTCTTCTTTGAGAGTCTCTTTGTACATATATCTCTCTTTTGGGGGGGAGTTTTTTCCGACTGGGTTTTCTCTCTTTCTCCGTTTGTGAGAGATTGCATTGCATAGGTTTGCTTGTATTTGCATATTGTTCATGGGTACCTATCATGGCCTCATAGCCGGGACCCATCTTGCATTGTTGACTTGAGTCTTCATTCCCCTAAGTTGCACTTAAGGGGGGGTGTTGGTGTAATTATTTATTCTTATAGGATATAAGTGCACTTTACTTAAGTTGACTTAGGATAACGCATCTCATCGTAGTTTGGATATGAGACACTTAGGGACGTGTGCACATAGGGATGATGTTTGTAGGAGAAATTCCACCTTTTGTGGTTTTATCTTGTTGTTACATTCCACATTCGGTGGGTGATCCACCTCTTGTGGAATATTATATTATTTCTCCTACCTACCCCTACATATTCTTACCTACCCTTGTTTCCCATCGAGCCACATATTATGATTGAGTGCTCACATATCCATTTGGCCTTGCCTATATAAGCAGGCTCATCTCTCTTGTATTGGCTAATCCAGTTGATCACTTTTGCATATTGATGAGAATTTAGTTTATTCTTGTCAAACTATTGTCTCTCTTTTGTGTGATTTTCATTGTTCCCTTGATCTTGGAAAAATCTCACAAAGGTGCCTAAAGCCATTCAGGGCATATTGTTTTGCATTTAAAGGCAAGGGAAAACAAAGGGAAAAGTGGTCCCCATGGGATCACAGACTAACCACTTAGCTGTAGCCATGGTTGGTTACCAAACTCTTTCCCTAGATAAATCGATGGGATTTACTAAAGTCTGGCTTGAGGGAGATTCTAATAATATTGTTCAATGCCTAAAGGGCCTATCCTCCCCTTCATGGACCATAAAGAATATCATATCTCAAGCTAAGGAGATAATCAACTCTTTCAAGCTATGTGTTGTGTCTCACAATTATAGAGAAACCAACACTGTTGCTGATTGGGCTGTGAACATGGCTGTCCGTGCTGATCACACGATGAGCTGGAGAGGTGAGCTAGATCTTCCTCATGAGGTGTGTGCCCTCCTCATTTATGATAGAGTGTATGGTTATGAGGGAGTGATAAGTAATTATGACAATGCACTTATCAATGAAAAAGGCCATAATGAATTGGAAAGAGCAGCGCTCGAAGATTGAGCTAGCGTTTAATGTGGACAAGACTCCTCTGCATTTTGCTCTCTATTTTTTGCCCTGTTCTGCATTGTGAAGGATAAGAATAATTTGTTTGTGGATGCCATGGGAGGTAATAGGAAAATAATTGAGTCTCTCTCTTGTTATGAATGGAAATATAAGTCGAAGGCCTAGGCTATTCTAGAAATGACTAAGATGACAGAGTATATGGAGAGAATTGTAGGGAAAAACCCTACCATGACCAGAATTTTCAAAAAGAATTGGAAAGATGGAAAAATTACCATAGGAAGAAGAAAGGTTGAAATTGACGAAGGGATGATCGCGGAAGTTACTGGTATGCCGATGGAAGGAGGAAAGTTTTATAGAGATAGGAAGCTCATAGAAGCTGCTATCAAGTGATTCCTGAAGGAAGAGTCTGAGAAAACCAAGTTGGTGAAATCCGACAAAACCTACTACTTGCCAAATGTGATAAAGAAGGTATGGAGATGGATTCTATTTTTTGTCATGCAATATGTTACTCTTGATAGTAGATATTTTTGTGTCTACGGTTATCACTTTGTACTTTTGAATCATTTTCATCATAAAGATCTGGTGTCTATTCCCTTCTATTTGTTTAGCTCCCTTAACACTAGCATTAAGGATTTTAGGTATAACCTGGACAGTAACCCTTCTATGCATGAAGAGTTAATGTTGCTTTTATACAACCATGTCAAGGCTTCCTCTGTGTAGCATTCTATCATTGATCTTTCAAATTTAGATGATGAGTGTGAGAACTCAGATGAAAATGAAGATGATGGGTTTGATACTGAGTGGGAAGATTATGTTAATAGGATTACCCCTGCTAAGGGTTCTAGCAAGGAGAAGGACAAAGATTTGGCTTCGGGGTCTAGAAATAAGAAAGCTAGAAAAGGGGTTAAAGGAAAAAGAAGTAAGGTCCAGGAGGAGGAGAACTGGCTTGAAGATGATGAAGAGGATGATGAGGGGATGAAGACTGATAGTGATTATGTTACCCCTCTACCAAAGAAGAAAAAAAAGTGAAGCCTTGTCATCACCAAAATTAGCCCAGATAAAGGGAATGTTTTTCTTAATATCCCACCCAATCCTTAGGACCCCAATAAATCAACAGATGACATTGAAGAAGATGGGAAGATGGTGAAGGAAGGTGATACTCTTCCTCCCAATGCTATTGATGTTAATGTGGAGACTGTGGATAATTCTGCCCCTGAGATCAACATTGATTGCTGAAACTCTCCTTTAACCATGATGAATACAACGAAGAGTGGTATTATGGAGTTCTACAAGGTTATTGATTGGATCTATTTTGAGATGAACAGTTTTAAGAATAAGCTAGAGCATTCATCCAGGAAAGTGAATAACTTAGAAGTTGTTGGAACATGTAAGCTTAGTACCCTACCTAACTACCTGAATGAATTGACTAAAGCCATTAGTGATGCAAAGGCTATCACTGGGACATATGGCTCTCAATTTAAGGCTGTGGAGGATAGATTCAATGATCTGGAGAAGTGGGTTCTCAATCATGAGAAAACCCTGAAGAAAATTGGAGAACAAAGCCAAAAAATTCTGAAAGCCTCTACTGATAGCTTCAGTATGATGATCAGCAAACTAGAACAGGCCCATCAGGAAAAGAACACTATTGATACTATCGAGGATAAGGTGCTGACTCTTGAAGAGGGGACTAATGGTCATGGAAAAAGAACTCATTCTAGTACTAAGAAGATGACCCAACATGCCAAGGAGTTGGAGGAACTGAAGAGCGCTGCTGCCTCTACGGTCCTGCTAGAGAAAGAAGTGACAGAGCTATTCATAAACCTTTTTTAGGGTATGTTGCTCATAGTTGTCCCTTAGTTTTCTCTATGTTGTCCCTCTGCCTCTTTTGACTTCTTGTTGGCTTTTTGTCTTTGCCAGTTGTTTCTTTTTTGTGTTTTGATTTTTCTAGCCAGTCTTTAATGTCCTATCTTTTGATTATCTTTCTATAATAAGGTTTTGGGGCCCCTTCAAAACCTGCTTTTCACTTAATCGATGTGAGATTTTGCCAAGATCTAGAGGCAATGGAAAGCACAAATAAGAGAGAACAAAATAGATGATAGAAATAAATTGTATTCTATCAAGAAAATACTAATCAACTGGATCGTTACATGTTGTTCAATATAATGAATATGAGCCTTCATATATAGGCAAGGCTATATGGATATGTGAGCACACAAACATGACATGTGGCTCAATAAGAAATAAGGGTAGGTAGGAAATAGATGTGGGTAGGTAGGAGAAACAATAAAATATTCCACATGAGGTGGATCACCCACCGAAGGTGGAATTATCACTCCACAATAAGTGGATATGATAGAGTAGTAACAAGATCAACACCATAAAAGGTAGAAATTCTCCTACACACACTATCCCAATGTGACAGAAACACCCAAGTGTCTCATACCCAAACTACTATGAAATGCATTTCCTAAGTAAACTTAAGTAAGGTGTAATAATGTAGCGTCGTAAATTGTACGCACTTGCTAGGGTGGTACAATTTCACACCTAGTTTAGTACCCGCCTTGGTGCATTTTACATTTTGCATTGCATTTCTCCTTTAGCACTTAATTAATCAAATTAATTAGGTCTAAGGTCCTATTTCATCGTCCTCTACATCATAAAGTTGGGCCCTTTCGTTAAAGCGTGCCCTTTTCATTTTATTCCTCCAATACATCACTCAATCAAAAACCCTAATTAAGTCCTATTTTGAGCTTGGGGGCTTGGTTTTGGGGGTCAAAACATCTCGAAATCACCTGTAACTTTGGGATTCTCTCTAAAATCATTATATCCGACGGCCCTAAAAATTTGGTGAAAAGTTGTCGGGACTGTGGCGCCCAGAGTGCACATGGTCCCGGACATTTTTCCTGAAATTTTAGGAGCACAATCCAATCATAAAATAAAGCTTAACCCCAAGAAATTGGCGGGAAATTCAATCTCTAGGTCGGCCAAAAGACGAAATTACGACCTAGGGTTTCATACATAAGAGCTCTCTTTCTTCATTTGAAGGGATCCGATTTTTGTTTTCAGGAACCTCATATGCAGCGAAAGAGCAGATCTTTGAAGACTTCAACAACATTCAACATCCCTCTATCAAGCATTTATCAATTTCATTCATCCATTTAGGGGCTGGAAGACATTGAAGAACAATAGGAGATTACCGACTGAAGATTGGCTTGTACTCCTCCCTTGGGGGTTGGGTATGATTTCATGCTGTTTTCATGTCTTTGCATAAGCTTCAATATATCCTTTATTCATGCTTTAGATCACTTTGCATCTTGATTTAGAGCATTTACATCGTCATTTACAAGCAATTAGGGTTTACTTTCTAGGTTGCTCTAGTTTGCTTGCTTGCATTTTAGGACCTTGCACACACACTAGGTCTGCACACACAATACATTTTACAATACAACTTGGCTATTCATGGAGGTGGAAATCACCAAAGCGGGGGTTTGACTAAGGCAAAACCCTATATAGCCGCCCATACCCTTTTCAGATATAAGTGCAGGTTTCGGGACTCGGATGACGCCGCAGGTGACAGATTCGGGAAAAGCAGGTCGAGACAACACTCCACATCAAATTGCAGAGTAAAAGACCTAAACAGGGGCATGGGGCGCCTTGGTCCTACCTGGACAGGGGCGTTGGGTGCCCTGGTCCTTGGGACAGAGGCGCTGGGCGCCCTGGTCCTCCTGACAGACAACATTTCCAATAGTTTCCAGAGTGCAAGATAGCAGTTTCAGGAGCAGTTTTCGACACTGTATCAGGACAGTGGCGCCCATGCCCCCGTCCCAAACATTTTCAATCTGATTTTGACTCTGGGTACGCATCTGCATTCTTATTTCATCCTTGTATTTACAGCTGTTCATTGTTTAATCTCAATTCTGCAATCTTGTTATTCGTTTGTGCATGCATTTTGGGATTAGGACTTGAACTTGCATTATTTTATCTTCCAATTTCAACGAAGGAATAGAAATCCTAATAGGTAGCCCGTGGCTCTCTCTTTCACAAGAAGAAGTAGCCAATTGTGTGATACCTCTAGGCTCTTTCGTATTCTGTAATGTGTGTCAAAAGGTAGGATTAGGGCATGTTAACCTAGTCTCACTTTTTCCCCTACACATTTTGGTGAGCCTGACGTGAACCTATCATTGCTTCCTCTTGCATTGCATTTGTTAGATCTAGATCTAGATTTAGTGTGTTTTCATTTCATTTTCATTAAAAAGAAAAAAAAAAGAGAGTGTGTTTCTTTGCATTGTGTGTTTAAGTTTTATGCAACCTTTATTTCAAAATGTCAGATTTTTATTTGCAAAATGTTCATGCTTTTGATGATTATTATGAGTATAGCCAAGATGAATTAGATGAAGCTTTAGATGAGTTTTTGAACCCTAAAGATGCCAAACCTTCATTTTACCAAAAACTCATAAACCTTGTTACTATGCCATTTAGATGTGATGAGAAAGATAAGTCGAATGGTTCCTCTCAAGGGTACATTCCTATCAACTCTTCCACTGAATCTAGTAACATGGTTGTGTTCAATAATCCCCTCTATGAGGAGATGTCTCCTTTTGAATCAAAAGATAGACCTTTTAATCGATATGATCATGCTTTGTTGGATGATGCTCTTGATGACTTTGTGGCTTTATCGAAATCTTTAAACAAGAACAAGACTTCTAAATTGGTTAACATGATAAACCTAAATGAACATAATAAGCCTCTCTTTGAAGTCCAAGGTGCTTATCCTTCTCCCACCTTTCAAGTTCCTAAATCACCTCTCCTTACTGTCCAAGGAGGGTATGATCATGATTCCTTTTGTACTCCGAATAAACCAATCATCACCGTGCAAGGAAGAAAACCTATAAGTCCTTATAGTTATGCCAAGCAAATAACTAGAGAGAGTTATCATGCGGTTGCCCATACTTATCACACTAGAAATAATAGGCAGCCTAATCCTCCTCCTGTTATTCCAGTTTCTCTTCCTAATCCTCAACCAATTCTTCCACAAGCTCCCCGTATTTCACAAGTTATGGGTAAGGAATATGATCTCATAGAACAACTTAAAGCTACCCCTGCTAAGATATCCCTTTGGGATTTGATTCAAACTTCTTCCGCTCATCATGGAATGTTACAAGACGCCTTGAAAGATTTGAATGTTCCTCCACCGAATACATCTAGTAATATAGCATCTTTAGTTAACTCTGTGATGAATCCTAAAGCTCAAATTGTGTTTACCCAAGATGAGTTGCCTACTAGTGAAATTCAACAACAATATGATCCCTTGATGATTGTGGTTATCATGAAAGACACTGCTATAAGACGAACACTAGTAGATAATGGCTCTGGCCTAAATGTGTGTAGCATTAATCTATTGCATAAAATGAATGTGGATACATCTCTCATTGACCTTGACTCTCATCCCATTCGAGGCTTTGAAAATGTGGCTAAGACTTCATTAGGTATTATCACCTTACCTCTCACAGTAGGACCTATTACTTTGCCTACTCCTATCCATGTTATGTCGGGAAATTTAACATACAACTTGTTATTAGGGAGGCCTTGGATTTACAGTGTGCAAGCTGTCCCCTCTACATTGCATAGACAAGTTAAATTTATCTATAACAATAAGACATATACCTTGATAGGTGATACTAATTTCCAAGCTTGTCTACAAACATCTACTTCCAAAGGGGGTTCTTCTAAGCCATCCTCGTCTAGTGATGACTCTTTAAACAAGATACCTATCGATGAATCTTCGCTCTCTGATGATCAAAATTCTTTGGATGAGTCTGGAGCTCCTGAAGAAGATTCTTCTCGACTTGAATCTACACATAAGAAAGATTTTGATCCTGAGAAGGTTCTCGTAGAAGACGATTGAGGATCTCTTGATTTCAATCCCACCTTTTTAGGTGAATATAAGGTTCCTTCTAAAGAGCTTAAGGTTGAAAAGAAGGAAGAAGCTAAAAATCAATCAATCTTACCTGAACCTATGAGTAATAATTTTGTGGCCGCTTCTCAAACCTCTTCTCCTCACACCTCTAATTATGAAGAGTTTGATTCTTTGTCTTATGAAAATCCACCTTCTCTTTCTAAAATGGCTGATCGTTATGGTCGTGGTTTTCGCATTTTTGCTAAGCATGGGTATCATGGAAATGATTGTGGCACTCATGAACAAGGGATGGAGGTTCCTCTAGAGACTAATTTTCACAATTATGCCTTTGGACTTGGCTATAATCCCTGCAAACGCACTAAAGCTTCTAAAAGACCATGCATTAGTGTTAATGCTATTTCTACATCTCTATCAATACAACACCCTGAGTATATTGATGGGGATCCTTCGGGTGACTGTGCTTTGGATGTCTTCCCTACCGACGATGCTTTAGCTGAATTCTTGGGAGCCTATGACACTCTTCCTCATTATCATCACAATAGGGGACTCTCTTATTGTTTGAACACTAAAGCCTATTTTGGAAAAGAGATCGATAATGATGAGATTGTGAAAGAATTCCCTCAGTTAAAGGATACTCCTCAGCAAAGTAATCTTCTCATAAGTGACACCACTGATGTTAAGATGGATCCTTGCAATAAAGAGAAAGTTATTAAAATTGGAAAATGTTTGGATGAAGAGGAACAAAAACAATATGAAGATTTATTGCATGAATTCCCCGAGATCTTTGCTTGGACATACTCTGACATGCCTGGTATAGATCCTAAGATTGTTACTCATAACATTGTCTTAGTTCCTGATGCTAAGCCCGTGAAACAAAAGATTCGAAAAATGAATCCTAAGGTGGCTCTGCTTGTTAAGGCTGAGATTGAAAAATTATTGGAGGCTAGATTTATCTGCCCTATTGACTATTCCCCATGGATTTCAAATATTGTTGCTGTGGCTAAACCAGATAACAAAATAAGAATGTGTACCGATTTTTGAGATTTAAATAAGGCTTCCTTGAAAGATGATTTCCCTCTTCCCAACATTGACATGATAGTTGATTCTATGGCAGGACATGCCTTGTTATCCTTCATGGATGGTTTTTCAGGATACAATCAAATTTTCATTAACCCTCAAGATGAATTTAAAACCGCTTTCACCACTCCTTGGGGTACGTTTTGTTGGATAATGATGCCTTTTGGACTTAAAAATGCCGGTGCAACTTATCAACGAGCGATGACCTTTATCTTTCATGATTATATGCATAAGATTTTAGAGGATTATGTTGATGATATTTTAGCCAAATCCATTCTTCGCATATATCATATTAAAATCCTTCGTCAAATCTTTGAAAGAGTTCGTAAATATCACATGCGCTTGGATCCCCGAAAATGTGTTTTCGGTGTGGATAGTGGAAAACTATTAGGATTCATAGTTTCGCATCGTGGGATCGAGGTGGAAACTAAGAAAATAGATGCTATTGTCAACATGCCACCTCCTAGAAATGTGTCTCAACTTAAAAGCTTACAAGGAAAGATTCAAGCTATTCGTAGGTTCGTATCTCAACTTGCGGATCGTACCTTTCCTTTTACTCAACTTCTTAAAAAGGATATCACTTTTCAATGGAACGAAGATTGTCAGCAAGCATTTGAAGATTTAAAAGTGTATTTGGCTAGTCCTCCTATTCTTCAGCCTGTCGAACCTTCTAAACCCTTCCTTCTGTATACAGCTGCTTCCTCTCATGCTCTCGTAGCATTGTTGGCACAACATGATAAAGATGGTAAGGAATGTCTGGTTTATTACATAAGTCGTACCTTACTCGATTATGAGACCCGATATTCTACGATAGAAAGACAATGCTTGGCCTTGGTGTTTGCAACTCAGAAATTGAGACATTATCTTTTAAATTCAGAAGTCCATGTCATGGTAAAGTTTGATCCTTTGAAGCATCTTTTCTCTAAAACTGATTTATCAGGACGCCTAGCTAAGTGGGTTATGATGTTAACCGAATTTGACCTTAAATTTGTTTCACAAAGAGAAATTAAAGGACAAGCATTGACCGACCACTTAGTTGAGGCCCCTTCACCTTTCTCCTTCCCTAATTCTGAGTCTTTCCCCGATGACTTCATTCTTTCTATAGAGAAAGATGAAACTTGGGAATTATACTTTGATGGTTCTAAGTGTCGTATGGGATCGGGGGCAGGTGTTGTTCTGATTTCTCCTACAAGGAAATCTATTCCCTTATCCTATCGTCTAAATTTCCTGTGTACCAATAATATTGCTGAGTATGAGGCTCTTATAGCGGGAATAAAGGCAGCCTTAGCTCTGAACATAAAACACATACATATTTATGGAGATTCTCAATTGATTATAAGACAAGTAACAGGACTGTATCAAGCAAAACAAGACAAATTATCACAATATAAAGACCTTGCTATCTCTTTATTACAAAAATTCGATTCTTATACCATGGAACCTGTTCCTCGAAAAGATAATCGACATGTGGATGCAATGGCATGTGTGGCTTCTCTTGTATCTTTAGAGGACCCTGTGGTTGATCTTAAATTTGTTATTCACAACCTTATTTCTCCAGCTATTGTAGACGATTCTAGCTTGGTAACATGTTGTGACTTTGTAGATTCAGACGAATGGTATTCGCATATCGTAAGATATTTGACCGATGGTACCTTTCCTAATTCTGCCAATAGGAACACTAGGGCTAGAATCCGCAAGCTGTCTGCTAGGTATATCATTCTTTCTAATGTCCTTTACTGAAGGGGTTATGACGGTCTTCTCCTTCGCTGTCTTAACAAATTGGAAATCCCCGTTGCTCTTGAAGAGGCACATTCAGGTGCCTGTGGGGGGCATTTTGGAGGGAAATCCTTGGTTCAAAGATTGCTTCGTATGGGATACTATTGGCAAACTATGCAGAAGGATTCTTTTTCATTTGTTAAGAAATGTCATCAATGTCAACAACACAATAATCTGATTCATGCTCCTGCCCAAGAACTTCGTTCTCAAGTAGCTTCTTGGCCTTTCTCCGCATGGGGTTTGGATCTCATCGGTAAAATCTCTCCTCCTTCATCTCAAGGACACACCTTCATTATAACTACAACAGATTACTTTACAAAGTGGGTAGAAGCTATTCCCCTTCGCTCTACTACTGCTGAAGTGATTTGTCAATTTCTTTTAGAAAACATCATTTCTCGATTCGGGATACCTTCCACTATAATCTCAGATAATGGGACATCATTTAAGAACAAGGACGTGAAGAAATTTCTCGAGAAGTATCATATCAAACATCGATTCTCTACACCATACTATCCTCAGTCAAATGGTCAAGCTGAATCATCCAATAAGATAATTGAACAAATTCTTCGCAAAACCGTGAATAAGCATGGTAAGGATTGGAGTAACCAGCTAATCTATGCTCTTTGGGCCTACCAAACGAGTGTACGAATTGCTACAGGAACTACTCCTTATAATCTTGTTTATGGTGTTGACACTATTATGCCTTTAGAGTTAGAGATTCCATCACTTAGGGTTTCTCTCAAAGGTATAGTAGATGATGACTCTTATAGAGAACAATGACTTCAACAACTTGAGATGCTTGATGAACAACATATAAACGCTCTTGAGCATATTCAAGTGTATCACAAAACTCTACAATGAAGCTATAATGATAAGGTTATTCAACGTTCCTTCTCAGTAGGTGACTTAGTTCTCTATGAGAATCAGCGCAATGTGAATGCCTTACCTGTGGAAAAGGGAAAATTTAGTCCTAATTGGCTTGGACCATACATCGTTATTGAAGATTATGGATTAGGTGCTTACAAAATAGTGGATGTAGACGGTATGCCTCTTAAAGAACCTATAAATGCTATGCACTTGCGTAGATATTATGCTTAATTCTTCATTCCTTATTTATCTTCTTTTCAGTTCTTCAACATTAGGTAATATGTTAGTATCTCCTAATTAGAGAAAAATAGAATTAAATGTTATGGTGTTTAATCTATATTGCTTCATTCTTGACAAGCGTGTTTCTTTACTTTATAGTTTGTCTTGAATTCATTTAATGTAAATTGTAAAAGATTTACATTTCCATTATGCTAGCATATTTCGCAATGTCTTATGTGTTAAGTAGGATCGTATCATGTTGTGTTTAAGTTCAAAATTAAATCACATTAGTTATATGATTCTTAGACTTAATGCATATTTCTTCCCTATCATCAAAGTAGTACTTGATTAAATATTTTAATTAAGTCACACATGTATCAATTTAATCATGGAGCATTGAGAAATCAATCACATGGAAATTAAATCCTGAACATACATGTACATCTACCAAATGTATTTGATCTAATCAAAACAAAATATACATTGTTTTAAGCATTAGAGATAACACATTTGAGACAAAAGAGAAGCATGTATATATATATATATATATATGTAGATCGTATATAGGTCATTGTACATCCAAAATATGACCTATCCAAAATCATCATAAAATCATCTCCTATCCCTAGGGCTGGTGGCTGGAGAGTGTTGACTAGATGCTCCCTCCTGATCCGGCCGTGCAGGTGGACCCATAGGTGTGTAGTGCGATATAGACCGCGAGTGACTCTGAGAGGAACTCCTACGATCCCTATCCATAAGGATCGCGCGATAGGAGGTAGCCTCGGCCTGAGCAGCTGCTAGATCTTGCCGTGCCCGCTGAAGGTCCTCTGATAGGACTCTCTCTCTCTCCCTCCATATGTCTACCTGTACTCGGAATGGGGAAAACAAGTCCTCATGCCGACCCGCGTTCCCCTGAGGCCTATAAGCAATCTGGGAGGAACTAGGGATTTGTGCCATCATGGAAATGTCTGTCACTGCCTGCTGAATCAGGGAACGCCACTCCTGCACATTAGCTGTAGCAGTAGAACAGATTTTTGTATTAGTACCATTCTATATCATCAAAACATTAATCAATCAATATAAACCTACTATACCTGGATCTCCCTCATGCCAGTAGGGATCATGATATGGTAGCATCTGTGACTGGGAACTACTAGGCTCCCCTCGCTTGAATAATCTGTGCACGATGGGTGTAGGCTAGATGGTACTAGAAATAGGTCTCCGTATCGCCTCGTGTTCCCCCTTTTGGGGAATAAGAGGAGGATCCAGAGCTATGGTATCATCTCCTGAATGGTGGGGAGCTGCATCTGACCCCTCCTCATCATCTCTATCCTCCTCCTCCTCGTCATCCTCCTCGTCATCTTCATCCTCATCCTCACTTGCATCCTCCTCATCCTCATCTCTATCCGTGTCCTCCTCCTCCTCCTCCTCCTCGGCACTAGGCTGATCTCCTGTGGGTGGATTAGGATCTCCTACCTCCTCATGACCCTCTCCCTCCTCTGGCTCCTTTGACCTGGATCCCTGGTCCTCATCTCGGTCTCCATGTCTCCATGGGCCTGGATGGCCTGTTGGGTGATCTGGTGGAAAGATAGGCCCTGGGTATGATCTCATAAACCATGAGACATACCTGCGCTGTGCTCTAGGCTCTGCAGAGTAATCAATGACTACATCCTGATTAGATCCCTCTATATCTGTAGTCTCAATGTCATCTATCGTCGGTCTCGCTACTACTCTAGGTCTGGGAAGGACTCATGAGTGTCGAGTATAGATGGGTACATCGGCTGGAATGCACTGCTCTAGCCCAAACTGCCTCTGTACTTGGTCGAAGTAGAATGGGACTATGATATGTGAATATCGCCCCCGCAGTAGGCGGTTCCTCTGTAGGCATGCTAACTGTCTCTCCATCCCATCCCATCTGTGCATCCGCAGATAGGGTCTCCATACTGTCACCTCGGCTGTCAATCTATCAAAAATCACTCTCCAATATAACAGATCTCCAAATCTCCACTCACTGGTAAGTGGATAAGAAAACACCCTAGGTCGCTCGCTAGCCATACTCATCGGAAAGCCGACAGGCCTGGTGCATGTGAAGTGCTCAAATACCCACACCTGTAGAAGTGTGCATGTCATCAAGCTGCAACCCTGTCCAAACACATACTCCTCAAGGTCATGATAGAGATGTGCAAGCATACTCCGACCCCAAGCATATACTCTCTTGTGTCTCTCCATAGCTCTGATGCACCATGTGAGACCCCCATGCATATGCGTACCTCACCCATTAGGGCAGACGACTAGTGCTATGATGGTGATCATAAGGCGTCTCACAAGGGGCACCTCTCCTGTAGGATGTAAGAGCCAACTGACCATGATGTGACCTCTCATCTCGCTCGGCATGACTCTCCCTATGCAATATACCTACTCTCTCTGATGGTCCTCCACTGACCGATTTCGCGTATGTAACAGTAGCTCCTCTGATAGGAAGACGAAGTATGCGGTACACATCCTCAAGTGTAACCATCAGCTCCCCTACTGGAAGATGAAATGTGCATGTGTCAAGATCCCATCGCTCCATCAATGCCATCAGCATCGTAGGATGGAACCGAATGGCTGGCATGAGGATCGCATACCATAATCCCATGATCGACAATGTGTCTCTCTCTACCTGAGTCAGCCGCGGAATCTGATCTTGCAAACTGCGAAGAATCTGTCCCGCCGTATGCTCTCTCATGTATGGGAGACCTTGCAACACAAAAACATAACTGTAATCAGTACTCAATCATCAAAATCACTCATGCAAACTATCAAACATCATATGCTAACCCTGAAATCCCTCGCCAAGCCCTGATTGGGACCATGGCGCCCTGTCAGGGACCATGGCGCCCTGATTGGGACCATGGCGCCCTGTCAACGACCATGGCGCCCTGTCAGGGACCATGGCACCCTAAGGGGACCAGGGTGCTCCACAGGGACCATGGCGCCCTGGGTGGGGCCCGGGTCAGACTTCAGGGCCCGCAAATGATCACAGAAAGTCAAAATGCGGAAAATCAAAAGTCAACACTCAGTCAACTCACCTCGTCCAGTGGCTCGTCGTCGATCACGACTTGGCGAAGGATCTCAATCCTCGTGGGATGCTCCGGTCGTCGTGAAGGCATGATGATGGCTATGTGGGCTCCACTACAATGAACAGTATTCCGAAATCAACAAAGTGACAAATGCAAATGTCACTTTCAAAGTATATACTTTCATTCCTTTACCTTTACTTTCGAAACCCTAATTTTCCTCTATCACTCATTTCATCATAACTTGAGTTTGGGAGATGCGATTTTCGAGCCATTTGTTGCATAGGAATCGTATATGATTTTCGAGCCCTTTGTTGCGTAGGAATCATATTTTCATTCCCCTACTCTCGGGATGTTCCAAAAAGTGCTCTGATGAAGCCTATTCAGTGAACATCCCTCATCAATACTCTCTTACACAATTTGTCGTAAGTAAACATGCTACCCTGTTTCACCTCCCTAATAAGCAAGTCAAAACAGGGGGGGGCATACAGCTACTCACAAATTTCATCACTTTCCTTAGTAAGCATTAGGTGATTTTGTGATCTAACGTGTGTTTTGTAGGGTGCGGTTCCTAACTGTGTACTGCAGATACCGCTGGGGGCTTCGTCCGACAACTTATGGATATATCCTTTTTCAAATGATGTTTACTTTTCTGTACTTTAGCTTGCATATGCACGTAGTACTCATATGACCGCTAAAGTGGGGGCTAAATGTAGCATTGTAAATTGTACGCACTTGCTAGGGTGGTACAATTTCACACCTAGTTTAGCACCCGCCTTGGTGCATTTTACATTTTGCATTTCATTTCTCCTTTAGCACTTAATTAATCAAATTAATTAGGTCTAAGGTCCTATTTCATCGTCCTCTACATCATAAAGTTGGGCCCTTTCGTTAAAGCGTGCCCTTTTCATTTTATTCCTCCAATACATCACTCAATCAAAAACCCTAATTAAGTCCTATTTTGAGCTTGGGGGCTTGGTTTCGGGGGTCAAAACATCTCGAAATCACCTGTAACTTTGGGATTCTCTCTAAAATCATCATATCCGACAGCCCTGAAAATTTGGTGAAAATTTGTTAGGACCGTGGCGCCCGGAGTGCACATGGTCCCAGACATTTTTCCCGAAATTTTAGGAGCACAATCTAATCATAAAATAAATATTAACCCCAAGAAATTGGCAGGAAATTCAATCTCTAGGTTGGCCAAAAGATGAAATTACGACCTAGGGTTTCATACATAAGAGCTCTCTTTCTTCATTTGAAGGGATCCAATTTTTGTTTTCAGGAACCTCATATGCAGCGAAAGAGCAGATCTTTGAAGACTTCAACAACACTCAACATCCCTCTATCAAGCATTTATCAATTTCATTCATCCATTTAGGGCTTGGAAGACATTGAAGAACAATAGGAGATTACCGACTGAAGATTGGCTTGTACTCCTCCCTTGGGGGTTGGGTATGATTTCATGTTGTTTTCATGTCTTTGCATAAGCCTCAATATATCCTTTATTCATGCTTTAGATCACTTTGCATCTTGATTTAGAGCATTTACATCGTCATTTACAAGCAATTAGGGTTTACTTTCTAGGTTGCTCTAGTTTGCTTGCTTGCATTTTCGGACCTTGCACACACACTAGGTCTGCACACACAATACATTTTACAATACAACTTGGATATTTGTGGAGGTGGAAATCACCGAAGTGGGGGTTTGACTAAGGCAAAACCCTATATAGCTGCCCATACCCTTTTCAGATATAAGTGCAGGTTTCGGGACTCAGACGACACCGCAGGTGACAGATCCGGGAAAAGCAGGTTGAGACAATACTCCACATCAAATTGCAGAGTAAAAGACCTGGACAGGGGCATGGGGCGCCCTGGTCCTGCCTGGACAGGGGCGTTGGGCACCCTGGTCCCTAGGACAGAGGCGCTGGGTGCCCTGGTCCTCCTGACAGACAGCATTTCTGACAGTTTCCAGAGTGCAAGATAGCAGTTTCAGGAGTAGTTTCCGGCACTGTATCAGGACAGTGGCGCCTGCGCCCCCGTCCCGAACATTTTCATTCCGATTTTGACTCTGGGTACGCATCTGCATTCTTATTTCATCCTTGTATTTACAGCTGTTCATTGTTTAATCTCAATTCTGCAATCTTGTTATTCGATTGTGCATGCATTTTGGGATTAGGACTTGAACTTGCATTATTTTATCTTCCAATTTCAACAAAGGAATAGAAATCCTAATAGGTAGCCTCTGGCTCTCTCTTTCACAAGAAGAAGTAGCCAATTGTGTGATACCTCTAGGCTCTTTCGTATTCCGTAATGTGTGTCAAAAGGTAGGATTAGGGCATGTTAACCTAGTCTCGCTTTTTCCCCTACACAAATAATATCCAACATGAATAATTATTTACACCAACACCCCCCCTTAAGTGCAACTTAGGGGAATGCACTTAAGTCTACAATGCAACTAAGCAATGTAAGATGGGTCCCGACTACAAGGCCATGTTAGGTACCCATGTACAAATGCAAATGCAAAGCAAACCAATGCAATGAAATCTCTCACAAAGCGGGGAAAGAGAGAAAAACCCAATGGGAAAAAACCCTACCCCATAAGAGAGATGAAAGCTATACAAGAGAACTCTCATAGAAGTATGTGAGGAACAAAACCCCATGTGAGGAAAAAGTCCCCCCCAATATGAGAGAAGAAGAGAAGATAGGAAGCCCCCCCTCAATGTAGAAGCTAACAAACTGCTCCATGAACGTTGAACAACATTCCTCCCCTTAGGAAGAAAAAAAACCAAAGGTGTATCCATGAAGTATCCCCAATCATATTGAAGGGAATATGCATGAAAAAAACTCATGATGAATGGAATCTCTAAAAAACTGCTCAAGTGTCCCCATGTCAAAGATGAAAGATACCCCATCCAAAGGTGGTAAACTACTCCACATTGTTGAAAAAGTTACTCCAAGATCTAGTGGAGATGAATGTATAACATGTCCCAAAGACTCACATGTCTCCTCTAAACATAAAGAGACCTCCTCCAACTGCTCTACATAAGTATCCACAATCATGTCAACCTCGAAAGAATGATCATGTAGAGAATGAACAAGAGGGTCAGAGTGTTCCCTTGCAACAATCAAAGAAGGATCATCTTCATCAAAGAGAAGATGAATATCATCAATGATGTCTGCCAAATCTGCAATGTAGAATTCCACAAACAAACCTGTAATGTCTGTCAAATAATCATCCCATGAAACTGAAGTTGGAAGACATGAAATAGCCTGTTGCATTGAATCACAAGAAGGCAAAAATGTCACACTAACTGCATCATCAAGTGCAATAGATGATGTTATATCAATAGGAGGAGATGAAATGCAAGGCTCAAGACGGGGTCACATGTGAGAATCCCCAAGTTAAAGTACCCAAAGTTCTCAAAATTTGAACCATATGTAGAATCATCATATGTGAAATAATCATCATCAACAAAATCTAAAAAGGAGTTTAACCAAGATGCATGATCAACCACCCCAGTTGCAATGATAGCTTGAGTCTCCAAGTCTCTAATGAAAAATGACTCAGGTGTGAACTCCACAATTCTCTTAGTTACGCCATGTGTGATTTGATAGATGTAAAGGAGATTGTTTGTCAAATGGGGTACACACAACACATTATTGAAGGAGTTATCCCCAATGGCAATAGATCCTTTCCCAATCACATCCATGTATGTATTATTGCCCATAAAAATCTACGGCATGGTGTAAGGCTCAAATGAAGACAACATAGACTGCGAAGATGCCATATGATGAGAAGCCCTTGAATCTAGAAGCCATCTCCTTGAATCATGACTTGTAGTAGCACAAAGAGATTTTCCTTTTCTTGTCCCAAAAGAGTGAGTCTTCCCACTTGTAGAAGCCATGAATGCTTTCCCTTTTCCTTTTGAATGTGAGGAAGTGGAAGTTGATGAATCATCCTTCTTGTAGACATTAGGCAAATCAATGTTATGAATTTTGAGGATATGTGTGAGCTCATCAATCTTCTTACAATGGCATCAACACTCCTCATGACCAAACTTTTTACAATATGCATAATTAGGTCTCTCTCTCTTTGGTGAATTGTCCCTCTTGGAAGAGGATGAATCTCCTTGTTGTGGAGAAGGTGATGCTTTGTCCTTAGGATTTGATTGCCATTTCTTCTTGTTGGAGTTGTCCTTTCCTTGATTTCCTTTGTTCCCTTGATTTGCCACTAATGCTTGAGACTTAGAAGTCTTAATAATGCTCATGCTTATCAACTTAGTTTGTTCCATCATCAACATTTCAGTGAAAGCATCAAATGTAGGCACTGTGTAGCTTGAACCCATTGTCATCCTATGGGTTTGGAAACTAGAAACAAATGTTGTATATCCTTGTGGAAGTTTTCCCAACAAATTGAAGATTAATTTAGTATCCTTCTTATCAATGCCACAATCCTTGAGTTGTGCCCTCAACTCTTTTGCCTTAGTGACATAATCTTGTATAGTATCAAAGTTCTTGGGATCTAACATGGTGAGATCACTATCAATCTGATATCCCCCAATCTCATCAACTTGACCATACAAGTCTTGAAACTTTTTCCAAGCATCCTTGATTAGAGTACATTTCTCAATATGAAAAATTAGATCCTTTGATACATACTTTCTTAAGGTACCAATTGCCATGATATTTTTAGTGATCCAATCCAAGTGACCAATAGGATCAATCTTAGGATCAATGGGAGAAACAATAGTTCTATCAATATAATGAGTTAGTCTTTTTTCCATAAGTTTACTCCATGCATCAATTTTACAAGTAGAATAATTATGAGGAGTTAAGAGAGGAAAATTAGGAGAACCCATATTAGAAAAAAGGAAAAAAGACAAGATAGAGAGAGGCACAATCACACAAGACACCCCCCCCCCCCTCACCCCCCCGAAAAAAAAAAAAAAATAAAAATAAAAAATCATGATTTGGCCCTTTATACTTAGTGTGTGTACAATAGGCCACTTGAAAAATAAGGCAAGGTGGACTTCTGATTTAAATTTTACAGCTTCTCAAAATGAGATATAAGAGACTTCAACAAATACCGCTAGTGATCTAAACTGAGATCCAAGCAAAATACAAGTACCAAATAAGCCAAAAAATGACCAAATACTAAAAGTGCAATTTCTACTCAAAATCACTCCAAATAAATGGCATATTATGAGATTAGAAAAAAAATTATGCACTCTAAAAAAAAATGGCACATGAAAAGGAGTCCATATGAGCCTGAACGAAGCCTCCAAAGTTGTAAAAATCGGGATTTCACGATTTCATAAAAACCTGTATCCGAAAATCAGAAAAATCCTACACCACTGTATAGATCACAAAATTATACCCCAAAACAAAAAAAATTGCTCGAAACAATGAGTCCAGATGAGTGAGATATAGCTATTTGACAATTGTGTGCAAAATTATAATTTCTGAAAAATTTCCCTCACAACTTCAAACTTTAAATGCCTCTAGATTTGGCCTCTGAAGTCCGATTTGGATGAAACAAAAGACAAAAATAACTTTTTTGGACCTTCTCAATCCATTGGTAACCTTAGATTTGACCCAACAAGCTTCAATAATAACCTGTCATAGAAATCTCCAAAATGCAAACCCCAAATAGCATCAAATTTCTCTCAATTAGCAAACCAATGACACTCTAATGGCTCTGATACCATGTGAGATTTTGCCAAGATATAGAGGCAATGGAAAGCACAAATAAGAGAGAACAAAATAGATGATAGAAATAAACTGTACTCTATCAAGAAAATATTGATCAACTGGATCATTACATGTTGTTCAATGTAATGAACATGAGCATGCATATATAGGCAAGGCTATATGGATATGTGAGCACACAAACATGACATGTGGCTCAATAAGAAACAAGGATAGGTAGGAAATAGATGTGGGTGGGTAGGAGAAACAATAAAATATTCCACATGAGGTGGATCACCCACCGAAGGTGGAATTATCACTCCACAATAAGTGGATATGATAGAGTAGTAACAAGATCAACACCATAAAAGGTGGAAATTCTCTTACACACACTATCCCAATGTGGCACAAACACCCAAGTGTCTCGTACCCAAAATACTATGAAATGCATTTCCTAAGTAAACTTAAGTAAGGTGTAATAATATCCAACATGAATAATTATTTACACCAACAAGCGAAAACAAAGGGAAAAGGGGTAAAAATTATTCCTATATTAGAAGCTACAAAAAGGTAGAAGGTTGAAAGGTAAGGGGGATTTAAACTATAATGTGTTGCAGCTTGTTACATATATTTTTTATTAATAATTATTTATTTTTAAAAATTGAAAATTTTATTTTCAATAATTATTGGTTGAAATTATTTTATTATTATTCTATAAAAATATTAAAAAAAAAAATTAGCATTAAAAAATCTTAATGAAGAATAATTTACTATTAAAGATTTATTTTTTAAACTTAAAATTGGGAAAAAAATTTAAATTATTTTCAATAATTATTTTATTATTATTAAAAAAATATTAATTATAAATAATTGAATATTAAGGATTTATTTTTCAAACTTAAAAATGAAAGAAATTTAAATGATTTTTAATAATTATTTTATTATTGATTTAAAAATCTTAATTATTAATAACTTAAAATTAATTTATTTTTCAAGCTTAAAATTAGAAAATAATAATAATTACTTTATTTATTTATTTATTTTTTAATGGTAAGTGCTATCAGCTGTGGGGATAGCACCCTATATTAATAAAAGAAAATAAATACATAGTTATGTTATCACATATCCAAAATCTCTTCACCTAAGGAAGGAGCATAGCTACATAGTTATGTTATCACATACCAAAATCTCTTCACCTAAGAAAGGAGCATAGCTAAATTACACCATAACCAACCCGACCATCAGAGTCCTAATCCCTAATTTTGTCTAATAAAGAGAAGGATATCCACCACTACATCCCCTATGCTGAGGAGATTGTCAGTTGACCCCTCCGATAGCCACCAATCATCAGATTCCAGGAGCCTCCTGAAATTATTGAGGTTGCCGCTCAACACACTAGCTTTGAACATGCACCAAGCCTCTCTCACAAACTGGGCTTTTTTTCTTTGCTCTACTCCATGAGCCACCTCACCATCAGCCTCCTCCTCCTCATCGTGGTTCGAGTCTGTCATCTCTATCGTGCCCGTGTCCAACTCATCTCCCTCATCATCCTCCTCCACTTCCTTTCCTTTTGCATCCATCTCCTCGACGTCGTCACCATCTGACTCCTCCTAACCATTGTCCGACGAGTCCTCTGTGTCAGATGCAGAAGAAATGCTCTCTACAAGCTTGAAATACAGCTTCAGGATGCTCTCCCTGGCTCCTTCCCACAGTTCAAAAATAGCATCTGCCACGGCATGGATATTCATAGGGTTAACAAATCCTTGCATCAAGCCAACACCTTCCACCCGAGAATCTAGGATATCCACTATGGGAGTGATTACCGCTGGGTATATGCACGAAGTTGTGGTACCAAAAAGGTGCCACACTTCAAAAAAAATAAAAAATGCTCATAAGGCATGCGCCCTATAGTGCATGCGCCCTATAGTGCATGCGCCCTATAGTGCATGTGCCTCATAAGGTGTGCGCCTTATGAGAGAATGTGGGCTTGGATCATGGGTCAAGGGTCCCATATAACCATTTTTTAGTGCAGCGCATTTGGCTAGCGCCATATTTGGTGCTAGCCAAATGACTTCCATTGAAATTTTTTAACCTTTGATAAATTTATACTTTATACCCTATAATCTATACTCTATATGCTATAGTTTGATAGCCACAACCATAAAAATTAAACCATTTCAAACCTATAACAAATACCCTAGATCGTATGACCAAATATGCTAAATCCTCGACCCTATACAATAACCATAGACCCTACAACCCAATATGCTAAACCATATGAGGTCGTTATGGGTCGTATGGTGTCCTAAGGGGTCATATGGTGTCCTATGACCCCTTAGGACACCATATGACCCCTTAGGACACCATATGACCCCTTAGGACACAATGTGAACCCTAACGACATGTAAGGGCTTATATGGTATCCTAAGGGGTCATAAGACATTATATGACCCATTAAGAGACCATATGACCCATTAGGAGACCATATGACCCCTTAGGACACCATATGACCCATAACGACACTATATGGTGTTCTAAGGGGTCACATGGTGTCGTAAGGGGTCATATGGTATCCGAAGGGTTCAGAGGACACTATATGACCCCTTAGGACACCATATGACCCCTTAGGACACAATATGGTGTTGTTATGGGTCGTATGGTATCTTAAGGGGTCATATGGTGTCCTAAGGGGTCATAGGACACCATATGACCCCTTAGGACACCATACGACCCATAACGACACCATGTTGTTCCCTAAGGGGTCATATGGTGTCCTAAGGGGTCATATGGTGTCGTAACAGGTCATATAGTGTCTTATGACCCCTTAGGATACCATATAACCCCTTACGTGTTGTTAGGGTTCACAATGTGTCCTAAGGGGTCATATGGTGTCCTATGACCCCTTAGGACACTATATGACCCCTTAGGACACCATATGGTGTCTCTATGGGTCCTATGGTGTCCTAAGGGGTCATATGGTATCCTATGACCCCTTAGGACACCATATGACCCCTTAGGACACAATATGGTGCCGTTATAGGTCGTATGGTGTCCTAAGGGGTCATATGGTGTCCTATGACCCCTTAGGACACCACATGACCCCTTAAGACACAATATAGTGTCGTTATGGGTCATATGATGTTCTAAGGGGTCATATGGTATCCTATGGGGCCATAGGACACCATATGACCCCTTAGGTGTCGTTAGGGATCATATTGTCTCTTAATGGGTCATATGGTGTATTATGACCCCTTAAGACACCATATGACCCCTTAGGACACCATACGGCCCATAATGACACTATATGGTGTCCTAAGGGGTCATATAGTGTCCTAAGGGATTATGACCCCTTAAGACACCATATGACCCCTTAGGACACCATTCAACCCATAATGACACCATATGGTGTCCTAAGGGGTCATATAGTGTCCTAAGGGATTATGACCCCTTAAGACACCATATGATCCCTTAGGACACCATATGACCCATAATGACACCATATGGTGTCCTAAGGGGTCATAGGACACCATATCACCTATTGGAACCCTAAATTTTGCAATTTTTAGAATTCCAGATTCCAATACAAGAAATGAGAAAAATTCTATATATATATATATTGAATAGGTACAAGTAATATGTTTTATATTTGTTGCACAATATGAAACCATAACATAAACACAATAATGGGCATAAAAAATGGATTGTGAAGCACCAAAGGGGGTATTTACATCATTTAAAGACCATTTATCCATTATATACCCATAAAATAGCCTTAAAATACCTATAATATGCCTAAACAACTTGTAAAGTGACAATTAATTACATAAACTAAGGCAATTTCGGGATTTGGAATTATTTTTATTTAAAAGGGGGGTGTCTTTTCACCCAAAGGGGTATGAAAACCATTCAACCACATATATATGTGTGATGTAAAATGTAAAGAGGGGGAGAACAAAGAGAAGAGGTGGAGGCAATTTTGTACTTTAAAACTTTTTATCAAAAATAACCAGTTGCATTTTCTTTCTCATATGTGTTGAGAGTTAACATATTTTTAGAAGGTAGTTGCTTATGATATTATCTAAAAGTGGATAAGGTTATTCGTGTTCTTCCAGTAAAATTCTGTGTTTCATATTGTAGATTTGGATCAAAAAGATTTACTCGTGAATTGTAATTGTTCCCTGTATTTCTTCCTTGGATGGTCTCTTAAAAGTTAGGGTTAAATCCATTCAAGCAGTTTACAATATAGACATTGAAGTAGAGCTCATAAGAAACAGTAACTGACAGACTCATCGAGAGGTGGTGGGTTTAAAAATTGTCTCATAAGTTTACACAATAAGTCCTAAAGAAATATAAGACTCTGTAGCCCAAATAAGAGGAAAGGCACTGATCATTTGTAAACAAACCCTTTAACCATACCAGTTACCCTTTACTTTCAAGCATTAGGATTAGTAGAGTAGGTATAGTAGGTAATTTAGCCAAAGTGTAACATATATACTTTTGTAAGATACATAGATCAATACACACATCTGAAGTCAGTTTGTTTAAGAAACTTATGCCATTCTGAGACTAGGAGACATCAGATTAAGACACTAAGTCTGCTATAAAAAGCATTAGTTGAAGGAACAACTAGTGAGTAGGTATACCCGCCTAGGTCCTGCAGAGCCTAAAGTGAGAGAGTTAGTAACCAAATAGGTTCACTCTATAAGTTGGCCAAGTCAATTGGAGGGTTTGATCATAGGAGTTGGAATTTCCTTAGAACCTATCCAATCTGTTGATTTGAGACCCAACATCACCCCTTACGACACAATGTGAACCCTAACGACACGTAAGGGGTTATATGGTATCCTAAGGGGTCATAGGACACTATATGACCCGTGAGGACACCATATGATCCGTTAGGACACCATATGACATTTTAGGACACAATATGGTGCCGTTATGGGTCATATGGTGTCGTAAGGGGTCAGATGGTATTCTATGACCCCTTAGCACACCATATGACCCATTAGGACACAATATGGTGTCGTTATGGGTCGTATGGTGTCCTAAGGGGTCATACGGTGTCCTATGACCCCTTAGAACACCATATGACCCCTTACGACACAATAAGGTGTCATTATGGGTCCTATGACCCCTTAGGACACTATATGGTGTTCTAAGGGCTCACATGGTGTCGTATGGGGTCATATGGTGTCGTATGACCCCTTAGTGCACCATATGACCCCTTAGGACACAATATGGTGTCATTATGGATCTTTTGGTGTCCTAAGGGGTCATATAGTGTCCTATGGGGTCATAGAACACCATATGACCCCTTAGAACATAATAAGGTGTCGTTATGGGTCGTATGGTGTCCTAAGGGGTCATATGGTGTCCTATGGGGCCATAGGACACCATATGACCCCTTAGGTGTTGTTAGGGATCATATTGTGTCTTAACGGGTTATATGGTGTGTTATGACCCCTTAAGACACCATATGACCCCTTAGGACACCATACGACCCATAATGACACCATATGGTGTCCTAAGGGGTCATATAGTGTCCTAAGGGGTAATAGGACACCATATGACCCCTTAGGACACAATGTGAACCCTAACGACATGTAAGGGGTTAAATGGTATCCTAAGGGGTCGTAGGACACTATATGACTTGTTAGGACACCATATGACCCCTTAGGACACAATATGGTGTCATTATGGGTCATATGGTGTCCTAAGGGGTCATACGGTGTCCTATGACCCCTTAGGGTACAAAAAGGTGTCATTATGGGTCATATGGTGTCCTAAGGGGTCATATGGTGTCCTATGGGGCCATAGGAGACCATATGACCCCTTAGGTGTCATTAGGGATCATATTGTGTCTTATCGGGTCATATGGTGTGTTATGACCCCTTAAGACACCATATGAACCCTTAGGACACCATATGACCCATAATGACACCATATGGTGTCCTAAGGGGTCATATAGTGTCTTAAGGGGTCGTAGGACACCATATGACCCATTAGGACACAATGTGAACCCTAATGACACGCAAGGGGTTATATGGTATCCTAAGGGGTCATCAAACACTATATGACCCGTTACAACATTATATGACCCCTTAGGACACAATATGGTGTCGTTATAGGTCGTATGGTGTCCTAAGGGGTCATATGGTGTCTTATGACCCCTTAGGAATTCATATGACCCCTTAGGAGACAATATGATGTCGTTATGGGTGAATGGTGTCCTAAGGGGTCATATGGTGTCCTATGGGGCCATAGGACACCATATGACTCCTTAGGTGTCGTTATGTCTCATATTGTGTCTTAAGAAGTCATATGGTGTGTTATTACCCCTTAAGACATCATATGACCCCTTAGGACACCATATGGTGTCCTAAGGGGTCATATAGTGTCCTAAGGGGTCATAGGACACTATATGACCACTTAGGACACAATGGGAACCCTAACAACATGTAAGGGGTTATATGGTATCCTAAGGGGTCATAAGACACTATATGACCCGTTGGGACACCATATGACCCCTTAGGACACTATATGACCCATAACGACACTATATGGTGTTCTAAGGTGTCACATGGTGTCGTAGGGGGTCATATGGTATCCTATGACCCCTTAGGACACAATATGTTGTCATTATGGGTCGTATGGTGTCCTAAGGGGTCATATGGTGTCCTATGACCCCTTAAGACACCATATGACCCCTTAGGACACAATATGGTGTCGTTATGGGGGGTCTTATGGTGTGCTAAGGGGTCATATGGTGTCTTAAGGGGTCATAACACACCATATGACCCGTTAAGACACAATATGATCTGTGACGACACCTAAGGGGTCATATGGTGTCCTATGGGGCCATAGGACACCATATGACCCCTTAGGTGTCGTCACAGATCATATTGTGTCTTAACGGGTCATATGGTGTGTTATGACCCCTTAAGACACCATATGACCCCTTAGGACACCATATGACCCATAATGACACCATATGGTGTCCTAAAGGGTCATATAGTGTCCTAAGGGGTCATATGACACCGTATGACCCCTCAGGACACAATGTGAACCCTAACGACACGTAAGGGGTTATATGGTGTCCTAAGGGGTCATAGGACATTATATGACTCGTTAGGACACCATATAACCCATTAGGACACCATATCACCATAATGACACTATATGGTGTTCTAAGGGGTCACATGGTGTCCTAAGGGGTCATCTGGTGTCCTAGGACCCCTTGGGACACTATATGAACCCTTAGGACACAATATGGTGTCAATATGGGTCGTATGGTGTGGTAAGGGGCCATATAGTATTCTATGACCCCTTAGGACACCATATGACCCCTTAGGACACAATATGGTGTCATTATGGGGGGTTGTATGGTGTGCTAAGGGGTCATATGGTGTCCTATGGGGCCATAGGACACCATATGACGCCTTAGGTGTTGTTACGGATCATATTGTGTCTTAACGGGTCATATGGTGTGTTATGACCCCTTAAGACACCATATGACCCCTTAGGACACCATATGACCCATAATGACACCATATGGTGTCCTAAGGGGTCATATAGTGTCCTAAGGGGTCATATGACACTGTATGACCCCTTAGGACACAATGTGAACCCTAATGACACGTAAGGGGTTATATGGTGTCCTAAGGGGTCATAGGACATTATATGACTCGATAGGACACCATATAACCCATTAGGACACCATATCACCATAATGACACTATATGGTGTTCTAAGGGGTCACATGGTGTCCTAAGGGGTCATCTGGTGTCCTAGAACCCCTTGGGACACTATATGACCCCTTAGGACACAATATGGTGTCAATATGGGTCGTATGGCATGGTAAGGGGCCATATAGTATTCTATGACCCCTTAGGACACCATATGACCCCTTAGGACACAATATGGTGTCATTATGGGTCGTATGGTGTCCTAAGGGGTCATATGGTGTCCTATGACCCCTTAGGACACCATATGACCCCTTAGGACACAATATGGTGTTGTTATGGGTCGTATGGTGTCATAAGGGGTCATATGGTGTCCTATGGGGCCATAGGACACCGTATGACCCCTTAGGTGTCGTTACGGATCATATTGTGTCTTAACGGGTCATATAGTGTGTTATGACCCCTTAAGACACCATATGACCCCTTAGGACACCATACGACACATAATGACACCATATGGTATTCTAAGGGGTCATATAGTGTCCTAAGGGGTCCTAGGACACCATATGACCCTTTAGGACACAATGTGAACCCTAGAGACATGTAAGGGGTTATATGGTATCCTAAGGGGTCATAGGACACCATATGACCCTTTAGGACACCATATGACCCCTTAGGAGACAATATGGTGTCATTATGGGTCATATGGTATCCTAAGGGGTCATATGGTGTCCTATGGGGTCATAGGACACCATATGACCCCTTAGGTATAGTTAGGGATCATATTGTGTCTTAACGGGTCGTATGATGTGTTATGACCCCTTAAGACATAATATGACCCCTTAGGACACCTTATGTTGTCATTATGGGTCATATGGTGTCCTATGGGATCATAAGACACCTAATGACCACTTAGGACACCATAAGACCCATAATGACACCATATGGTGTCTTAAGGGGTGATATAGTGTCCTAAGGGGTCATAGGACACCATATGACCCCTTAAGACACAATGTGAACTGTAACGACATGTAAGGGGTTATGTGGTATATGACCCCTTAGGACACCATATGACCCATAACAACACTATATGGTGTTCTAAGGGGTCACATGGTGTCCTAAGGGGTCATCTAGTGTCCTATGACCCCTTAAGACACCATATGACCCATTAGGACACAATATGGTGTCATTATGTGTTGTATGGTGTCGTAAGGGGTCGTATGGTGTCCTATGACTACGTAGGACACCATATGACCCCTTAGGACACAATATGGTGTTGTTATGGGTTGTATGGTGTCCTAAGGGGTCATATGGTGTCCTATGGGGTCATAGGACACCATATGACCCCTTAGGTGTTGTTAGGGATCATATTGTGTCTTAACAGGTCATATGGTGTGTTATGACACCTTAAGATACCATATGACCCCTTAGGACACCTTATGTTGTTATTATGGGTCGTATGGTGTCCTAAGGGGTCATATGGTGTCCTAAGGGATCATCGCACATGATAAGACCATACTGACCCCATATGGTGTACTAGGGGCTCATATGGTGTCCTAAGGGGTCATAGGACACCATACCAACCATATTGACACCATATGGTGTACTAAGGGGTCATATGGTGTCCTAAGGGGTCATAGGACACCATATAACCCCTTAGGACACAATATGACCCCTAGCAACACCTAAGGGGTCATATGGTGTCCTATGACCCATTAAGACACCATATAGTGTTGTTATGGGTTGTATGGTATCCTAAGGGGTCATATGGTGTCCTATGACCCATTAAGACACCATATAGTGTTGTTATGGGTTGTATGGTATCCTAAGGGGTCATATGGTGTCCTATGACCACTTAGGACAAAATACGATGTCGTTATGGGTCCTATAGTAACCTAAGAGGTCATATGGTGTCTTATGACCCCTTAGGACACCATATGACCCCTTAGGTGTTGTTAGGGGTCATATTGTGTCCCAAGGGGTCATATGGTGTCCTATTACCCCTTAGGACCTAGAGAGAGGAGGGAGTGAGGAAGAAATTGAGGGAAAGAGGTGAGAGAGGGAATTAGATGGGTGTAAGGATGAAGAGGGAGATAGCTCAAGGGATAGGAGAATAAGGGAATTGTGAGAGCTAGAGAGGGGAGGAACAAAGAAGAGTATGTATCTATAAGATTGAAGAGCTCGAGAAGAGGCAGGGGGAGAGAGAGATGGAAGTACGAGATGGGGGTTTCTATGTACACATTTGGCGCTCTCCCTATTTGGCATGCGCCAAATGTGATGAATGGATTTTTCCATTTGGCGCGCGTTAAATGGAAAAATCCATTCATCACATTTGGCACTGGAAAAATCCATTCATCACATTTGGCGCTGGAAAAATCCATTCATCACATTTGGCGCACGCCAAATAGGGCAAGCGCCAAATTTGGCACGCGCCAAATAGGGTGAGCGCCATATTCGACGTGTGCCAAATGGCCCGCTTTGGGAAACACCAAACCTATGGGTTGGATTTGCCAACCCAAAGGTTTGGACGACCATTTCAGGCTAGAGACGTGTTTTTATCAAAACATTGAAAATTTTGACATATTTTTGGTCATGGTCTCCGTGAAGTTTGCACGTGTTTCAATGAAGTTAAAAAAAATACCGTGGTAAACTTGAGCTCCCTCTTAGCTATCCAACAATGTAATTTATTTCAAATTTTGATTTTGTTAAGTCTTTCATCTATAATTTCTTTTGTCAGTGTGTCTTATTTTTGTCAAAAACCAACATTCACTATTTTGGGTATAGATTTTTACACGTTCATCGGATTTTGAAAGAACTTACATTTTTAGAAACTAGACTCCATTCTACATAATTTGAAAAAAAAAAGTTTTGATTTTTAATTAGTTTTCAATGATTTTAGAGGGGAGCACGCTCAAATTTCTATTTTTCAGGATGTGTCCACTTCAAAAATTAGTAAAAAATCATATACTCATTAAAAAATTAGCTGAAAAATTTGGCATAAACTAAAAGTTGTTAGCTAATTTCTCACTGAAGCGATTTTAAAAATTCAAAAAAAAGGTTAACATTTTAGGGGGGCCACAACATACGCTATGTTATGTTTTTTGCATAAAAACAGGACCACTTTTTGTGGCCCCCCTTTTTGAAGCCCTTAATATCCACCATTTTAAAAAAAAATTAGTAGTTTAGAAAGTAGACTCGAAGCACTCTGACTCTTGTTCTTGTTTCATCTTCAAATTTGGAGTGTAACTATCTTCAATTTGTCGTTGAAGTTCAGACTTTGCTGATTTCAGAAAAAAAGTGGCATCTTAAGACCCCCTTTTCGTACCACAGCTTGGTGCACATACCCCGCTCCATATACAAGTCCATCACACCAATGGTGCTCCAAGCTCAAAGAACAGTCCACCAGGGTGATAACTGCCCCATAGATTTCTTCCTCCAGCACAAACAGGTTGAGACATTGTCGCTCCAAGGATTTTCCACAGTTGACACAACTCAGACCCACAAAAGATGACATTTTGGCTAAACAAACATGATGTCCATCTCACTCGTGTCCCTCCTTAAAAAGGATGCAGACTACTAGAACCTTTCGAACTCTCATTCCAAAGAAATCTTATGGGATCCGCGCTTTGCACATTAACCTGCTATCTCATACTATGTTCTGCCAGAGGTGCGACTAACCTGTAGCTATCGCCACCACTCTCTATAGACTGAGACTCATGAGGAACCAAATCATAGTTTTTTTTTCCCTTTTATCATACCACTATACCACCTATGGTTTGGTTCACGAGAGGCATTAGCTTCAGACAATGTCTAGCCAATCCCCGTACGATTCAAATCTGGGATCTTAGTCAAAATGGCTTCCAATACCACTGTGTCTACATCCTCTTTGTCGAAAATGATTGTACCAAGATCTTTATCAATCCCAATATTGGCCAACATATCTGCCACCTTATTACGTTCCTTAAATGTATGTTTGTATTCAAAAGAGTTAATGGATCCCAGAAGCTTATTAATATAATGTATCCACTTACCTAGTTTCCAATTTAGAAAGCTAGATTTAGCCACACCGTTAATGATAATCTGTGAGTCTCCTTCAATGATGACTTTGTCATATCCTTTTCGAACACATAAGTCCAATCCTATCACCAATGCCCTAATCTCTGCTTCATTATTTGTGGCTAGGCCCAAACTCCCAAACAAGCCTCCCATCAATTGTTTCGAGGAATCTCTAATGACCACACCCATACCTGAAATCCCAGGATTCCCTCTACTTGCTCCATCAAAATTGAGTTTTACCCAATCACACTGTGGAGGAACCCATCTAATTAGTTTCCTATTGGTTTTGGGAACTGGAGTGCACCCCAACTCCCAATCCTTGAGTGACCAATTGCATTCCATATCCTTGTCCCAACTGCAATACCTGAGTGCTTTATCTTTGGGGGACTTGCCATTAATCACTTCTTCAATTGCCACCTTGATTTTGAAAATCACCTCCTCCAACAAAATACAAGTTTCTCTGAAAATCCTCATGTTCCTCTCCTTTCAGATGTGCCAAATTAACAATGTAGGGGTAATCAGCCACAATCCACTCCACTTCGAATGACTTGCTTTAGGCCACACCAAGAGGAAATCTTTAAGAAGATCATTTTTTATCAAAAAGAACTGCATCTTATCCCCGAACCAATCTCAGCATGCATCCGCAAAGGGACATTGAAAGAGTAAATGATTGGCTGTCTCTTCACTCCCTTTGCACATAACACACCAACTCAGCCCTGAAATCCCAATATGCTTCAATCTATCACCAGTCATAATTTTGCCATGAAGTGAAATCCACAAAAAAGCTCCAGCTTTAGGGAGACCAATGTTGTTCCAACAAAGTTAATAAGGCCACCCGCTTTCTCTCACTCTGTGATGTTGGATCTCGTATCCCAATTTCACACTATACTTACCAGATTGGATGCACACCAAAATATGTTGTCAACCTATTTCAAATGCAAGATGCATCTATTTTTTAGAAGATCTTCCAACTTCAAACACAACCTTCTATCTCCAATGTCAATTGATTTCCATCCCAACACCCCACCTTAATAATTACTTTATTATTATTGTATAAAAAATATTTTTAAAAAATAATTCTTATAATAAATTTAATTTTTTAAATATAAATAACTTACTTATATATTATTAAATAAAATATTTTATTTATTAATTAAAAATATTATCTATATTTTAAATATATTTTAATTTATAAATTATTCTATTTAAAATAAATCTGGGTGAATACAACAACAATGCATTTATTAATGATTCCAAAACTTAATACCATTCAATATTTACATTTAAATTTTAAAAATAATATTTTAATTCATCTAACTTTGTCTTACAAGAAATATTTTATTTCTGTATAAGAATAAAAGGAATCCATAGCTTTATCACTTGTCTCTCGTTGACAAAAATAAGAAAAATTAATTACTACAAATTACGGAGATGCAGCTAGCACAATATGTCAGGTCATATTGTACATGGTGAAGTGACAATTTAAATTTTTTTTGGTGAAGTGACAAGTTAAAAAATAAAATAAAAATGAATTATGCAATGGTAGTTATGAATAGAATCACAAATAAATAACATTTATCTTATTATAAAAATATTAAAAAAATAAAACTATACAATTCTAAACAAATATTCTTAAATATAGTAAAATGATTGGCCAGCTTATTAAACAAATTGAATTTAACTATTGCGTCGACGGGTAACTAATAACAAGTAATATATTTAGTTGTGAAAAACAAAACCAGGAATTTTTAAATTGCAAAATAAGGAACTAAAATGGAAAAGCAATTCATAGATCATCAAATTCGAGCTTGCACGACAATTATAGTTGAGTATCTAGCACACATTCAATATTGTTCCTCTCTAGCTTATCCTAGGAGGTTTATTAGTTTATTAAATAATATGATAGATTAATTTACTAATCAAGTAGAGTAATATTAATTAAATTTGAGGCGGTTCATCTAAAATAAGAGATAGACCTTTGGCCCCCTCAGCCAATATATGTAGGCTCATGGGATCACTCATTCCTCTCCCATTTATTAGATCTATAAAATAGAGTAGGGGTAGGGGCATCATATATATGGAGAGGGTGTTGACCTATCTATAAATCCATAGATAGATAAAATTAGATAAGATTGAGAGAGGGACAGTTCCTTGACCTAAATTCTAGATACCACATTGAGTATAAATCCCTCTCTAACAATATGGATAACCCTACTATCACTCAAATTGATCTACATGATGCATGAATGAATGTACCCTCATTCTAGTTGATCTACATATGTAATCTCAATGAACATTCAATAATAGAACTCTATGTGATATGATGTGAATTAATGTTGGTTGTATCCACAAATCCATTCTACTAAGGATTGTGTCAACTTATCTTGCATCCCATAATGTCTTTTTTTTTATAGGTATCCCATAATGTCATTTTTCTTGTAGATTTTATCAAACAATAGTAAGAAACACCGTCCATCATTTTCTGTCTTCAACACCTTTATCTTATTTTCAATTTAGTTCTTTATGAGACCATTAAAATCCTTGAGCCAACTAAAGAGTTCAATTTTTTCTTGATAAACTAAATCTATCTTCTTAAAGTAATAATTAATAAATAAAATATAATACCAAATTTTTTAAAGTGAAGTTATATCTACTAGACCAAAATAGTTACTATGACTTGCACATGAATTCCATGTAGATCTGTTCAATCTTAAACAAAACTAAACATAATTTTATTTCCATATAAATAATGTTCACAAAATTTAAAATCTAAAAAGTAATTAACAAATATCTCAACATGTTTTTAAATTTTTTTAAAGTCTTAAGATCTTTCTTATTAATGTGGCCTATTTTCTCATACGATAATCTAGTATTTTCTCATACCATAATCTATTCTTTTTAGGTAGTAACATGTACCCTAATGTAAGATCATGTTTGGGTATTAATACATATCTAAATTTTATTGAAATACATTTATATTACCAAAGTGTTATATTCTTACAAGAGTTTAGAATTGGCGGCATGTTTCTAGAATTTAACTATTATTGAAGTGATAAGTTGTCAATGAAGTCTAACAATGGTTACCAATGAAAAAATAAGTATTCTTAAAGTCTCAACCACACACTAAAGTGAAACTACTATAAAATTTTCATCTTATTACTAAAGTGACTTAGCTATTACTAAGTCACTTTAGTAATAGCTAAGTTATTGGTACTAGACTAGATGAGAACCTTTTATTGACTGACTGTAAAGATAGATGGTTGCACATGAATATTGGCTATATAGACTATCTATATAAAAAAAAATCTTATAGAACATAGGGAACCATGAATGATCTAGGTAGATAGGTGGGAAAAGAGATCTAGATGGGGGGCCAACTTAGAATTCATATAGAGGGTTGGGTCCTTAGGGGGATAGGGACTCGTAACAATCTCTGCCAATTAATTTACCCAGGGTTTTTTTATGTTCCTACTATTCACCAAGGTAGTGCAGGGTGGAAAATTATAGTTCATATATGAAGGGTAGGTTGCAATTTAATCCCCACCTTCCTACCCCATACAAGACTCCCATTATATCTCTCAATTTGGGAGGACCCCTACTAGTCATGAGGTAGTTGGCTGGGAGGCCATAGATTAGGTTGGGTGGGACCTACTATTGTATGAGCCTTATGATATAATCTACATCTAATTACTTTAATATATGAAATAACAAGCTTGTTAAACTAATCTATAATAATATTAATTAGTGAATTAATGCATTAAATTAATTAGTAAATTAATAAGCCTACTAAAATAAGCTAGAATATGGGGGTAATGGGTAGTGCTCATACCCACCATAAACGAAGAAAATTTGGATGTTTAAGAGCCAGATGGGTGAACCCTCCTTTCTTAGGATGGGTGGAAGATTTTAGTATTGTATGAAGGTTTTGTTCTTGGAGTGTTGTGTTTGTGGTTGATCATCAGTCATGTACTAAGGTAATTCATTATAGAATCAATCTATAGTACTCATCTTAACAAGAGACATTTTTCAAGTATGTTTAGGGATGAGTGAAATAATTGGGGATGGGAATAAGAATTCAATATTATATTTAGTAGTTCAGGCTTGTCCTTAGGAGTTGGTAATTGGCCATGACCTTAGGTAGTTCTTGGTAAAATCAATCATTTAGACCCAAGGGAAATGAGACAATTTAGTTGTGTATTTTTATGAGTCGGTTATGCTCCACTAATTGGGAGGAAACTATTCTATTAGGGGAGGAATCAACACTAGTATGAAATTGTGTCAAGATTACCATCTGGTCATTTATGATTGGACCCACCTATTAGTCTATGAACTCATGTATCAATTTTAGCTATAGCCTAAGCTTGGCTATATATATACAGAGAGAGAGAGAGAGAGAGAGAGAGAGAGAGAGAGAGAGAGAGAGAGAGAGAGAGAGAGAGAGAGAGAGAGAGAGAGAGAGAGAGAGAGAGAGAGAGAGAGAGAGAGAGAGAGAGAGAGAGAGAGAGAGAGAGAGAGAGAGAGCTCTAGGATTGGGGTCAAGGGGCTCACTAGATATAGATGGGGCTATATGCACTTGAATCAACACTCCCTCAATGTGTGGTATGACCGATGACAACCAACGTTAATTCACATCATATCACATAGAGTTCTATTCTTGAATATTCATTTAGATTACATATGTAGATCAACTAGAATGCGGGTACATTCATTCATGCATCATGTAGATCAATTTGAGTGATAGTGGGGTTATGCATATTGTTAGAGAGGGGTTTATACTCTATTTGGTATCTATAATTTAGGTCAAGGAACTATCCATCTCTCAATCTTATCTAATTTTATCTATCTAGGGACCTATAGATAGGTCAACGCCCTCTCCATATATATGAGACCCCTACCCCTACTCTATTTAATAGATCTAATAAATGGGCGTGGAATGAGTGAACCCATGACCCTACATTTATTGGTTTAAGGGGCCAAAGGTCTATCTCCTATTTTAGATGATCTGCCTCAAATTTAATTAATATAAATCTAGTTAATCAGTAAATTAAATGCATGCTAGATCTCAACTATAATTGAATGCATCCTAGATACTCAACTATAATTGCCGTGCAGGCTAGAATTTGATGGTTTGTGAATTGCTTTTCCATTTTAGTTCCATATTTTGCAATTTAAAATTTTTTGGTTGCGTTTATTCACAACTATATATGTTTCTAGACTTTAAGAAAATCAACTATAATTACTATCCAAATCATGATTGTAAGTGGCCCTAGTCAATTAAAATGTGGCCTCAAAATTTGAATGCAACATTTAGCTACTGTTATGAATCTAACTTATCAAATCACAATGAATGTCAAACTCACAACCACAACTATGACCTTTCCATTATTTTGTATACTCTAATATGAGTATACGAACCTCATTCTTATCCTATTAAGCTCTATAAATAAATTCACCTAGTTTTTTTGTATTATATGAAGAATATGATTATAATAAGCATTGTTAGGACATGTTATTAAGTGCACAAATCTACATCTTAGCTCAATTATAATGAATACCTCTTATATAAATTAAAAATATTGGGACGATATTGAGTACATGCTAGATACTCATGTAGTGATGCCTAAAATGCTATAATATAGACCTAATATCATTATACTTTTGTCTCTATGCTCTTTTATGTTGATTGATTATTAATTTTTTATTGCATATTTTTCTACATGATGGTAAAATGACATAAGACTCTTCTTGTAAATATAGAACCCTACTTTCTTAAACTAGGTCTAAATAACACATGCTAATAAATTTTGATGGAATAGCTATAAATCGATCCATATTCTATAACTTGAAAAGTAGTAAATGAAATAGCAAAAGACAACTTGAGAATAACATATGTACAAATAAAACTTAAACAAAAGAATACCAAAATAAATATAATATAAATTGAAAGAAAAAAATGCACTTCTCTCATCCACATTTATCTCATTATTGAATAATCAATACAAATTATAATCTTTACAAAATTAAAAATCTAATAACAATTCACTTAAATTTCTTAATAATCTTTTATAATAAATAACATTATTGATAATAATTATAAATTTAAAACTAATTTAATATAATTTAAATTATACTTTTATATTAAAAAGATGTTTAATTCTAATAAACGTATTTTTTATATTTAAAAAACAATATTTTCACAATTCTATCTATCAATCAACAAAGTTACAAAAGTATGGATGAATCTTTAAGTTACTGAAACCATAGCGAATCAATACAATTTTGAAATAATATCTCGATCTAATTTTTAGCAACCTATTATCAACAAACCGTACGGCATTTGAAAAACTTTAGCCTGGGATTTAGGTCAACTTCTTTTCTACTTATTCTGTCCAGCAAAGCCAAACAAAGAAGCTGCAGCTATACTGTTCTGCAACAAATATTTATTCTGTTTTTTCTAATAACAAGAAATGTGTCCAGTTGTGAAAAAATGGAACCTGAAAATTTTAAATCATAAAATACTAAACGAAAATGGAAAAAAAGTTCACAGGCCATCAAATTCCAGCCCGCACTGCAAGAAAACTACTTCACATGCTTGTAATCTGAATGGTGTGACTGAAGATGGCGTAGAGAATGGCAGCAGCTATGAGGATGGCTATAGTTAAGAGCAAGAGGAGGCAAAACGTCCACCCGAGGCAGCGGCAGCAGGTATTGCGGCGCCTGGAGTAATATCTATAGGGCTCCAGTATGGGAACCATTTCCTCTATTGGACATGTAACGTCCAAAAACTGGCCTTCATTAGCGGCCGGGTCTCCCTTCTCAGACATGAGCCTCGATTTGGGAGCAAGAGGACTGCTGGACCCAGAGCTCATCTGTGAGGCCTTCTCTGCTTCCTCATAGGCTTGATAATAGCATTGTTCGTCCGCCATGAATGTGTTGTAATCCTGCAAGTGTTTGTTCTTTTCAAGAGAATGGAGCGGAAAGGGCGAGAATCAATCGTGGGTGGAGGGGGGATGGAAGAATGGTTATGAAAATCTTGTTAAAAAGGCAGGGTGGCACTCAAAAGTTTCGAAACTTGCAAGAAATGCAGTCGATAAGTCGTGTAGGCACGTGCTAGGTGATGTAGAATGTGAAGACTGAGAAGCGCCTTTATTTTGGCCAGGCGGCCGTCTCCAAAAAAATAGATTAATTTAAGTTTTTCTCACGCTGGAAGTTGGAACGATAAATATTTCTTGCTGCTATTTCTATTCGTCTTCCGGCTCAAGTTGCCACTAAAGAGAAATTACTACTCTAGATTCATCTTGCTCCTGAAGTGCCCAAGCTTTTACCAAATCAACAATATGTTACTCAACTTCAACTACTACCAAATTGGTAGACTATCACGAAAGTTTATGTACTATCAAGGTGATAGTATGATAACAAAGATGTTCCCAAATTTAAAAAATATCATTGAATGCAAGTATAAGCCTTAATGAGAAAGATATTCCTAACATGAACTTCCTCGTAAGCACCGTAGCTCCGCAGAGTAGATTATATGTTTTCTAGAACATAGACATCATCCCTCTTTTAACACAAATCCATGTAAATACGGGATGTGATGAATTCTTAAGATTTCTTTGGGATTGGTCCTCCCATTAGATCATTTACTCTTGACTCGACAACACTTGATAATATTAAGCAATAAGTATCATCAAAGTAGTTCTTCCCAACTATGAAGCTTTCATAGTGAAACAATTATTCCCTATGGGAAGCCATCTGGAAACATGTATTCATATTCACATGTAGGAATAGTCAAAGGATATTGCAAATGCATCACCAATTCTATTATGAGAGTTATTTGAGTCCAAATTATTATTAGATCAATTTTTTTATTTTATATTCTCTTTGTAGTCCTGTTACCTTTGTTTTAGGATTTAATGTTGTATTTACTAAGTGACTTAGATCTTCCTTTAGCTTTGATTAATCTTCATTTATCTTTATACATGTTCTTACCTTTTATGTTCTCTTCTAATCTAACTCAAATCAATTAACGCATCAACAAATCATTTGAGAGTAGATGAGCCACTACCTCTACAAGATTAAGCTTAGAAACTTATTATTGCTAATGGCCATCATCAATTTATCCTATGAGTCTAGAAAATGACACAACAACATGATAAATCAACCATTATCATCTATCAACATGTCTATAGATTGCAACTATCTCAAAATAGTGTTTACTGAATTTAGGTTTGCTCATCCTTAAAGAACAAATTTTCCTTCATAGAAAAATATTATTTACGATGAATTTAGTTTAATATAGGGTTATTGGCTTCTTCTAGAGGTTCACAATGGTGGTTTCTTATAATATATTCAAGAGAGGAAAAATAGTGTTGGGTTGATTGGGGTTTTCCTACATCAAACCTTGAGTTTGGAATTGTGTGCAAGTAATTGTGAGTATGCTAAATAGATTGAAAATGAAATCAACAACCTAAACTACACAAACGATAAAGAAAACACTCATGATTGGATGTTTAAAAAGGAAACAAATAAGTTAAGAAATGATCAAAGGAATGCAAACATACAAGTTCCTTTGATTTGCTTGTCCTTGGTTCGGTGTGTGTTCACTTTGGCAAGGGTGCTTGTAATCGCTCCATGATTGTGTGGATATGAAACCTAAACTAATTATGGATGCAAGATGGATATTGGATGTAAAATGACATTATAACGACGTGATAATATGAAAGTGGATGAATTGTGAAGCAAAATGGAGGGATTAAATAGAAATGGAAGGAGAAATGAGGATACCCTCAAAATGTGCCACTTGTCTCCTATGAAGCTAAGTGGCCAAGAAAATGGTGACAATTTTCCTCAATTTGGCCAAGTGTCAATGCACATGATGACAAGTGGAAGAGAGGCCACAGGTCCATTTGGGAGTAAAACACCTAAATTAGATTCTTTTTCCAATTTATATAGAAAATAAGGAATGTGCACATATGGGATAAGGTTGGTTAGCAACCACAGGTTAGTTATTGGATTGGGATTGGTTAGAGGGGAGTTAAAGCTAGGAGCCATGTGCTCCAATTGGAATAAATTTGAATTATTTAATTTAAATTTAAAAGGATGGGATGAAAAAAGCTAACATGAATTAAATAAAATAAATAAATGTATTTATTTATTTAATAAAAAGAAGAAGGAATTGGCTAATTAATTGGAGTGAATTAATTAATTAGATTAATTTAGTCAAAAGGAAGATATTAATCAATTAAATAATAAAATTCTTTAATCAATAAATGTAAGAAAGGCGATTACATTCAATTAGTAAAATTAATCAAATTTAAGTGTCTACAAGAATTAACCTTTTAATGTTGAATAGATAGAAAAGAGAGGTCACCCTTGCAAGGAAAAGGCTAGATCTAGAAAAAAAATATTAATTGAAATGTTATACCTTCACTGACGAATCTTCCTTTCAATGAAGTCTTCATGAAAAAATGATGTTGTTAGGTGGGGACTTGTGCATTTTTTTAGATAAACTTGGTAATGGATGCCATCTTGAATTCTTGAAAATCTGAATGCTTGACCTCCTTCACTCCCTCGATGATGTTTGATTTCTTTCTCAATTGGAAATGAATTTCTCTTAATGAAAATGTAATTAAGAGATGTTTCAAATGAGGGGATAAGACTTGCTTTTATACCTAACCTCATGAAATGTTTTGAAAATTATGAAGAAGGCTGACATTGAGTATCTTTTATTACTCAACATTTTGACTATTAGAGGGTTTAAATTTGGCCCCTTTTGACTTTAAATATGTTTCCTAGCACCCTAGTTTGAGAGAACAAGGGCATTAGACATCGCAGTCCAATCCTTTTGGGGTTGGAAAAGATCACGAAGCAAGAGGAGAAAGTGAACACCATAGACCTGGCATTGGTTTGAGCGGAATTAGGCAAGATTAGGGAAAAGAGGGAAAAACACTAAACTGAGACCTGAATGACCATGAAATTATATGAGGATATAATTTATGACACTACACAAGCCTATGAATAGGAATCAATAATTTGAAATATAATGTGCCTATTATAGCCTAATTGTATCATTCAAATATTAGAATGATGTGTTATAATCATTTTCTATGTGCATATAACATGAGTATATTATTGTTTGAGCTTACTAATCAATGTTCAATAAATAATGCGAGCATATTATATTTAGTTTTCCTCCAAAAATCTTGCTGCCCACCTTTTTGTCTATCAATTGGGTGCACTCAACTTTATAATATATGTATAATGATTTTATTAGTGTAGATTAAATATTAAATATAATAGGTTTAGATTTAAATAATTAAGCATTTTATTTAACATAACCAATATATGGACTAAGGATTATTGTGAACTATAAAAATATGGACACCCAAAAATGAAGGAACGTCAAAATAAGTATTAATAAGGTCATGGATAAATTGCTAGGGATCCTCAAGTAGTGTCTACTAAAATTGAAGTCAAGTCCAATGAGTACACAATAAAGATCAAAGAGATTATTATAATGAGACGTAGGAATGAAATAGATAATATAAAATGCATATCCCACAAGAGAATGAGTTTAGAAAGTAAAAGAATATGCATGGGCTCAATAGAGTAAGAAGAATAAAAATATAATCATTGTCATCTGCATCATCATGATATGAAGAATAAAAATCATTACTAAATTTAATATATATGCATCTATAAAAAATAAAAGGTTATTTTTGTAATATTTTAAATAAAAAATTACGGTTATGGATTAAATGTTTTAATATATTAAAATAAATGATTTCTTATACAATTGATCTAGGTGTAAATTAATAAAGTTTATTTTAAATATAAATTTGTAGTTGGTTGACTATACTCATAAATCATTAATTTAATTTTGGTTTTAGAATGATGCTAAAATAGTCCTTAATTGAAGAAAGTGGGTTACAATAATGTGGATCTTATTTTTTAAAAAATATCATGTGGGCTTATTAAGGGATTAGGGTGTTAGTTTCTTACCATAGATTTGGGCACCAACTTTTGTGATTTTGGCTCATAATTTTTGAATCTCTATTTTATGCTTCCAAGTTTTCCCCCCCCCTATTATTAGGTGATTGATATTGATATTTTATATAGTTATTTTCATAGATATTGTAGACATTAGATCATTTGAGTTATTTTGTTCTACAATGGTTTTCTCAATGTAAATTAGTGTTAGGATATATTACTTTTGTGCTTATATTCTTGTAATTATATGATATATTTATATTTTTCATATAACAGCTCTCAAAAATTAGTGTAGGAAGCATATTCCACTCCCCTAATTCGTTAAAAAAATGGTAATGACATTACAATTAATTTTTTGACCATCTTTCACTATTTTACATATTATTATATTTCACTACTACGATCATTATGTTTGAAACAAATATTAGATATAATAAATTTGACTATAACCAATGGAAAAATCAACTATAATTACTATCCAGATCATGACTATGTGGGTGGCCTTAGTCATAAAATGTGGCCTCAAAATTTGAATACAATATTTAGCTAGTGTTATGAATCTAACTTATCAAATCACAATGAATAACCAAGTCACAACCAAAACAATGAACATACCATTCTTTTGTATATCCTAATATAACTATATGGACCTCATTCTTTTCCTAGTAAGCTCTATAAATAAATTCACCTAATTTGTTTGTGTTATATGAAGAATGTGGTTATAATAAGAATTGTTAGGACATGTTATTAACTGTAGAAATGTACATCTTGGCTCAATATATTGAATACCTTTTAAACAAATTAAACAATGTTGGGACAAGATTGAATGCATGCTAGATACTCACATAGTGATGTCTAATGCTATAATGTAGACCTAATGTCATAATACTCTTTTTTCTTTTTCTTTTTTTTCTGAACTCTTTTATGTTGATTGATTATTAATTTTTTATTGCATCTTTTTCTCTATGATGGCTAAATGACATAAGACTCTTCTTTATAAATATAGAACCCTACATTCTCAATTTGGGTCTAAATAGCACATATGCTAACAAATTGTGATGGACTAGCTTAAAAAAATGTTATCTTAATAAGGAGGAAAAAGAAATTTGAAATTAGGGATTAAAGCTAATCAAGCGGGTGCAATTGAAGTTAGTAGTAAATGAAATAGGAAAAGACAACCTCAGATTAGCATATGTACAAATAAAACTTAATCAAAAGAATACCAAAATAAATATAATATAAATACAGAGAAAAATGTACTTTTAGGTCAACTACTTTCTACTTATTCCGTCCAGCAAAGCCAAACAAAGAAGCTGCAGCTATACTGTTCTGCAACAAATATTCATTCCGTTTTTCTAATAACAAGAAATGTGTCCAGTTGTGAAAAAACGGAACCTGAAAATTTTAATCATAAAATACTAAACTAAAATGGAAAAACAGTTCAGACGCCATCAAAATCCAGCCTGCACTGCAAGAAAACTACTTCACATGCTTGTAATCTGAATGGTGTGACTGAAGATGGCGTAGAGAATAGTAGCAGCTATGGCGATGGCTACAATTAAGAGCAGGAGGATGCAAAATGTCCAGACGAGGCAGCAACAGCAGGTATTGCGGCGGCGGGGATAAGATCTGTAGGGCTACAGTATGGGAACCATTTCCTCTATTGGAAATGTAACGTCCAAAACCTGGCCTTGATTAGCGGATGGGTCTCCTTTCTCAGCTATGAGGCTCGATTCGGGAGCCACAGGAGTGGTGGGCCACGAGCTCATCTTTGAAGCCTTCTCTACGTCGTCATAGAATGGATAAAAGCACATTGTGTCCGCCATGAATGCGTCGTAATCTTGCAGGTATAAGACTCAATCTTGGGTGGAGGAGGGATGGAAGAATGGTTATGAAAATCTGGTTAAAAAGGCAGGGCGGCACTCAAAAGGTTGGAAACTTGCAAGAAATGCAGTCGATAAGTCGTGCGGGCACGTGGTGGGTGATGTAGAATGTGAAGACTGAGAAGCGCCTTTGTTTTGGCCAGGCGGCCATCTCAAAAAAATAGATTACTTTAAGTTTTTCTAGCGCTGGAAGAGTTTTTCTAACGCTGGAAGTTGGAACGATAAATATTTCTTGCTGCTATTTCTCCTAGCCTTCCGGCTCAAGTTGCCAATAAAGTGAACTTGCTACTAGAGATTCATCTTGTCTCTGAAGTGCCCAAGCTATTACCGAATTGACAATATATTGATCAGCTTCAACTACTAACAAAGAGGTAGTTTGGCAATGAAATTTTATGTACTATCAAAGTGATAGTATGATAACAAAGATGCTCGCAAATTTAAAAAATATCATTTAATGAAAGTATAATCCTAACATGAACTTCCTAGTAAGCACCATAGCTCCATGAACTTCCTAGTAAGCACCATAGCTCCACAAACTAGATTATATGTTTTCTAGAAATGATTACTAGTTGCACATAGACATCATTCCTCTTGTAACACAAATCCATGTAAATACGGGATGTGATGAATTCTTGAGATTTCTTTGGTCCTCCCATTAGATCATTTAGTCTTGACTCTACCACACTTGATAATATTTAGGCAATAATTATCATCAAGGTCGTTCTTCCCAACATTGAAGCTCTCGTAGTAGAATAATTACTCCCTATTGGGAGCCATTTGGAAAGAAATCTAGAGCACAAATTCATATTCACATGCATGGATAGTCAAGATATTACAAGTACATCACCACGTTCATTATGAGAGTTATTTGAATCCAAATTATTATTAGATCCATCCATTTTCTTCCTATTCTCTTTGTAGTCCTCCTACCCTTGTTTTAGGATTTAACTTTGTATTTAATAAGCCTTGAATATTCATTTATCTTTGTACATATTCTTACCTTTTACTTTCTCTTTTGATCTAGCTCAATTCAACTAATGCATTAACAAATCATATGACAATAGATAACCCATTACCTCTTCAAGATTAAGCTTAGAAACCTATTATTGCTAATGGCCATCATCCATTTGTTCTATGAGTCTAGAAAATAATACAACAACATGATAAATCAACCATTATCATCTATCAACATGTCTATATATTGCAACTATCTCAAAATAATGTTTAATTCATTTAGGTTTTCTCATCCTTAAAGAATACATTTTCCTTTATAGAAAAATATTATTTACCATGAATTTAGCTTAATATAGGGTTCTTGGCTTCTTCTAGAGGTTCACCAAGGCGGTTTCTTATGATATATTCAAGAGAATTGAATCCACCAAATAAAGATTAAATAGGCTTCATATTTTTTATTCAACCCCTCCTACTTTTATCCCAAGTGAGGGTTTTTTCCAATAGTTACAACATAGATCTTAACCTATTAAAAAATCTTCCATTTTAAGATTCTATAGCTCAAAATTTATGCTACTATATTTATCTATCTCAAACCATGATGTTCACATTATATTTTACCTAAGATAAAATCTCTCTTCCCAAGGTTTGTACTCAAACACTTATTTCTTAAAAAATATTTTTCTTAACAAAAAGAAAACTAGGAGCTAGCCAATACTTCATAACAAATGAAAGAAATTTATATAGTGCAACAATTTCCTTAAAAATATTTAGATAGAATACCTACAGAGAAAACTTTAGTGGATAATTTTAAAACTAATAAGCATATGTGTAATAACATTAAAATGCATGAATAGAGATAACATAGTAATTTACCTTGGTAATTCCCTTTTGAGAAAAAAGTACAGTTCAAATAATTCTTATTGAATATTCTATAATCAATAATATCATAGTTATAATACATTCATATATAAAAAAATTATAGTAGTACAACCCCTTTCAAAATACAAGTCTCTCAATACCTGCATCTAAGAGTTTAAATATATAGAGAAATTCCAAACTATAACCACAAGTGGTTTTACCAAAACCATGAATCAATATTTCATGGATAAATATGGATACCGAATCTAAACTCCATGACTGAATCCCAAACACTTGATAGCTCAACATAATAAAATTGAATATAATTCTTGCACTATAATCTTATCATAACTACCCATCTGCCAAATTGGGTGCTTTAGCTTTGTGAATTTTCCTTTTGAAGATGTTATATGATCATATATTATTCTTTGGAATCAAAAGTTAGTGAAAGTTCTTAGTCCATATGTAACTCCCCTCTTACATTCTCTTATGTATTTTATACAATATTCTTATATTAAAAAATAATATAAATTCTCTTACACATTTTACATGGATTTAGATGTTCTTATACAATATTACAATATGCCATTTCAAGTGGGAGGCCCTTTTCCATGTGGTAAGACTAAATATTAAAAAAAGTAACTAAATTAAACCATTAGGATTTACAAGGTGTATGTAACCTTATCCATATATTGAATTCTTAATTTGGACACAAAAATACGAAAACGTATGTTTTCTCACATTAACTCATCTCAACCTTGTTACAACTAAGAGAATTTGATGTACTATTTTTTCATAAGGTATAAGACCCTTTTTAGGGTTCAAATAAGACCATTCCACATATCTACAAGTGTGTCTATGTCATTCTTACATTATATAGTATTTATATCACTAATTTTACCTAGAAAAATTCTTATAAGATTTAATGTAATCTTTGTTAGAGTAAAGGTTTTAATTTAATCATGTTGATTAAATTACCTTTATTCCTCTCTTAAGATTTCACTTTAGTTTGCATTTGTGACATTTATTAATTATTAAATGTCTACCTATTAGGGTTTCTTTTAGGGTTGCACAATATCCTTTTATAAGGATTCATCATTGTAATTTATCTCTCTTTTGGATGAATACATTTTTCAGCTTTCAGAGCACCCTTGCTTGTTTGTCTCCATCTCTTCTTTCTGTGACAGGTTATTTGCATGCAGGTGATCTTCGAGGTCTGTGAAGTTGGCTTTCTCAACTTCTACATGGTATCAGAGCTCCAGACCTGCTGCTTCCTGTTCGTCTTCTGAAGAATTTGGAGCTACGAGGGTTAGATCTGATTTTCCGGTTTTGGTTGCATCAGATCTGTGTTTGTCTTCTGTTTTTTATTTTGGAATAGGGGGGTATTTTTTTTTCGGTGCACTTTGAGCCCAAACGGACCTCACCGTTGAGCTCGTAGCGCCCAAAAACCCCTATTTCCATATAAAATTTGTCCGATTTGGACACAGTTGCACCAGGAGGCAAATTTTTTTTTTTTGGCCCCAAGGCCGTACGGCCCCAGGGCACGCAGACCGAGGCAAAATCAAAAAAAATATATAAAAAAAGCTTTTTTTTTGTTTTGAGGAGGGCGCAGCTGTTTACCACGCAACACCGCCGGTGAGCCGCCCGGCGGCCACTGCCAGGCCACCGCCGCCGGCGGTAACCACCGGCCCCAGCCCGGCAGCCACCGTCGCGCCGCTGGCGCAGCCCACCGCCCGAGCGCCGCCCGGCCGCACCCCGCACCCCGCCCGAGCGCCGCCGCCGCCCCTGCGCCGCCGCCCCCTGTGCCCGCCCCTGGTCGCCCAGAGGACCAGGGGCTTATTTTTTTTAAGCCCTTGAGGGCTTAAAGGGCCTATTTGGGCTTTTTTGGAGCAGTTTTACTAAATCGGGTATAACTCGGGCATTTTAGCTCGGATTTTCGAATGAAAATAGGCGTTGGAAAGCTGGTTCCGAGCCCGATCTAAAAGATGCAGATCTTTTTTTCTGATTTTTCCGTTTTGTAGTGTTTTTTGCCAGTCGAAGTCAGAACAAGTTTTTTGCACTCCAGGAGCCATATCTTTTGCATACGGACTCCGTTTTTCGAAAGCGAATAGGCGTCGGAAAGGTGGTTCTGTGCTCTTTCCAGATCTATCATGTATTTTTCCAGAATCTGCACCAGGTACATTTTATTCAGTACTTTGTGTTTTCACACATCTGTCACTTACTTGGACGTTTCAGACTTGGAAATAATTTGTTTGCATGGGATGGCTTCATTTGATCTGCTTTATCAGTATTAAAGTCATTTAGTCTCAGATTTGTTTATTTGAAGAGTTATCATGGGTTTTTCTACTCACCCTTCAGTTGTATTTCTAGAACGGGGTAATTATGAGTCATGGGCAAAGGGCATACTTACACACTGTAGGTGGCTTAATATTTTGCCTTATTTGTATGATCTCATACCTGAACCAGCAACTTTAGAGGGAAAACTAGCTTGGGATATCATTAGAAATCACATAGTAGGAGTTATTTTGTCTAGTGTTGATTCTGACACTGTGTGGGCTATATCGGGCATTGATTGTCCTCACTCACTTTGGACACGTCTTTGGGAGATTAATGGAGACCCCAGTCTTTCTCCATTCCCAAAGGATCCTGCTTCAGATTGTCTTGTACCCATTGGTTGGAGAGATAACACACCTTTTGATCATGATACTTTAAAGGAACTTCACTATTTAGACACCCTTACATATTCCGATGAATCAGAGGATTGTCTCACAGTTCCTACTCTTCAGACTGAGATTGTACATGTATCAACATCATCTCCTTTTGTTCCTGATCAGTTTGATATTGCCTCTTCTTTGGCTCCTATTGATTCAGCTAAGCAGGACATCATACATCTTTCAGACATGGCTACTTGGGATTCTTATCTTGCAGGCATTTTGTCTTTGTTTGTAGAGTCCTATATTGCAGACTTGGAGGATTACTTTGAGGATTTTCAGCTCCTCTTTGTTGACAGCCATATTCCAGTTGTTAGCCCACCATCATCTGTGCATTCAGAGGTTGCAGTTTTTGAGTCTTCAGTTCAGTTTGGATTTGACATCTTTTGTTTCAGTTCAGACAGAGGGATTCTTCAGCATCCTATTATGGCACACATCTTGAGACAGATTGATTCTTCTCTCTTCACAGGGTTTCTTCATCTTCGTCCTTTGGATCCATTTCTTCCCAAGGGGAGGAATATTATATGCCGCTTCAGGATCTCTTTTTGGATTCTACCTCAGGCATCCATATGTGCGACAGGAGTTTCTTCATTGTGGGGGGGGCTTCTAGTCTCTTTCTTTTTCTCCTATGGAGACCATTGTATATGTACTTATATGATAGAAGTTGTCTATGGGGGGTATCATGTTATCCACCTCCTATCCTTATGTTATTAGTGCATTTATTTCTTTCATCTCTTTTTGGAGTAGAGTTTTTCCCATGAGGTTTTCTCTATTTCTCCACTTTACAGAGATTTGGTTGTAATTGGGTACCTGATCAGGCCTTGTTGCCGGGACCCAAGTTTACTTTCTTGCATTGTAGTTACATTTGCTTTCTTGCACATGTTTGTAACTGCACTTTTGCTCATCTTAAGGGGGGGTGTTAGAGTAAAGGTTTTAATTTAATCATGTTGATTAAATTACCTTTATTCCTCTCTTAAGATTTCACTTTAGTTTGCATTTGTGACATTTATTAATTATTAAATGTCTACCTATTAGGGTTTCTTTTAGGGTTGCACAATATCCTTTTATAAGGATTCATCATTGTAATTTATCTCTCTTTTGGATGAATACATTTTTCAGCTTTCAGAGCACCCTTGCTTGTTTGTCTCCATCTCTTCTTTCTGTGACAGGTTATTTGCATGCAGGTGATCTTCGAGGTCTGTGAAGTTGGCTTTCTCAACTTCTACAATCTTCTCTTGGTCAAATAAATTATTAATATTTAGGTATACTTGTACATTGTCTGTTATCTAACCACCAAATTGTTTCTAAAATTGGTAGGGTTTTTAGAATATATGAAAATTTGTAAGAACTAGTTCACAATATCTTCTCTTTTGTACGTGCATATGAAATTCAAAATTTTATTGGTCCCATATGGCTTCCGAGGAGTTTGGCCCCTTTCCTCCTAATAAAGATACTCTTGACTCCAAGAAGAGCACCCTTAACTTGGAGTCTACGATTTTAAAGCTGGAGGAGAATGTGGAGTGGAAAGAACTAAAGACCAAATGACTCTTATCATAGTTCAACGTGGCTATTAGGAAGATTAATAGACTCAAGGTTGTGGTAGAGGTTGGGGTGAGAGCAGATAAATGGGTTATGGAAAAGAAGGATGAACACATCTGGGAAGTGACAAGAAATACAACTATGAAAGTGGAAAATTGGGAGAAAATTAAGGGGATGTTAAAAGAGCTTACTAATAAGGTGACACAAAAAAAATGAAAATAAATTTGTTTTGGAATTGAAGAAAAACTGGGAGATCTTTAAGGGTAAAATTGAGAAGATTTCTAAGTGAAGCAAAGAGATGATTTTGAAAAAATTGGCTTCTCTAAAATCTATTCGGGAAGAAATTGACCGTAGGAAAGTCAAATAAAAGAGACATGTTCTATCCCCTTCTACTTTGATGGAGCCCCTTGCTTCCATGGTCAAAGACACTCTAGATTCTGGTACTCCAAACTTTGCAAAGATCTCTAATAAAAAATCTTTTTCTAATAAAGTTCTTGGTTTATGTAAGGATTGGCAAGAAGGTAATGCCTTCACCCAGTAGGCTATCTCTTCGTGTCTTTGGTCGTTGAGTGATTTTGATGTAGTTTTCTTTGCTAGCTCCATCTTTGGTAGTAAGTTAGCACTTGGTGCTTCTTTCTATTTTGTTTCAGTTTTTTGTTTTTAGTTAGGTGTGCACTTCTCATGTACTCTAGGTGGTACTTTATTGTGATTATGTAATAGTATGGGCCTAACCCTCTTTTTATTAATCAGATTATATAGATTTATTTTATTTTTTTGTGGTATAGATTTAGAATTATTTAAGAATTCAGGAGAAATCTATTATAAATTTTAAATATCAAGTATATCTTTTAGATTTTAAATTAGCGTGATTCTTATGACTTGCCAAACATATGCTAATTTTATTTTATTAAAACTAATATTTAAATACTTGAACCCTAGCACATTAATTTTTAGCATAAGTTCAACTATATTTTTAAATTTTCTCATTATGGACTTGAATTGTGAAAGCAAATTTATATAATAAGATAATTTTAATTAAAATAAAAAACTATTTTAAAGTAGTTGTATTTTAAATTTATATTAATAAGATTATTTTAATTACAAGACACTTTCAATTGTCTTTATTTTCTTAAAATAAAGTTTAAAGATATTTATTTCATTAAACTAAGAGAAAAAATCATAAGAAAAGTGTATAATAATGAAGAATTTTTTTAATGTTTCATAAGAAAATCATAATAAGTGCTATGTATGCAAATATCATTTCAATGAGCTTTCTAATATATATCATTTCAAATAAAATAATGTAAAAATTAGTACATTGTAGTGGTTATCATCATTTTGATATGAAAAACAATGAACAACATTTTATAGAAAAAGGAAGTTAGGAAAATAAAAAATGAATTTCTATGTTTCTAAATTTATCATATAGATTTGATTTTTCTAAATTTATCATATAGAAGTGATGCTTCTAAATTTATAATGATTTTTTTTATTTATCATATAAGTATGATTTTATTTTTATAAACTTATCATATAGATGTGATTTTTCTATTGATATCTTATTTTATCTTTAGTTGAGTTACACAAATATTTTAAAAATAATATATAATTTTTAAGTTTACATTTAGAAACAACAAAAATATTTTTTATGTTTCTAAATTCTAATCATAAAAATACAATGTTTATAAATTCAAAAACTCAAAATTGCATACATATACAAATGCTTCAAAAATAATATAAATTTTTAATATATTAAAAATATTTATTCTTAAAAGTAATTTCTAATTTATCATATAGGTATGATTTTTCTATCTATATCTTATTTACCTCTTAGTTGAGATTGGATGATTTTATTACATATTAATAAATTTCAGAGTTAACTTTGATGGTATGATGAAAGAATAAGTATCCGGTCAATTACTGAGAGGGGGGGGGGGGTGTGAATCAGTAGATAGAAAAACCGATACAAACTTCACCAATCTCAAAAATCAATCTCTCAAAATAAACTTAGAACTATCAATGTAATACCACTATCAAGATAAAAACTCATAAGATAAATCGGTTGACTGTTACAACAAATTAACAGTAAACAACTTCTTCATTTCTCAATGCTTCCAGTTTTCATGACTTATCAGAGTAGTTAGGTAGTTAAATAAATCAACTATAAGAAACATAACCACAAAAAAATTCACCACTTGACACAAATATTTTTTGACGTGGAAACCCAAATACGTAAAAACCACGGTGAGATAAGACTCACAAGATAACTAACTGAACTCTTCTAAAGTTTACCCTGTTAGGAGCCTAGCCTGTTGAAGCTTTACAAAAGTCCTATTAAGAATTGATCTTGTTAGGAATCACCTAGTTAAGGGATTGACTACAATACCTTGTTAGAAGAAATACCCTGTAAGGAGTAACCTCGATAGAGGATTTGAAAAACCAATCTAATGGATCACCTTGTTAGAGGATTTGAATAACACCAAGCTTTTTAGAGCTTACCCGGTTAGGGGATTTCAATTTTGTTGTAATTGTTAGTAAACAATAGGAGTTTGCTAATGTGTCTGAATAGCACTACACTTGCTTGATCAGATCCATTTCATGCTCCTATCTGCCTTTACTCAAACTGTAGATACATCATCCCGTTCGACAACCACACACTCAATTGATCTGTGCTAACTCTTTGCCAACTCATTAAAGTAAACAACTTCATCAACCTTACAAACAAATCAATTAGGTCGGTAACACAACAAAAACCTAATTCTCATAGAGATTACCAACAAATCGGTTCAAGTATGACCATTGGATTACATAGCAATCTCTACACATCAATCAAGAAAACCTTGATCACTCCTTGATCACTACTTCATCGAACTTAGTAACTCATCACGTGCCTTGCATTAGATGCAATACATTTTCTCATTCCCTAGACAAAAACCGTTACAACAACTTGCCAAAATCTCTTGAAATTGTCTTCATACAATAATCATACGTGTCATAATCATTACAACTCATCATCAGATCATAAACCAATATAACCAATTCACCAAACTTAATCGGTTAGGATTTATCAAAAACAACAGGTAGGGTTTACCGGTTACATCAATAGATAGGGTTTACACTGGTTACCAGTTCTCCTCACAGATTATTCCTACTAGTTACAGTAATATTACAACAATATCAACAATATCATTATCGGTTAATTGACATCAATGACAACATAGCATATCATTAATGCAATCTTCATGCAAATGCCAACAATATCCCCCTTTGGCATTGATGGAAATACAAATATCAATACCATTGATTATTGCATGATTGTAAATAGGAATCCTGGTTTACATTACCAAGTATTCACATGCTTGAATCCTCTCTTCAGCTTGTTGCTGGTTCTCCTTGCCATAATCATATAATTCTTCTCCCCCTTTGATAGCAATGCCAAATTGAAAGTAAAACATGTAATGTCAAATTTCATTGTGCATCATCAACAATATGCAACTTGATGCTCCCCATGTGGAATAAATCCACTTCTACACCAATCCTTCTATCAAATTCTGCAAGTAGCTCTGGGATTGATGTAATCTACATCATGCTTAACTAACCTCATGAAGAGGGACAACCCCCAGCTGACTTCTAAGATACTCAAAAGTAGTCTTAGGCAGAGGTTTAGTAAATATATCTACAAGTTGCTCCTTGGTAGAAACATTCTCTAAGATCACATATTTACTCTTTACTTTTTGCCTCAAGAAATGATACTTTAATTCAATATGCTTGGTTCGTGCATGTAAAACATGGTTCTTAGAAATATTTATGGCACTCGTATTATCACATAAAGTCTTTATAGGTTCTAAATTCTTCATCTTAAAACCTTCCAAAATGTGCCTCATCCATATAGCTCGAGTACAATTCATGTAAGCTGCAACATACTCAGCTTCAACAGTAGATTGTGAAGTACAACTCTTCTTTTTATTACTCCATGAAACAAGTCTTCCTCCAAGAAAAAATGCTCCACCGGTTGTGCTTTTCGATCATCAACATTTCTTGCCCAATCTGCATTTGTATACACCTTCAAGTCAAAATTTCCTTCATATGGATACCATAACCCATAATCAACAGTACCTTTCAAGTATCTAAAAATTCTTTTGGTTGCTATTAGATGTGTTTCCTTAGGATTCTTCTAGAATCTAGCAACTATGCCAACTGCATGAGCTATGTCCGATCTGCTATGAACAACTTAGTGCAATTTTCCAATCATTGACCTATATTACTTCTCATCAACAGATTTGGACTCATCTTCCTTAGATAACTTACAACCTGTAACCATTGGTGTCCCAACTAGTTTATAGTCACTCATGCCAAATGTCTTCAAGACCTCTTTCATATACTTAGACTATGTGATGAAAATACCATTCTTCATTTGCTGTATTTGCAAGGCTATGAAAAATTTAATTTCTCCCACTAAAGATATTTCAAAATTATTTTTCATTTCATCTGCAAAATTGTTTCTCATGTCATCATTACCTCCAAATATGATATCATCAACAAATACTTCATTGACTAGTATTTTATCTCCTTCAGATTTGAGATATATGTTACTATCATCACTTGCTCTTAGAAAGCCTATCTTCATTAGATGTGTATGAAGCCTTTCATACCATGCTCTCGGTGCCTGCTTTAATCCATATAAAGCCTTATGCAATTTGCATACAATGTCTTTCTTACCAGTCAAAGCATAACTAGCTGGCTGCTCAATGTATACTTTTTCTTCTAGTATCCCATTAAAAAATGTTGACTTAACATCCATCTGGTATACCTTGAATTTTTTATGTGTTGCAAATGTAGGTAAAGCTCTGACACCTTCCGGTCTTGCCACTGGTGCAAATGTCTCACCATAGTCTTCTCCTTCCTCTTGTGCATAACCTTTGCAAACCAATCTAGCTTTGTTGTGAACTACAACACCATCTTCATTCAACTTGTTCCTGAATACCCACTTAGTACCTATCACATTTTTATTTACTGATCGGGGTACTAGGGTCCATGTGGTGTTCTTCTCAATTTGATCTAATTCCTCCTCCCATAGCTTTAATCCAATGATCATCACCGAATGCTTCCTTAGCAGTTCTTGGTTCAATAGTGGAGATCATGCAAAAATTCTCTCTTATTCTTCTTCTAGTTAGTACTCAAGCATCCTTATCCCCAATAATTTGTTCAGGGTTGTAATTCAGTTTCACATATCTTGGAATAACATGATCATTATCTTCAGGTTCAGCTTCTTCATTATCATCATCTTCTTCTGAATGTATCTGTTCCGGTTGAACTAGTACATCAATATTTGCTTTGCCGGTTTCAGATTTCATAGTTTCTAGTTCCAAAAACAAAATGCAAGGATCTTCATCCTTTTTCTCCAAACTGGTTTCCTTTGAGACTTCAGAATATTCATCCACTCGAACATCAGCACTCTCAATAATTCTCCGTGTCCAGTTGTTAAAACACTTGTAGGCCTTACTCTTGGTGGAATAGCCAAGAAATATACTTTCATCACTTTTAGCCTCAAATTTGCTAATATAATCACCTCTCTTAATAAAACATTTGGTTCCAAATATTTTGAAATAACTTACATCAGGTGATCTACCATACCAATATTCATAATGAGTCTTGTCCTTACCTCTCTTTACTAAAATCCAGTTCATAGTGTAGACAACTATGCTAACAGCTTCTATCCAAAAGGTTTTCATTGCACCTCCTTGTATCAACATCATCCTAGCAGCTTCAACAACTGATCGGTTGTTTCGCTTTGCAATACCATTCTGTTTTGGTGTCGAGTAAGTGCACAAAGTTGTGTCCACTTAGTGTGGAATTTTTACACTTAGAAAAAATGGCAAATCTCACGGAGCGCATGAGAAATGAAACGAGATCCTGTTTCACGTCGGGATCTCGAGCCAAAATTTGAAACGGGATCCCGTTTAGCTTAAGGATCCCGTTTCAAAAACAAAATGGGATCCCATTTCCTTTTTTTTAATTTTTTTTTTTTTGTTAAAAAAAAATTAAATTTTTTTAATAAAAAATACAATCTATATATACATGAAATGTAAAATTTATATACAAGTCACATTTCTCTTTGTTTTTTTTCCCTTTCTATCTCACTTTGTCCCCTCTCTCCCAAAATCTAAAACTATGTCTCTACCTCTCTCTCACATCCTTAACTCTTTACTCTTTATCTTCGCTATCTCTATACACCTCCCCTAACCCCCTACCTACCTATATTTATCTAAATATACATCTCTACCTCTCTCTTAATGTACCATCTCTCTCTCCCAACCAGCTTATCTTTCTCTACATATGCCATAATAGGTCCTACAAAGGGGTTTTATGTCATAATTGGTCCTAGTAAGACGTATAATGTCTTAATAGATCCTCTTAAGGGGTCTTATGACATAATAGGTTGTATTATGTCATAATAGGACTTATTATGTCACAATGGGACCTATTATGACATAATAGGTTGCATTATGACATTATAGGTCCTATTATGTCACAATAGGTCCTATTATGACATAATACCCCTTAACAAGTCCTAGTAAGGGCTATAAAGTCATAATAGGTCTTCTTAAGGGGTTTTATGACATAATATGACCTATGATGTCATAGTAGGAGCTATGATGACATAATAGGACCTATTACATCATCATGGATCTTATTATGTCATTATTAGTCCTATTATGATATAATACCCTTTAACGGGTCCTACTAAGGGGTACAATGTCATAATAGCATTGTCATTTTTTATGTTTATGTTGTGATTGTCATTGATGGACACACACTTGTATTGAGATCCCCTTATATGTATGAGCTAGAGCTCAACCGGTATTTGTTCCAACCAGTATGTTGTATTCTAGTCTTTAGACTATTGGTGATTTTGCAGAATGTGTTTCCCAGTCTGAAGCGGCATGTCAACCCCAAGCGGTTTGTAGATCTCAAGCGGTACGAGGAAGCAAAGTGGCATAAAACATTCTTACCAGTCTTCATTTTTGTCAAACTGGCAACTGGTATTTTGTATGAACCGGTAATACTCTGTGATGAGTTACCAACCAACATTTTGTGATGAGTTACCAATCCACCGATTGATTGACGGTGCCGACACACTGACAGTGCTTTTTGTGTCGTGTTATTGAATATGTCTAGATTCATTGAACCTAGGAAATTGTAATATAATCCTATTGGACCGACATGAAATCAGATTCCTTTAAAAGGACATCATGTCTAGGGTTTTAGCAATCGCAAAAAGGGTTTATGTGGTGCTAGGGTTTAAGGTGATTGTTGAGTTGCTAAAGAGCGATCTTATCTGAGAAGATCAAGTTGTAATTGAGAGAGATAGAGAAGACTGAAGTAATGCTAGAATGCATTAGCAGTGAACTATACTAGATCTAATCAAGCAGTCTGTGCTATTAGATAGATCAAACACTTGTTGATTACTCACATCTTTGACAAGTCTGTAGCTCTTAACCGGGTAGGCCTAAAAGCCTTTGTAAAATCCTCTAACAAGGTGGTTCACCACTGTGAATCTAAAATCCTCTAACAAGGTAGTCTTTAATCGGACTTATCTCCTAACAGAGATTGAGATTCCTAACAAGATCTGTTCTGGTGAAGAACATTGTAATTAACCAGTCTGGTTTCTATTCTGCAGATAGTGACTTGTGAGTTCCATCTCACTGTGGTTTTTCCCATTTGGGTTTCCACGTCAAATATCTTGTGTTATGGTTGTATTTCTTTTGTGGGTGAATGCTTTGCTTGCATTTTGGTTTGCTTGTGTGATAACCAGTCTGTCTGTTAAACTGTTTTCCGGTTTGTCTTCAGACAGTTTAAGTGTTTTAGTGCAGAGATTTTTGGGATACTAATTCACCCCCCCCCCCCTCTTAGTATTCATCAATTGGTATCTAAGCCTACCTTTCTATAAGTTTAACCACTTGGAAAGAGATATGGGGGAATACACCTTGAGGGAACTTACTCAACGGCTCACTCAGTTTGAGCAAGCCTATGATGATCTTATGGTCAAATACAAGGCATCTCAAGCAAAAAGGAGAGAACATGCAGAGAAGCTGATGGAGCTATCTGAAAGTACTTATGAAGATGAAGCAAATATGGAAGCCATGATTGTAGAAGTAAATAAGTTGAATGATTCAAACTCCAATCTTAGAAAGGAGTTGGAAGGACTGACTATTCAGTTTAGTCAAGAGCTTGAGAACCAGAGAAAAGTTGAAGATCTGGTAAAGGACAGAGATCATGAGATCTCCAGGTTGAAATAAGAGATTAGTGCACTAACTGCTCGCCTTCATGAGAGCAGAATGGAAAAGGAAGACATGCAAGGAGAACTGAACATAGCCATCTCTAAAAATGCAAGCCTAATGGAGATAAATACTACTATTTCCAAAGAACTCTCTGAGTCAAAGGAAATACTTGCTAAGTTCAGCAAAAGTACTGTCAAGTTAGAGCAAAAGCTTGAGTCATCTAGACCTATAAAGAATACCAATGGACTTGGTTTCTCTAGACATGAGGAAGGAGAATCCTCAGGAACAAATGCTGAAGCATCAAAGAAGCAACTAGCACTCAAAGGAAAAGGTAAGCAAAAATTCAAACCTGTTTGCTTTAACTATCTTAAAGAAGGACACATTGCCAATGTATGTAGGAGCAAAGCCTACAATAATTTTCCTTATTTTATCAACAATGTACCTAGATCCAATAAGTTCAATGGTCATTGTTATGCATGCAACAAGTTTGGGCATAGAGATGCAGGTTTGTCATGAACAATACTAGAAGATATCCTTAGAGGACCCAAGGAGCTGGTCCGGAATCTTTTGTGAACCGGAACCCTAACCAGTTTAATGCTTACAATTATCAGTCAGGCAACAATGGTTATCAGCTGGCAACCGGATGGAGAGAAAACTATTGGATTTGTCATGGACATGGTCATACTGCTACTACATGCAGAAGAAAGAATGGAAACATGAACAATGGACCATGGAGAGCACTTGGATTGGTTTTCTATCACTGCAACAAACCGAGTCACATTGCAAGATTCTGCAGAAGCAGAAAGAGTATATCTGATGATATACTGGTCACTCAAAAAGGAGAAGTTGATGTTGAAAAAGTTCAAGCAGACATGAACAAAACCTGGAGGAAGAAACCAACAATGTTGGAAGAGGAACCGGTTTTTGCACCTAGTGTGGAAATATCAGAACCGGCAAACTAAGCTCCAAAGAGGCGTAGGGGGAGAAAACGGCAAAATGATTGTGAACCCCTGTTTTCATCGGTAAAAGACCTTAATCGGTATGTAATACCTGTCGCTTGGTAGAAGACCGAAAATGGTAAAAGAGGTAAATTAGGGTTTACGCCCTAATAGAGGAGCATTAATGGTGGTAGGTGAGAGACATGTATAAAAGTATATTTCAAATCATTTCTCACTATCTGTTTTTGAGCGAAGAAAAGTTTTTCAAATTGCAGAGCGAAGAAAAGGCGATTTGAGCTAAGATTTCAAGAAATTGACAAGCCTTGAAGGAGATCCAAATCCAGTTTGCAAGCGGTCGTGGAGAACACAAAGCGGTGATTTGGCAACCGACAGAGAGTGGAGTGAAGCAGAATCAGGAAGCCCTAAATTCACGTTGTAAAGGTATTTTTCATGTTCTTGAAATACTCAACAATGGCTTCCGCATCTCATACCAGTTCTAGTACATCAATTGAGTTGGAGAGTTTCATTCAAAGGAAGTCCAAATATAATGCCTTATCACAAGTTCCGGCTGGAGTCATAGTTGAAGAGGGAATTTCAGATTATATTGATTGCAAAATAGAAGACCTAGGGTCTTTAGCGACTCACACCCAGTTAGGTTTATTTTGCGGCAAGGACAAGAAAATCAAACCGGAGTTTAGTATCCTAGAGAGGAAGAAACTCCATAATGCAGTATACTTTCTGGAAGATTTTACGAAGGATCGTATCAGGATCATTTTGAGTAGAATCCATGGTGACAAGATGTACCTAGAGAGGATGCATGATATCACGCTACAGGGAATTCATGCAGTCACTGGTTTCTGTAACACAGGGGAAGTGCCAGCCCTAAGAACGGTAAGCAAAATGGAAATGGCCAAGCTCATTGGTTCAACAAGTGACTCACGGGGTATGATAGTTAACCCTATCAAGGATGATCTGGTGAAATACACTTGCATGGTGATAGGTTACAAAATATTCTCAGCCAGCAGGATTAATTTTGTATCTACTACAGCGGTAAATGCCACTTGTTGGATGATTAAAGAGGACACATCAGTTGACCTATGCACCGATATGCAGAGGCAACTCCTATCTAATTTGAAGTTGATTAAATAGGATAATGCACTAAGATTCAAGTTCAGACAACTATTGGTTGGGTTGTTTTTCTATTTTCAAGGCTACTTTCCTAGAGTAGGAGATGTCTAGTGGTCCCCTGACCAACCGGTAACCAAACAGATCAAGGAAAGCATACAAGCCATTGGAACCGGTTATCCTGAGGTGCTGAACAAATATTTTGATGAGTTCAGAAGAAAGATGAGTCAAAGGGTAAGGATCTCAGGTGACATCATTAAGAAATATGAAGATGACATCTGTTTCACCATTCAAGTGGACAAATGCCTAATGAAGGTTGTTGAGCCTAGAATGGAAGAAGTGGAGCCAATGGGCTATGAGGTGATGTATGATATGCTGGAAGGGTATGCCTCAACCCTTATTGCCTCGCCTCTTGATCCTAAGGCTAAGAGGACCAGAACCTACTTGGAGAGGATTGCACTGGCCGAGGAACCATCTGTTAAGAAAGGAAATGAACCGGCAACAAAGAAAGCAAAGGCAATGCCTGCAGCATCGGCACCGGCCACCACTGCAACTCCAAGAGTGACCAAGCGGTCACTGGCAAAGAAGAAACTAGAACTGGCACCATCAAAAGTCTTCGAAAGAAAAAGGAAGACTATGTCAAATGAACTAGACTCAGAAGAGACTGAGTCTGATGATAAGCCAAAGAAGGCCAGACAGACAAAGAAGATGAAGAAGAATGAACTGGTAGCATCCGCACCGGTAAATATTGATATGTCCTCATACAAACCTTTGACACATTTTCAAAGGACAATAAAGAACATTAGGAGAAAGTTACTTCATGATTTGATAGATTACTATAATGATTTTAATAGTGAGGAGAAAGATGAAGTACTACAAGAAATTATTCTTTATTTGTGTAAAAATGACCGGTCATCATCAGAGATAAAATCTCAGACATTGGATTCTTTATATAAAGCATTAGATAATAAATGGCGCATTGCCATTGAAAAAGAATAGGAGATTAGGGAGAAAGTCTTTGCACAGTACCTTCTCGACCTATCAAATTCAAAATTATTTGATGTCTTGGATCAAAATAAAGGACTCTTCTTCACAAGGAGAAGAAGACTCTGGCTATTGGAGGGGAGAATTGATGATGTTGAAAAAGATACTCATCAACATATGGATTATGCTATCAATTCTCACAAAGCACGAATGGCCAACCTCCAAGCGGAAAAGGAACTGGTTGTATCCAAACCGGATGAAGTTTTTGATGAAGAAGGAAACTTGGTTGAAGAACCAATCGACACTATTGATGTCAATGCACTAGACATAGAAGATGTCACTCAGGACATACCTTCTGAAGGAACAGAACAGGGGCAACAAGCTGAATAGGGCAGTAAGCAAGCCAAGGACACACAGGAAGTGGCTGAGGAATAGACAGAGAAGAAGAAGAGGGATGAAGATGAGGAAGAGAAGAGAAAAGAGGAAGAAAAGAGAAAAGAGGAAGAGAAGAGAAAAGAGGAAGAGGAGAAACAGAAATATGAAGAGAAGAAGAAGAAGGAAGAGGAAGAGAAGAAGAAGAAGGAAGAGGAAGGAAAGAAGAAGAAGGAAGAGCAAGAGAAAGAAGAAGAGAAGAGGAAGGAAACAGAGAGGAAAAAGAAAGCAGAGGAAGATAAGGCACAAGAACAAAAGTAGGAAGCAGAGAAAAGGAAGAAGGAAGAAGCAGACAAGGTAGCGGAGGCAATGAAGAGCACACAGATGGAGACTCTGAAGGCAACCGGGAGTCAAGCCAAATCGGCTGATATCTCCAGTCCTATCGATCTCCAGTCTGTGAGTGAGTCGAAGCTTATGCAGAGCATCAAGGTTTCTCAAGAGCACCTTGAAATCATATGAAGGAAAAAGGAGCAAGATATCATTCAAGCGACTGTAGACACACTTACCGGTTTGATCCCCAGTACCAATCTTCCTAACACTGAATTATCACTAGCACAACTCAAACAACTATGTATTGTAGTGGATGATCAGGTGTAGAGACTGGAAGAAGCAGTTGATGCAAATGCCAAGAAAGAGCATCAAAAGGCTCTTAACATTACTTTGGTGAAAAAGTTGAATGAGCTCCGGTCTGAACTTCTGAAAGACCAAAAGGATATAAGGGATGCTTTGGATGAGGGAAACTTTCTACTAAGCAAAATCTATCAACCCCATCTATTTTGCGATGATGTGCTAACTTAGAAGCAAAAGCTACAAACGGACTTACAGTCCTACTTGAGTACATTTAAGCCACCCTATGATTCCTTTGCAACTTATGGGAAAACCGTTCACCGGTTCCAGATCTAGTCGGCCAAAATGGAGCAAGAGATCAGTACACGATCTAGGGATTTGTAGGAGCTACAACTAGTTTTACTTCCATGTCTACAAATTCTTCAGAAGTGTTATATGAACCTGGATGCCTTGACAGTTACGCAGGAGCTGAGCACAGTTGATGCCATGGAGGAACAGGTATCCCAAATGCAAACAAAAAAAGAAGTGGCAACCTCCCTACTTGAGTCCTAGTCTCTATCCATGAAACAATTTTGTCAGGACTATAAATCAGTTTTTGACAAGTATTATTCATTGTTGTCATAAACTTTTATTATACAGGGTTATTCAATGGTACTTTGTCATTATTGGCAAAGGGGGAGAAGTATCTATTTTTAAAATTTTGATCTTCTGATAAAGGGGGAGAAGTACTCTATCTATTTTGGAGAAAAATAGATAGAAGTATCTGGTTTTGAAAATTTTGATATATGTTTTGATATATGCTATATGCTCTGATATCTCAATGTTTATGTTCTGTATGTAAAATTGCTATACATTGTATTGATTAAGGGATAGTGTATATGCCTAGGGGGAGCAATTTTGTTAATGGCATGTTTTTGTTGTAAAACACTTAGATGTCAAAATTTTATTTGCCTAAGTGTTGCCATCAATGCCAAAGGGGGAGATTGTTGGCATTTTTGATGTTTATGTTGTGATTGTCATTGATGGACACACTTGTATTAAGATCCCCTTATATGTATGAGTTGGAGCTCAACCAGTATTTGTTCCAACCGATATGTTGTATTCTAGTCTTTAGACTATTGGTGATTTTGCAGAATGTGTTTCCCGGTCTGAAGCGGCATGTCAACCCCAAGTGGTTTGTAGATCTCAAGCGGTACGAGGAAGCAAAGCGGCATAACACATTCTTACCAGTCTTCATTTTTGTCAAACCAGCAACCAGTATTTTGTATGAACCGGTAATACTCTATGATGAGTTACCAACCGACATTTTGTGATGAGTTACCAATCCACCGATTGATTGACGGTGCCAACACACTGACAATTCTTTTTGTGTCGTGTTATTGAATATGTCTAGATTCATTAAACCTAGGAAATTGTAATATAATCCTATTGGACCGACATGAAATCATATTCCTTTAAAAGGACATCATGTCTAGGGTTTTAGCAGTCGCAAAAAGGGTTTATGTGGTGCTAGGGTTTAAGGTGATTGTTGAGTTGCTGAAGAGCGATCTTATCTGAGAAGATCAAGTTGTAACTGAGAGAGATAGAAGACTGAAGTAATGTTGGAATGCATTAGCAGTGAACTATACTGGATCTAATCAAGCAGTCTGTGCTATTAGATAGATCAAGCACTTGTTATTTACTCACATCTTTGACAAGTCTGTAGCTCTTAACTGAGTAGGCCTAAAAGCCTTTGTAAAATCCTCTAACAAGGTGGTTCACCACCGTGAATCTAAAATCCTCTAACAAGGTAGTCTTTAATCGGACTTATCTCCTAACAGAGATTGAGATTCCTAATAGGATCTGTTCTGGTGAAGAACATTGTAAGATCTTAACCGGTCTGGTTTCTATTTTGCAGATAGTGACTTGTGAGTTCCATCTCACCGTGGTTTTTCCCATTTGGGTTTCCACGTCAAATATCTTGTGTTATGGTTGTATTGCTTTTGTGGGTGAATGCTTTACTTGCATTTTGGTTTGCTTGTGTGATAACCAGTCTGTCTGTTAAACTGTTTTACCGGTTTGTCTTCAGACAGTTTAAGTGTTTTAGTGCAGAGATTTTTGGGATACTAATTCACCCCCCCCCCCCTCTCTCTTAGTATTCATCAAATAGGTCCTCTTAAGGGGTCTTATGACATTATAGGACCTATTATGTCATAATAGGTCCTATTATGTGATAATCTATCCTATTATGTCATAATAGATCCTACTAAGGGGTCTTATGACATAATAGGTCCTATTATGTCACAATAGGACCTATTATGTCACAATAGGACCTATTATGACACAATAGGACCTATTATGTCACAATAGGTCCTATTATGTCACAATATGATCTTTTATGACATAATAGGTCGTATTATGACATTATAGGTCCTATTATGTCACAATGTGACCTATTATGACATAATAGGTCGTATTATGACATTATAGGTCCTATTATGTCACAATAGGTCATGTTATGACATAATACCCTTTAACTCTCTCTAAAAGTACCATCTCTCTCTCTCAACCAACTTATCTTTCTCTACATATGTCATAATAGGTCCTACTAAGGGGTCTTATGTCATAATAGGTCCTAGTAAGAGGTATAATGTCATAATAGGTCCTCTTAAGGGGTCGTATGACATAATAGGTCGTATTATGACATAATAGGTTGTATTGTGTCATAATAGAACCTATTATGTCACAATGGGACCTATTATGACATAAGACCCCTTAAGAGGACCTATTATGACATTATACCTCTTACTGGGACCTATTATGACATAAGACCCCTTAGTAGGACCTATTATGACATATGTAGAGAAAGATATGTTTGTTGAGAGAGAGAGATGGTACTTTTAGAGAGAGTTAAGGGGTATTATGTCATAACAAGACCTATTATGACATAATAGGACCTATAATGTCATAATACAACCTATTATGTCATAATAGGTCACATTGTGACATAATAGGACCTATAATGTCATAATAGGTCGTATTGTGACATTATAGGTCCTATTATGTCACAATAGGTCCTATTATGACATAATGCCCTTAATAAGTCCTAATAAGGGGTATAAAGTCATAATAGGTCCTCTTAAGGGGTTTTATGACATAATATGACCTATGATGACATAATAGGACCTATTACAACATCATAGATCCTATTATGTCATTATTAGTCCTATTATGACATAATACCCTTTAACAGATCCAGTAAGGGGTATTATGTCATAATAGGTCCTCTTAAGGGGTCTTATGACATAATAGGACCTATTATGACATGACATGTCCTCTTAAGGGGTCTTATGACATTATAGAACCTATTATGTGATAATCAACCCTATTATGTCATAATAGGTCCTACTAAGGTTCGTCTTATTTCATTATAAGTCCTAGTAAGAGGTATATTGTCATAATAGGTCCTCTTAAGGGGTCTTATGACATAATAGGACCTATTATGATATAATAGGTCCTATTATGTGATAATCGATCATATCATGTCATAATAGGTCCTACTAAGGGGTCTTATGTCATAATAGGTCCTCGTAAGGGGTCTTATGACATAATACAACCTATTATGATATTATAGGTCGTATTATGTCACAATAGGACCTATTATGACATAACATGACCTATTAAATGTAATAGGTCATATTATGACATTATAGGTCCTATTATGTCACAATAGGTCCTATTATGACATAATACCCCTCAACTCTCTCTAAACATACCATCTCTCTCTTCCAACCAACTTCTCTTTCTCTACATATGTCATAATAGGTCCTACTAAGGGGTCTTATGTCATAATAGGTCCTCTTAAGGGGTATTATGACATAATGGGTCATATTATGACATAATAAGTCGTATTATGTCACAATGGGACCTATTATGACATAATATGTCGTATTATGACATTATAAGTCTTATAATGTCGCAGTAGGTCCTATTATGACATAATACCCCTTAACATGTCCTAGTAAGGGGTATAAAGTCATAATAGGTCCTCTTAAGGGGTTTTATGACATAATATGACCTATGATGTCATAATAGGACCTACGATGACATAATAGGACATATTACATCATCATAGATCCTATTATGTCATAATTGGTCCTTTTATGACATAATACCCTTTTACAGGTCCTACTAAAAGGCATAATGTTATAATAGGTCCTCTTAAGGGGTTCTTATAACAAATAGGACCAATTATGACATGACAGGTTATCTTAAGGGATCTTATGACATTATAGGACCTATATGACATAATACGTCCTATTATATGATAATTGATCCTATTATGTCATAATAGGTCCTACTAAGGGGTCTTATGTCATAATAGGTCCTAGTAAGAGGTATAATGTCATAATAGGTCCTCTTAAGGGGTATTATGACACAAAATGACCTATTATGACACAAAAGGACCTATTATGTCACAATGAGACCTATTATGACATAATAGGTCGTATTATGACATCATAGGTCCTATTATGTCACAATAGGTCTTGTTATGATATAATACCCCTTAACAAGTCCTACTAAAAGGTATAAAGTCATAATAGGTCCTCTTAAGGGATTTTATAACATAATATGACCCATTATGTCATAATATGACCTATTATGTCATAATAGGACCTATGATGACATAATATGACCTATTATGTCATCATAGGTCCTATTATGTCATAATCAGTCCTATTATGACATAATACCATTCAATAGGCCCTACTAAGGGGTATAATGTCATAATACATCCTCTTAAGGGATCTTCTGACATAATAGGACCTATTATGACATGACATGTCCTCTTAAGGAGTCTTATGAAATTATAGGACCTATTTTGACATAATAGGTCCTACTAAGGGGTCTTAAGTCATAATAGTTCCTATTAAGAGGTATAATGTCATAATAGGTCCTTTTAAGGGGTCTTATGACACAATAGGACCTATTATGACACAATAGGACCTATTATGTCACAATGCAACTTATTATGGCATAATAGGTTGTATTATGACATTATAAGTCCTATTACGTCACAATTTATAAGATCTTCTAAAATCTAAAATCTATAATATAACTCTTAGAGATCTGAAACCACTCTCAAACATCCTGCTAATATATACATGAATTATAACTTAAAGTATAAGAGAAGAAAAAGACAAAGAGAAATGTGACTTAAACTTAAATGTTATATTTCATGTATATATAGTTTGTTTTTTGTTTTTTTTTAAAATGTATATATAGAATGTACATACACACAATCGAATCCAGAAAAATACATTAGAATGTATATATAGTTTATTTAAAAAAAAAATTAATTTAAAAAAAAAGAATTTAAATTTTAAAAAAAAATTAAAAAAGGCAAACGGGATCCCGTTTGCTAAATGTTTTTTTAATTATTTTAAAAAATGAAATGGGATCTCATTTATAAAAAAATCAAACTTTGGTTCGGTTGTAGCTTCGGTTTGGCTTGGGAAATGGCTTGGAGAGCTGACCCTTTAGCTTGGACCTAGTTTGACCTGCAACTTGAAGGCCAAATCAATCTTCATATAAAATAATGACTTCAAAAATATATATGAACATCAAATTTTCAGAATTTTTTTAAACAATGAAAACCCATTACAGTAGAGACTGTCTCGATTCGAAATATGTAATTTTAAAAAAAAATTGATCAATATTTTTATTTTTAAAATAATTACTAATGAAAGAGGTCTATAAACATGAAATAACATGGTTTTTTTGTTTTTTAATAACTTTTTTGTCTCTAAGTTTTTTGAAAAAAAAATTATATGGCATCAAACTAGAGAAAATTCTATACAATTTCAATATAAAAAAAACCAAAAAATGTTAAGTTTAGGTCAAATTATGCTTGCCGTACACAATAATTTTTCAAAACAATGATTATGCCCAATAAAAAATTAACAAAAATAAAAATATGCAGAAAAAAATTATAAAAAAATATTCTCATCAAAGAAGAGTGAGTTATAGATATTTTCCCAAAAGGATTTATAAAAATAATTTCATTTAGATCAAATTATTCTTGCCGTACATGGGCATGGTATGGTCCTGAAAAGTGACTTTTAAACTATAGGTTTTAGTAATGCCTATTCTAACTTCATTTTTAAGATCTGGGTATTAAAATAAATTACATATTTGGAAAGTAGACTTCAAGTACTACATTTTCTATTACTAAATTTTTTCAAGATTCATTCTTTAAGTGCCTCAAATATTTAGGTCAAATGGGACAAAATCAAAAAAAAGGGAAAAAACTCACAACATCTTGCTCTTACCCTGTCCTCGGTGCAAAAAGTTGTCGTTTGATGAAATTTTCTTCACAATACCTAGTGAATTCCTCAGAATTAAATTCACCGCCTTGATCTGTCCTTAGACATTTAATCTTCTTACTGCTCTCCTTCTCAGCTAAGGCCCTGAATGCCTTGAACTTACCAAAAGCTTCAGGATTATCCTTCAAGAATGTGACCCACATCATCCTTGAGCAATCATATGTGAAGATCATAAAATATCTGTCAACTTGAATACTTTTTGACCTTATTGGTCCACAAAGATCTGTATGAACCAAATCTAACAAATGTTCTGCTGAAAAAGATTTTCTCTTAAAAGTTGAGGATGACATCTTTCCCAACTGACATTCTTTGCATAGAGCATTAACCGGTTTGTCCAAATAAGGCAAACCTCTCACTGTCTTGGACTTACTCACTTTAAAAATGTTATCAAAGTTTATATGAAAAAATCTCCTATGCCAAAGCCAACTATCATCTATCTTTGCAATTAAATAGTTGCTGACTCTAGGATTAATGTGAAACAAGTTACCTTTAGTTTGTTTCCCAATTGCAATCAGTTCACCTTTGCTATCATAGGTTTTGCACATACCATTTTTAAATTCCAATGGCTATCCTCTGTCATTGAGTTGTGCCACACTCAAAATATTGTTCTTTAGACCTTCAACCTAGTAGACATCATCTATACTACTCTTTCGATTAAGAGAAATAGTTCCCTTAACTTTAATCGTGCAGGATGAGTCATTACCAAATCTTACAACTCTGCCATCAAATTCCTTCAAAGAAAGAAATTTGCTCCTATCACCGATCATGTGATGTGAACAACCACTATCAATGATCCAATCATCAGAGTTATCCATCTTGGATACTAATACCTTCTGGTCTAATATCTCTTCTTTAATAGCTACAAACACAATGTCTTCATTAGCATCACCAACAGATTCCTCATTAGTGATACCACCATCAACAACAATAAGACAATCTCTTTTGCCTTTATCCTTGTACTTCTCAAATTTCTCTCGTTTGTTGTTGCATGCAAAACATTTCAAAGGTAATTTACCTCTATATTTACCTATACCTCTAGGCAACCGCTTGGCCAACAATGCTTCAAGCTCAACTAAACTATCTTCATCATTAGCTTCTTTGCTAGATCTGGATTCATAACTATGACTGGCATCTCTACTTTTCCTCATAGATGGGTTAGAAATAGAAGCTCTAAATGTAGACTCAGATTTCTGTATACTACCATCATAACCATTTAATTCAAAAGAAGTAAGCTTGTTAATGATGGAGTCAAGAGTTACCTTAGTTTTGTCAATGGACTTAAGCTCTTGAATAGCTGCAACTCGGATAGCATAGACCGGTAGCAGGGTTCCCAATACCTTACTGATCACTGTGGAATATTCCACTTTACCTCCTACACTCTTAATTTCACCGACTATCTCCTTTATCCTTTGACCATATTGCTGGATATTCTCACCTTTAGCCATCCACATGTCATCAAACTTGCCTCTTAGACTCTCTTCTTTAGCAATCTTAACATGTTCATCACTGCTATAAATCTCTTCAAGTTTTTTCCATACCTCATATGCAGTCTGAAGACGATGAACGTCTACATACTCTGCATCAGACAAAGAATTGATAATAGCCTCTAATGCTTGATGATTTTCTTGTTTCTCTTTCTTCTGATCATTAGTCAACATCCTAGTAGGTGCAACATATTTAGTGTCGACATGTTCCCAATACTGGCTTGCCAAACTCTTGATATAAATTTTCATTCTGTCACTCCATATCCTATAGTTCTTCTCTATTAAATTTTAGACCTTCCTTCTTCATCATGATTTGCAAAAACTTTACCTCAATTTGTTAGGCTAAGACCTTAGAGGATCTAATAAGCTCTAATACCAATTGATGGTGTGATGAAAGAATAAGTATCTGGTCAACTACTGAGAGCGGGGGGGGGGGGGGGGGGGGGTGGTTAATCAGTAGATAGCAAAACTGATACAAAATTTACCAATCTCAAAAATTAATCTCTCAAATTAAACTTAGAACTATCAATGTAATACCATTGTCAAGATAAAAACTCATAAGATAAACCGGTTGACTGTTACAACAAATTAACAATAAACAACTTCTTCATTTCTCAATGCTTCTGGTTATCATGACTTATCAAAGTAGTTAAGTAGTTAAGTAAATCAACTATAAGAAACATAACCACAAAAACATTCACCACTTGACACAAATATTTTTTGACGTGGAAACCCAAATAGGTAAAAACTACGATGAGATGAGACTCACAAGATAACTATCTGAACTCTTCTGAAGTTCGCGTTGTTAGGAGCCTAGCCTATTAAAGCTTTACAAAAGTCCTGTTAAGAACTGATCCTATTAGGAATCACCCGGTTAAGGGATTGACTAGAATGCCTTGTTAGAAGCAATACCCTGTAAGGAGTAACCTCGGTAGAGGATTTGAAAAACCAATCTAATGGATCACCTTGTTAGAGGATTTGAATAACACCACCAAGCTTGTTAGAGCTTACCCGGTTAGGGGATTTCAATTCTGTTGTAATTGTTAGAAAACAACAAGAGTTTGCTAATCTATCTGAATAGCACTACACTTGCTTGATCAGATCCATTTCATGCTCCTATCAACCTTTACTCAAACTGCAGATACATCATCTGGTTTGGCAACCACACACTCAACTAATTTGTGCTAACTCTTTGCCAACTCATTAAACTAAACAACTTCATCGACCTTATAAACAAATCAATTAGGTCGGTAACACAACAAAAACCTAATTCTCATAGAGATTACAAACAAATTGGTTCAAGTATGAACATTGGATTACATAGCAATTTCTATACATCAATCAAGAAAACCTTGATCGCTCCTTGATCACTGCTTCATCAAACTTAGTAACTCATCCCGTGCTTTGCATTAGATGCAATACATTTGGTCATTCCCTAGACAAAAACCATTACAACAACTTGCCAAAATCTCTTGGAATTGTCTTCATACAATAATCATACGTGTCATAATCATTACCGCTCATCATCAGATCATAAACCAATATAACCAATTCACCAAACTTAATCTTTTAGGATTTATAAAAAACAACAAGTAGGGTTTACCAGTTACATCAATAGATAGGGTTTACACCGGCTACCGGTTCTCCTCACAAATTCTTCCTTCCAGTTACAATAACAATATTACAACAATATCAACAATTTCATTACCGGTTAATTGACATCAATGACAACATAACATATCAATAATGCAATCTTCATGCAAATGCCAACAAACTTGTATTGAAAAATAAAAAAATAGTTCCTTTAAAATAGTTTTCTATAATTTTTCATAAAAATTGTTAAAATTTTAAAAGGCTGAAAGAATGGTAATGTATAGTATAATTTTTTTAATATATAATTTTATTATTATTGAAATAAATTTTTTAATTTATTTTAACTAAATGTTTGAAATTATATCATAAAGGTTAAACCATAAATTAATATTTTGGTTTAATTATGGTTAGGGTTAGGGTTCGTATTTGATAAGAACTCAATTAAAATTTCTATAATTATAGTTTGGTCTAGGGTTGAATTATTTTTATTGCTTATATCTTGTTAGGGTTATGGATTAATTAGGGTTTGGGTTAATGTTAGATTAGTGTTTAAATAGGGTTAGCATTAGGGTTAATTACAGTTAGATTCAATGTTATATTGGGTTAATATCAATGATAGGTTAAATTATCTCACTCTTTGACCCTACTGCTAACCCTAATTCTATCTTTAATTATAACCCTTACCTTATCTCTAACCCTTACACTTATTCTAATCTTAACATTTAACCCTTATGCTAACCCTAACCATGACCCTAACCCTACCCCTAATGAATTATAACCCTAACTATAACCTAAATTTTTACCCTAACCCTATCTATAATTCTAAACCTAACGCTAACCAAACCCTAATCCTTAAAAATAATAACAATATTGAAAGGCTAAATGAATCCAACCACTAAACCCTAGCCTAACAATCAACAAAGATCCACCATAACATATGAAGATTACCTAAGACAATGTGAATCACATGAAATCACAAAGATTATACCATCACATGTCCAATAGGGTTTTGATCTCCATTCTTCCTATCTCCATTGATCTTGCTTGATATATATTTGCTCTCAGATTTTTATATGCACAAGAGCTCAACAAAGAACGGAATGTGGTTGCAAGTAGGATCGTAGTGTAGCCAAGTCCTCCAAAATTGTTGATTAGGCTGAGTGATTAGGGTTTGATAATGAAGAAAGCATCTCCTTAAATAGAAGACACAATAAGAAATGGAGGGTTAAGATTGAGAGGTGTAAAAAGAGAGGTCGGCTAGGATTAGAGGGTAGGTAAAAGAAATACCAAAATAATGAAAGAGGTAGGTAGTGTATGAATTAAGAGATGAATGACATGTGTCATGTGTAGAAAAAGATAATGAATTAATTAAATAAATAAATATTTATTTAATTAATAGAAGAAGTAGGACAATTAAATAAATAAAATATTTATTTAATTTAGGAAAGGGATAATTTAAATAAATAAATGTTTTTATTTAAATGAGAAATAAGGCTAGAAGAGGATAAATGAATTAATTAAATAAATAAAGATTTATTTAATTAATAGAAGAATTAAGCTTAGATAATTAAATAAATAAAATATTTATTTAATTAGACATGACAATTTTAGGTGTCTACATTTTGCCCCTCTTTGAGACAATGCGGCTTGTCGCGTTGTTTCAAAGAAGATAAGATGAACTGATACAGAGTTGCCCCAGTATGGGAATAATATGCCCCCTCAAGAGATTGGATGAAAATTTCTGAAAAGATTGCAGACAATCTCTCGATAAGAAAGAAAGGCTAGAATGGACAGACCGGATAAAGTGACAGAGTCACGGGATGAAGAAGACTGACTCGGGAAAAGAAGGCGAAGGCTAGGGTAGGCTATAAGATAGACCACGGGCAAAAGACATCCTCATTGTCATCTATACCTTCACGAGATCACAGTGCAGAGCGAGAAAAGAGCAAGAGCAGTCAGCAGCGATGGCTTTGGTTCACAGATTCGACCGCATTCGTCGATTCTAGAGGCCAGTAGAGGTAGGAGAGCCAGTGAGTACCACAAAACCTCCTCGTACTTTGATGCATTTATTGTTGTCATTAATGCATGCTAGGTAATATAATAAATGCACGTTTATGTCAGGAAAGCGCGTTTGCATTTGAAAAGTATGAATTTGCATCTTCTAGGTCAAATCGGCAGTTCTATGATGAACATACGCTGTCGATTGGATAAGCTGTTGAGAGGATACACTCAAGCAGGTCCTCTAGGAAGACTAGGATAGATCAAGGCACTTTGTGATGAACAGTGAGTACCAAGATAGAGTACTTTGTGATGAACAGGGAGTACTGAAATATGAGCAGCACTTTGTGATGAACAGGGAGTGCAAATGTGAGTAACACTTTGTGATGAACAGGGAGTGTCACACACGTAGTACTTTGTGATGAACAGTGAGTACCACTAAGATAAATAGCAACACTTTGTGATGAACAGTGAGTGTCACTAGGGTAGATAGCCATATGCATTTAGATAGCGAGTAGCATTTTGTGATAAACAGTGAATGCCACTATAACTGACATGATTGAGTTGCTTGACTGCAGGAGTATTTGCCGATGCTAGAGTCAGGGGAGAGATTATCATCGACACAGAGATTGTGACCTGAGTTGACACTTGAGGACCGAGCCGTGATTGAGGCTATGGGATTGAGATACATTCTGTATGTGCCTGAGTTTCGGGCAAACATGGGATTGCTGACTACACTAGCTAAGAGATGGCACTCAGAGACTTGTACGTTTCATCTGCCGATGGGTGAGATGACAGTCACCCTGGAGGATGTATATAGGATTCTGCGGATACCGATCGATGGGGAGTTAGTACCCTACGATTGAGATGGAGACAGGGATGCACTGAGATGAGTGTTCTAGGATCCAAGACTGGAGATGAGGGCAGGACACGTGGCATGGGATACCATGACATGGATAGGATTAGCACTACCAATAGTGTTGGCAGGAGTGATCAGTGAGTTCCTCTGTATCAGTTTTGTACCATTTTATATAATGATGTAGACACCTGCGGGTGATTGTAGCCATATGATTTTGACATCATTGTATCATGACACTTTATATATATATATGAGATGATTCATCTTTGCGGCAGCTATATGCATGTGTACCTATGTGATGAGATGTTCTTATGATGTATGTTTTATGTGATGCTTATGATATGGATGCAAATATGTATATGATGCAATGCAATATTTTTTTTTGTTCTTTTATGTTTTATATGTGTATGCATGATGCAAATGTGAATGTATGTAATGCAGATGAATATGATAATGCAGATGTAAATTGTGCTAACAGGTGTTGTTTGCAGGATGTGATGCAGTTGTGATATCTATATGTACGTATGAAATGCTTATATGTGGTAATGTAGGTGTAGCTACATGAAATGCAAATGTTTTTGGTGTGTCATTATACTCAGTCATGTGATAGCAGGCTACGCGGACTCGAGAAGGACGATGGAAGTCAATCAAGAAAGGGGGATGAAAGATAGAAGATATGAAAGTGAAAGAGCTTCTTGTGCATTATCATCATTGAGCTTTATTATGGCAAGTAGGTTATGACAATCGAGGCATATGTTTGACCCAGAAAGTCATTGTACCCGTTTGCATGGAGATAAGACAGTCACAAACAAGGAATGCCCCAGTTCATACTAGACTCACAATGTCCTCATATCCTTGGACAAGTCATAGCATTACTAAGAGACAATCCATAGACAGCAAATGCAAATAGGTGATGATACCCCATCCTCGCCTTTCTAGTCAAAGACATCCTAGAGATAGAATCTCTAGTCAAAGACATCCTGGAAAAGCTAAAAGACATGTCACCAAAAGATAAAATCAAAAGAAAACCAAGACTCGACACCAACATCCACTGTAGTCCTCAAGTTTAGTGTCTCTTGTCACTTGTATAAGTCTTATTTGATTATGGTCACAATGTTTACTTTCACAAAAAGGATAGATAACACTGAACCATATGTTGTCTGAGTCTGTTGAAAGATTTGATTTGTTGAAGCCCATTGTTGCTGCTGTGTCTCATCTAAAACTGACTGAATCCATGAAACTAATACTTTATTGCGGAGAAGATGAAACTTTATTGTGGATCTGTGATGCAAATGTTGCTTTATTGTGGATTGTGTGCGGACAGATTGAAGGAAGCTGGAAGAAACTGTACTCCTTGAAACATGTGATGTTCTCATTTCCACACCCATCACTAGACGTAGGATTTGCCTTAGCCACAGATAGGATCTGATTTATTATGGATGGAAAGGGAGGCGAAAAGGGAGGTTTATTATGAATGGCTAACCAATCTTGGGTAGATCAATAACAAGCCATGATGGGAATGGGTAAGTTTATTATGAACGAATAGGTTGTGAGTGTGTGCAAAGTGAAATGATGAAGAGAATCCTGAAGGAGGGAGGAGCAATGTCTCTACACATGGCGCTGGTGACCCAGTTTTCACCATGGTACTTGCCCAGGGCGCCACCGAAGTGGTTTTCATCGTTGGACGAAATTATTTCTCTTTACTTTTTTCCATTTTTCAATGTTTTTTGTGTCACAAGGCGCTTGTTTGCCAGGTTTTCACCTAGTAACGATTTTTTTTTTGTTTTATAATTTTTTTGTATTTTTGAATTAGGATATTCTGAAGAGCTATGTGTAAAACCTGCGAAGGTGCATGGTGTTGATAGGATCCTCCAAAGGTTCACCTTCTATAGTTGAGAGCTGATATGCCCCAGATCCATATATTGCTATAATAATGTAAGGACCAAGCCAGTTTGGTTCAAACTTGCCCTTCTTCTCTCTGTCTTACTGATTTTTAGGATTTTCTCTGAGAACCAAGGCACCCACCTCAAATGTGCAAGGCTTGACTTTATGATTGTAGCTGCATTGTTCCTTGACTGAATGATGTGTAGCTTGATTGAATGTCTTCCTTGATGAAGGAACTAAGATGGAATTACTAGTGTGTGGACTATACAGGCCCATATGCGTGTCACCTGAAGAAGTTTGGGCATCACTGATAGCAAAGTCCTTCGAGGAAGCTCCATTAAAGGTCCATGATGTATCACTAGAAGGGAATGGATGTGTGAAACAAGTGGATGAGTGATGAAGGCTTATGATTGTGAAAAGAAGTGAAAGTAGGATAGCATGATGGAGACTTAAGATCAACAAGTATGCTTTTTGACTTGAAATTTCAGAACTTTTGCCCCCAGTTATTTTGATATTAGGGGAGATTAGCTCTTGCTCTTTTTGGTTTATAGGATTTTTATCCTTTACTTTGATTTTTGCAGAGTCCAGTAGCTTTTGATTTTGATTTGGACTAAAGGACTTTTCTTTATTTTTGACTTTTAGATTTTTCTTTTCGTAGCTTGATTTGTGATCCCTAATGAGTAAGGGCTTTTGTAATTCTTGTTGATCCAAGTCTGGAAGAGGAGTGAAAATGGAATGAGTAGATGAAATGGTAAGGCTATGTGAGTTATCAAGAGGGTTGGCGATATGCTCAATAGATTCTTCACTGGAACCACTCTTAGGACTATTGATATCAAGAGCTACTTGCACTGCTGGAGGAGATTTGCATTCGGACTTAGTAGCCACAACACTAGGTGGTTCACACCCAATTCCTTGGCATTGAAAATTGTTTGTAGATTGTTCTTGCTGACTGAATACCTTAGGAGACTGTGGGAGTTGATCAACATGAAAGATGTACTCACCACATCCCATGTCTTTAATCTTGAACTTGTCTTCTTTTAGCTCTGCTTGTTTGGATGTAGAAGCTTTTAATGATTCTGGATCCACATATGCTGAAGATGGAACAGCTTCTCGATTGACTGGGATTGTTATTTCTGATCTAGGTTGTAGATTGTTGCAATATATGAATGGATTTGGATCCGCTTTGACGGTCACTTCAACTCCATTGTGTGGAAACTTAATGCATTGGTGATATGTCGATGTGACTGCCCTCATTTCATGAATCCAAGGACGTCCTAGCAATATATTATAAGTGAGATCTAAATCTAGGACCTGACAAACCACATCCTTTGTAACTGGCCCAATTCTTAGAGGTAAGGTGACCGTGCCCTTGGATGAACGCTCTTCATCATCATATGCCTTGATGGTGATTTTGTTTGTAGAATTCACAGCTTTATCAGAATATCCCAATTGTTTAATGGTGCTCAATGTACAAATGTTTAGACCTGCTCCTCCATCTATCAGGACTCGCTTTATTCGATGTTTATGTATGAAAGCTTCAACGTGTAAAGGTGCATTATGTGGCTGACTTATGGAGGCGTCATCGGCTTCTGTGAACGTAAGGGAATGTGGAATGGAAAGGTATCCCACCATGGCTTGAAACTGGTCCACGTTCAGATCAGTAGGAATGGTAGTGTCTCTCAAGATTTTGTCAAGGATAGCTTTATGAGCGGGGGATATGCGTAAGAGCTCAAGAATAGAGATGAGCGCGGGTGTCTTCCCTAACTGTTCTACAAGGTCGTACTTAGGCTTGGTTGATGAAGGATTGGTATTCTTAGTGGAGGCAACTGGCAACGTGATTTTACCTCGACGAGTTGTAACATGACATTTAGAGGTATGCTCAGAAGAAGATCCCACACCTTTTAGGACAATCTTGGGTCTCTGAGAAGGATTCTCAGGATTTTTGTTCTTGATAGTAATAGTAGAGACGTAATTGTCCATCGATATGTGATTGATAGTTGAATCATAGTTATAGGATTCTCTGGTATAGTTGGTTTGGTCATCTGTGGCTTTAGCTTTTCCCTTGTCATGTTTTGGGAATGGTTCCTTAAACATCTCATGTTCTTGATTGGATGAATGTCCCTCAATCTCAATGTCACCTCTATCAATGAGATCTTGTATGAAGTTTTTTAGTCGATGACAATTTCCTATCTTATGACCCTTGCTCTTATGAAATTCACAATACTCATCATCATTCCACCAATTTGGTTTAACCTTTGGTTCACATGGAGGAAAATCTGGAACTGTGATTACCTTGTTTGCCACAAGCTTCTTGAAAACTGACTCAAGTGGTTCTCCCAATAGAGTGTACTTCCTTCGTGATCTGGAAGTTGTTTGAGTATTCACCTGATTGTTTGTAGAACTTGATCCTGAAAAGATGACTTTGGGTCGCACTGTGTTGGTATCAACAACAGCATCATTGTTTGTGTTCTTGTTTTTATTCCAAAATCTTGGCTTGTCTTTTCCTTTAAAGTCATCTTTGTTTTCCTTGAATATCTTAATGACTCCTTGTTCAATTAGGACCTTCTCTATTGCTAAGCCTTTTTCAATGATGTCCTTGAAGGTGGACAAACAAGCTTTCCTTAGATCATAGCCAATCTCTTTGTTAACGTTTTGGGTGAACATTTCTACCATTTGTTTTTGTGGAATTTCACAAGAGCATCTGCTGGCTAGATTTCTCCATCTTTGTAAAAATGATGCAAAAGACTCTCCCTCTTTTTGCTTTGTGTTGCACAAAGTAGTGACTGATATGTCTGTCTCTATATTGTAGGAGAAATGTTGAATAAATGCTTCTGCTAGGTCACCCCATGACTTAATACTAGGTGGAAGTTGGGAGAACCATTCCATAGCTTGATCACCTAAGCTTTGTGGGAATAATCTCATCAAATATGTCTCTTCTGTTGCTACCTCAATGCAAGCTGTGAAAAATTGTCTTATGTGTGCCTTAGGATCCCCTTTTCCTCTATACTTGTCAAATTTAGGCATCACAAAGTGTGTAGGAAAAGGAGGCATTGGAATGCTCTTGTCAAATGGATAAGGACATATGTCTCTCATTGTATATGTTGGCTTTGGTGCATTTATGTCCTCCATTTTCTTTTGTAAGTCCCTGATTTGTTGTTCCAAACTGCTCTTAGGTGGAGATCGACTTCTTGGACCATATCCTATGTTTGAGGTACCCATTGGAGGAGGAGCATGTTGCATATATGGATGATATTGATCATACACATGTTCATATGGAGGAGGTCTATAGTGATGCTGCATATATGGACCACTTGGTATAGATTCATGTTGAGGAACACCATATCTATTTTGCGCATGTATACCATATTCTACAGGCATGTCATGTTCTAATGTGTTGCCCCCAAATTTGACACGGGGTTTCCTTGTGTCCAAATTTTGAGCATGCCTTTGAATGTCCAATTGTTTTGGTTGATCCATAGCTTGAGCATATCTATCTGCATAAGACTTCCATAATGGTCTTCGAAGGTAAGTATCATATGTTTGAGCATGTGTATGTGGGACTTCTGGTTTTTGAAGCAAAGATGATGGTGATTCAGGTACCATATGTGGTCCTCTATTTCCTCCACTATTAGGTCTCCTTTGATCCATGTTGGAGTGAGTTTGTTGCAAAGGTCGGTTTTCCATAAGTTGAGACATGTCAAAATCATGAGGTATCTTGGCTCCACTTTGTGCCATCATGTGTAAGAAGTATTGTCTATCCCTCCTCATTATTTCTTCAACCAATCTATTGAAATGGGGATTCATAATGGATTCTTCTACATCTGCTGAATGTATTGAAAAGTTGTCCACATTGTCATTGTGTGTAGCATTGTTGTTTGTAGTGTCTGCATTTTCCACATTTGGAATGTTTCTATAAACATCCATGTCAGGCAATGTAGTGTGCTTAGGATTGAAAAATAAATCGTTATCATACTCATAAGAACTCATGTTTGCGGATTCTTGAGCTTCTTTAGCTATTCTCCTAGATTTTTGAAGGCGGGTTTCAACCATGAACTAGGTATTGACCAAGATGTGAGAGACTAGATGAAAAAAGAAAAGAGTATGGAAGACCAAGAGTTGTATGGAGTGTAAATGAATCTGAGGTGTACTTGCAAATGTCCAAAGTGTAAGACCAAGTATGTATGTAGTAGAGTAGGTGTGACTTCCAAAGAGAGGATAGTTTCTCTTGATGAGGTAAGTTGACCTTGACTCTAAGTAAGACCAAATGAGACCCAAAGGTAAGAAACCTTGATGAGGGACCACTTAGCAAAGTGTTGTTGTATGTAGTGTGTTGACAAAGTATGATGAGGACAAGCAAGTGACCTTTTGACTCAAGTTTAGACAATTGTGAATGTAAAATGAGATGTGAAGCAATGATGGACTATGTGAGACCCAAGGACAGGTTGAATGCTAGATGAAACCTGAAGAAACAACCTAGGAAGCTCAAGCATTCCGAAACTGATTTCTTTTGTTTGCTGGATTGTGAAATTTTTCCAATTTGTGAAGTTGTGACCAAATCTGAATGTTTGACTGTTTTTCGTGACAAGAGGACACAATGTTGATGAGGACTCAATGTTTGCAAGTGTTTAGACTCTCCAAGAAAAGTGTGTTGTTTGATGTAAAAATGTTTTGCATACACTTGAAAACACAAAAGACACAATGTTTTGCTGTTTGGTTTTGAATGTTTTGAATGTTTAAAATAAGTCAAGCACAATTCTTATGGCTGGCCAAGACAATAGTTGTTGATCCCACATGAGGTTTTACCCCCGAGGCTATGCTATTCAGAGCGGATACTTAGATGCTTGACCTCACTGGCTCCACCCTCGGCACTCACTTCTCGGGTCAGCCAAGCATCAGTCCCCATGAAAACTCCCCATGGTGAACTTTGTATCTCTACTAAGAACCGTATGTGTGTGGGCCGCTACCAGAGGTCCGACCTCCTGCCCCAACAACTAGAAGGATTTGGGCTTCTAAAACAAAAAGGTGCTAGTAAGGGCATCCGCTCGTGTGGCCATACATGCGGCACTTTCAGCTCTGTAAATACAGAAGGCTCCCAGCCGGTAGGGGTTACGCCCTACAAATGATCAAATAAATTTGATCAAACGGGTTTATGGGGAGACATAGTGTCGGTATGAACTAATCAGCACACGTTATTCATAGTTTTCACCATGAATACATTTGATTATAGTGGTTCGGATGAGGTGGGTGTTCCTCGCTACCACTTGGGTCATCCTCTTCTCACTAGTAGTCCTAATGACCACACGGGAAGACAGGCCCTCTAAAGATTGAACAAAAAGAGCCTATTGCTCAAGACACAAAAGACAATGATTCAATTTTAGTGCACCAATTGAAGTGTTTGCTAGTCTATGAAAATAAGGCACACAATAAAAATCCAAAAACCCTTGCCAAGGATCTGCAACAAAGATTTATTAGTAGTTTGGATTGTTTGAAATAATCACCCCTTCCTGCAAGCACACAAGTTAGGTAAATTTTAGATCCAAAGACTTTGTGAAATAGGGGCCTTCAATAATGCGTTTTGTTGACCAATTCAAAGACCTGATTCATCATAAATAAAGACCACCTGTAAAATTTTAAGAGATCTCCAGAAATGTAAGAAAATCCAAAAAAATTGCTAATTTGCTCCAAAAATTAATTTTTTTATGAAAAATCATAAAAAATTAATATAAAATGCAAAATCAATCCAAAAAATCTAAAATTTTTACTGGAGAATCTTTATGGTCTTCCAAACCTGCACAAAAAAATTTCTGCAACAAATCCAAGCAGTTTGTGAGATATGAGTAAAATAATGCAAAACCCTAATTTTCAAAGATCTGATTTTTGAAGAATAATTTTGCATCAAATTTAAAAGAAAAAATAATAGATCCTGTGTATAATTCTGAGAGATTTCCAAAAATGTAAGAAAATCTAAAAAATTCGCTAATTTTCTCTCAAAATTAATTTTTTATGAAAAATCATAAAAAATTCATACAAAATGCAAAATAGATCCAAAAAATCTAAAATTTTTATTGAATCTTTCTGATACATATCCTGACTTGCACAAAAAAATTTATGTCAAAATTCGAAACGGTTTGTGAGATCTGATCACAATAAGGAAAAACCCTAATTTTTAAAGATCCAATTTTTAGGGAAATATTTTGCATCAAAATTAAAATCACAAACAATAGATCCTATGTATAATTATGTGAAATTTCCAAAAATATAAGAAAATCTAAAAAATTCTCTCATTTGCTCTCAAAATTAATTTTTTATGAAAAATCATAAAAAATTCCTAGAAAATGAAAATGTGCTCCAAAAATTCTGAATTTTGGATTGAGAGCTCCTGATACTTTCTTCAACCTGCAAAAAACATTTGGTGCAAAATTTCCTATCCATTTGTGAGATATGATCGAATCTCTCCAAGATCTTGATTTTGTGTCCAAAACCCTAGCTGCACAAGGTTATTCTCCAAATTGTTTTACAAAATAGCAATATAGGGTTAGAAAAATCTGCAAAAAACATAGATCTAAGAAAAATCCATGTCCCACGGGGCGTGCCAAAATGTATATGGTGAAAATGGATACAATAATAACAGAATTGAAAGGCTAAATGAATCCAACCACTAAACCCTAGCCTAACAATCAACAAAGATCCACCATAACATATGAAGATTACCTAAGACAATGCGAATCACATGAAATCACAAAGATTATACCATCACATGTCCAATAGGGTTTTGATCTCCATTCTTCCTATCTCCATTAATCTTGCTTGATATATATTTGCTCTCAGATTTTTATATGCACAAGAGCTCAACAAAGAACGGAATGTGGTTGCAAGTAGGATCGTAGTGTAGCCAAGTCCTCCAAAATTGTTGATTAGGCTGAGTGATTAGGGTTTGATAATGAAGAAAGCATCTCCTTAAATAGAAGACACAATAAGAAATGGAGGGTTAAGATTGAGAGGTGTAAAAAGAGAGGTCGGCTAGGATTAGAGGGTAGGTAAAAGAAATACCAAAATAATGAAAGAGGTAGGTAGTGTATGAATTAAGAGATGAATGACATGTGTCATGTGTAGAAAAAGATAATGAATTAATTAAATAAATAAAGATTTATTTAATTAATAGAAGAAGTAGGACAATTAAATAAATAAAATATTTATTTAATTTAGGAAAGGGATAATTTAAATAAATAAATGTATTTATTTAAATGAGAAATAAGGCTAGAAGAGGATAAATGAATTAATTAAATAAATAAAGATTTATTTAATTAATAGAAGAATTAAGCTTAGATAATTAAATAAATAAAATATTTATTTAATTAGACATGACAATTTTAGGTGTCTACAAATGTTATATTGGGTTAATATCAATGATAGGTTAAATTATCTCACTCTTTGACCCTACTGCTAACCCTAATTCTATCTTTAATTATAACCCTTACCTTATCTCTAACCCTTACACTTATTCTAATCTTAACATTTAACCCTTATGCTAACCCTAACCATGACCCTAACCCTACCCCTAATGAATTATAACCCTAACTATAACCTAAATTTTTACCCTAACCCTATCTATAATTCTAAACCTAACCCTAACCAAACCCTAATCCTAACATTAACCCTAATTATAATTATAATCCAAACTATAACCCCAATTATAATTATAATCCAAACCCTAGCCCTAGACAAATTCTAGTCCTCAGCCTTATACTAAACTTTTCTCAAAGCCTAATCATAATTATAACATAATAATAATTATCATGCTAACCTTAATATTAATCACTAACCATAATCCAAAGATTCATCTTACAATAGTAACCTTAATCGTAACCTAACATTAATCCCAACCCTAAATAACCTAAACTTAACCTGAACCCTAACTTAAATATAAATGAGCCCAAGTATTATCCTACAATAGTAACCCTAATTGTAGCATTTAACCTTAACCCTAACCCTAATTTTTCTTGAGCCATAATGCTCATTAAAGTATAACTCAATGATATTTGAACCTTAACCAGAGTAACATAATTAATCATAACATAACATTAACCTTAACCGTAATTTAACCCCAACCCTTACCTCAAGCATGATTCTAGAATAGTAACGTGACCTTAATCCTTAACCAAATCTTACTCTAATTGGAACCCAACCATTAAAACATAACCCTAAACTAAACTATAGCCTTATCATTAAACCCTAACTACAACTTGAATCCTTATATAAACATAATTAAACCCTAGCCCTAAACTTAACTCTAGCTCTAATTGAAACCTAATCCTAATTGAATTCTAGCCCAAAGCATTATCTTCATTGAACTCTAATCCTCATTTAACCATAACCCTAATGTAATAAAAACCATCTCTAATTCTAACCCTAATTAAACTCTAATCCATACTATTATTTGAACTAGCCATAATCAAACCTTGACTATAATTTAATCCTTACCATAATCAAACCCTAACCATGATTGAACCTTAACTATAATTAACTATAACCTTAGCCCTAACTCAAATATTTCCCTTAATTGAACCCCTACCCTAAGCTAACATTAACCCTCACCCTAATTGTTCTTGAACCATAATACTAATTAAAATATATCTTAAACCATATTTGAGCCCTAACCATAACCCCAAGATTTATCCTATAATAGTAACATTAATCATAAACCCTAACCCTAATTTAAGCTAATGTCAACCATAACCTTGAGCTAAATATATTTGAACCTGTAAGCATTATCCTACAATATTAACCCTAACTGTAGCATAACCCTAATTTAACCCTGACCCTAATTGTGTTTGAACCATAATGCTAATTGAACCATATTTGAATCCTAATTATAACCCCAAGATTTATCCTACAATGGTAACCTTAATCATAACCTAACATTAACCCTAACCCAAACCATGATCTTAATATTATATATCATATATGATTACTATAAAATTATATTTAGGCATCATAAATATAATATAATAGTATTATATTATATATTAATATAATTATATTTAATAATAAAATAATATATATAATTTTATATTAACTGATTTAATGTCTTCCATATTGCACCACAACTGCTACTAGCTTATATATTAATATTATATATAGAATACATTTAGAGATATCCTTCTAGAGGTGCCTATTTTTTATCAATTTTACACCCTAAAGTCAAATAAGCTCCTCGAGAAGGATATCTCTTTATATATATAATATTAATATATAAGCTAGATAATAATCACCAATTTAATTAATGTATGATGTTAACAATGATTTATAATGAAACATCGTCATTGTACAAGATTATCACAATTGTATTTATCAAACAACAAAATATATTTTTATCCTAAAAATATGTTTAATTCATATAAATATTTTTTTTTGTATATTAAAAAATTTAAAAGATTTCTCACATAATATCTTAATCTTATTTTTACCAGCATATAATCCACACATTATTCTCTCCAATAAAACTATTCAATTTTTACAACTATATTAGTCAATGAACAAGTTATAAAAATATATATAAATCTTTAACTTAATAAAATCATATCAAACCAATAAATGTTTCAAATAATATGTTAATCTAGTTTTGAGCATCCTATAATCGACACACTTTATTCTCTTAAGCAAAAATATTAAACATACAACTCACCGACCATACTACACTCTAAAATAGTTAACAATCTAAAACAAACTTTCTCGTGGAATTTAGGTCAACCACTTCTCTACATATTGGGAGTAGCAAAGTCAAACAAAGATGCTGCAGCTATGCTGCTCTGCAACAATTTTCTATTCTGTTTTTCCAATAGCAAGAAATGTATGTAGTTGTGAACAAATGGAACCAGAAAATTTTAGATTAATTTAATACGGAACTTAAATTGAAAAACAGGGATCAAATTCCAGCCTACACGCAAAAAAAAGCTAGTTCACACGCAAAATTGGACTCGCGGAATCCAAGTCTATTGGATCGATAGATTTTACTTACGTTACGTTCTTTAAAAACATTAAATAACAGCTTTCTCACTTTCGCTAATTCTAGGAAATCTGTATTGTTCAATCTTTTGCTCTTTCTGCCATTGTAAATAATTTGCGAACTCGGAACGATGCCACGGAATAGTTCCAGAGAGAAGCCATGTTAATTAGTAAAGGAAAAAACACGTTTGTTTATAATGAAACAGCACATATCTGCATTTGGTTTGTAACCAGAACTAACAATCTCAAAATATAGTGTAATGGTGATGATACAGAAGAATACAAACTAATGGAACAAGAAAAATGATATAAAAATAAAAGCCCCCGAACGATGATCAAATTACAAACTGCTCGCTCTTTCGTCTTCTGTAAAGACAGAGAAAAGAAAGAAAGGTAGGACACCTATGGGTCTGTTCAAAGCTTCACCTTGCAGTTCTTCTTGCTAATATTAATACTAGCGTTGGCGTCCAGACTGTCGATCACAGATCACAGCGAACGCGAAAAGTAATCTTCATTGTTTTCAGTTTCCCAAACTTGACTTTCACTGGAACATCAGCCTTCACAAGCAGGGGAATACTTACCAGTTGCCGCTGTGCAGTCAGCGACCTAACCATGTCACTGGTAATCTGGACGTCAGTTCCGGTGAGAGTAACGTCTAAATTAGTAGTATTCCTGTGGCCCTGATAAAAAGCAGGAAGTTTGCCCTTGCAAAGCTCTGTGCCAGTGTAGAAAACCGCAAGATAGCTGTCGTCCAAGTAATAAATGCCGATCTTTTTGTTCGGATTCCTCGCTGTAACATCAACCGCAAACTGAGAAGAAACAGTGGCGCCTGCACCAAGGAAGAATCTTGTAATCTGAATATTGTCGACTGAATAATTGGGTATTTTGGGTTTAAAGACGGCGTAGAGAATTGCAGCAGCTATGACGATGGTGACAATCAAGAGCACGATGAGGCAAAATGTCCAGACGAGGCAGCGGCAGCAGGTATTGCGGCGCCGCCGTGGAGGGCCGGGGTAATATCTGTGGGGCTGCCTTGATGGAATCATTTGCTCTTTAGGAAATGTAACGTCCCTAAGCTGGCCTCGATTAGCGGCTGGATCTTCTTTCTCGGACATGAGGCTCGATTTGGGAGCCAGAGCACTGGGCCGCAAACTCATCTGTTCGGCCTTTTCTACGTCCTCATTGGCTGGATAAATCCGCTGTGCATCCGCCATGACTGTGCTGTAATCCTACAGGTGTTTGTTCTTCAAGAAAATGGAGCGGAACGGGCGAGATTCGATCGTGGGTGGAGGTGGGATGGGAGAATGGTTATGAAAATCTCTATATAAAGGCTGGGCGGCTGTCGAAAGGCTGGAAACTTCCAAGAAATGCAGTCAGTAAACAGCATGGACACGTGCATGGTGATTTAGAATGTGCATACCGAGAAGCGCGTTTGTTTTTGCCAGGCGGCTGTGTTTCTCTTGAATTTGACCTACTATAAACGAGTTTTTAAGTTATTTTTTAGGGAGCTCAAAGGCGAATGTCAGAGGGTTTATTTGAAATAATGCAACTGGGTGGAGCCCGTACTGACATTGCTGATGATAGCTGTAGGAGAGTTCCCTTGGGAAGGATGTAGTGTTGCCTTAAAAGACTTCATCCCTCTAGTACAAATACTTCATACTGACATTGACTGCATTATTTCAATTGTAGCAATATGTTTCATGTGCACGTGGAAATTGTCACATTCACATTGACCGTATTATTTGACTAGCAATTGTAGCAATGTTTTTTATTGGCACACGAAGAAATTGTCACATTTATATTAATTCTATTATTTAACTAGTCATTGTTAAAATTTTAGGTTTTTATTGTGGAGATTCAAGTACAATTTCTTATAAAGACATCTAGAGTGGAATTCTAAGTTGGAGCCTTGATCTTTCATAGTTGGTTTCTATTACGGAGCTGGTTTCTTAATAAAGTGTACTTTTAAGTAGTGACTCTTGGTCTTCCATACATGATTTCTATTGTGTTTGCTTGTAAGGAGCTTGTATTGATTTCATGTTGATAATCACATGAGCAAGATATTTCTAATCAATATGCATTTCAAAAAAACCTAGCAATTGTAGCAATATGTTTAATGGATATATGAAGAAACAATTGTATTTATATAATACTAATGGGTCATTTTTTGTGAACTATTTGGTTTATATGGCCTGCGAGCCCCCTAAGATTGTTTTCAGTTTGGTTATGAGGACTGTTATTAATGCTTTTAACTCCTATAATCAGTTTATTGTTAGTTTGATTATATTATCTATTAGTTTGTTTGGTACAATAGTTATGGTGCGTTGTTTAAGCTATTATGTTTTTTTTATTACTTCTGAGAGTTAGCTTATGTGTCTTGTCTGGGCACCTGGCTGTGTGATGCTAGAAGTTGTATGCTCTTGTGAGGGTTCAAGGCCCTTCCCCCTGCTAAAGTAACAAAAAAAAATTGTATTTATATTGATTCCATTATTTAATTCACAACTTTACTAATATGTTTAATGGGTACTTGAAAATAATGTCATATTTACATTGATAACTTGATAACATATCTTAACTAGTAATTGTAGCAATATGTTTTATTTGACACATGAAGAAATTGTTAGAGGAATGTTTTTAGTGAATTAAAAAAAAGAGACCTAAGGTTCCTAAAAGTAATGAAATTAATATTAGAAAATATAGAAATTATCTTTGTGCATTATGTAATGAGGAGAAATAAATATTATTTTTTAAAAAATTATAGATATTTTTTAATGGCATAGAAATTATAATTATCTTGTTCATTAAAATAAATATAATTTTGTTTATTCTGTAAAATCTAAACTAAATTTTTTAAAAAATGAATATATTTTTAAAATGCGTAATCATAAAAAAATTCCTTACAAACTTTCATGGTTGTAACCGAAATCTAATTTAATTATGTGCATGAAAAACATGATTATTTATTTGAAATGATTGCTTAAGAATGTATGCGCATGTAGATGTACATAGGAATATATGTACATTTGTATTTATATATACATACATGTGCTATACATTATTAATTTAATACTAGTATTTTCAACTACATAACTAAAACCGCTATTTTTTTGGTAATAAAACTGCAAGTTTATGAGATTTGATTTTCTTTCAATTGCATTGAAAAGGAAATAATTTTTGAATGATCATGTACTTTATGGATGCATAGTCATGTAGTTTTAGTTTGCATAGAAAAATAAAATTTACTTACACAATCAATTTGTGATCTGATGGTAGGAGAATAATGCATTAGCATCATAATAATGTTTATGAGCATGAAGGAAGAAAAATAGATATAACTTAATTGGCATATGCATGATTGCCTACATTTAAAGGAAGTAGTTTAATTTATCTTTGTGTGTTTGGGCTATGATTCTAGAAAAGGCTACCGAATATGGGTAAACATAGAAGGTTGATCCTCTTTTCACAAAAAAATTGATATTTTAAGTTCTTTGGCCAAATCCATGCTTTCATTGGAATAGGTGGAATGAGCATATAAAAATTTATTGATATGTTTCTTTGACATGTCTTTGTAGTAGGCCATTGCATTATCATGTTTTTGATATGCATGTAGATATATTAGGTTGTACCGAAGTTTCCATTTGTCATTGTCTCTAGGGAGCTAGGCATTTCTTGTATGATTGAGTGTTCTTTCAAGCATGAAGAACTTTGGTGAAGTGTAGTTTTATGGTTGGGTGAAAAAGTGCTTGAGCCATGTTCCCATCCTTCAGCTTGCAGATGACCATCTGAGTTAAAGGTGACCAAGGAAATAATTTATGATCTTTCATTTATCATTATTTTTACTTGTACTTTATAGTTTTATTATTATAATTCTGGAATTTCGTAAATAATGGAGTTAATTATTTTATTTTCCTTAGTTATGTGGAAAATATCTAATTATTTATATTTTAAGAAATTTAGGGTTCAGAACCTTACATTTTGGTATCAGAGCTCTTAGGCCCAACTCTAGGGGCTTTGTCTACTATTCTAAAGTGTGAACTTTGATGTAGGTAGAACCTAGCCGGCCATGGTAAACACTAGGAATGATGGGTCAAGCAATGGGAAAAACAATGAGCATAATGACTAGAGGTTGGAATAGATCCTCAATCTATTGAACCAATAAGGAGCTAGAATGCATAACTTGGAACAAGAGGTCAAAATGGATCATGGTAGTAAGAGTTGGATTTATAATCTTATTATAATCAGTTTATAAAACTTGAGTGCATGATAATATATATAACCTTGTCCAAGGTGGTTCAATGCTCCATGCGTTCGTCAGTTTACATGAATCAGATACAATTCCTAACTAGATGGTCATACTAGTTACAAGGTGCCTATAATGTGTGAACAAATAGAGTTGTGTAGGCTCTAAAAAATGAAATAATTTTGGTGTGATTAATTTTTTAATTTATTATTTTAAAATAGATATTTCATTTATTAATCATTTAAATATTAGGATTTAGTTTAATTTTAAAATATGAAATGATTTACATACAAAAAATGAAAAAATAAAATGAAAGTTGCTTTTAGTCTCTCTTATTCTAAAATTATAATTCATAATTGTTGATTTATTTTTAGATGAAAATTGTAAGTTAACTGACATGTTTCTATTGATTTTTGAAATATTTTTTGTAGTTTTCATTTTGAACCTCCATTTTTCACTAGGTAATTTGTTTCCCCATTTTTTAGAATTTACTAATCTTTCTACGTAATACCTTTCCCCATTCTTCACAATTTACTAGTGTATATATATATATATATATATATATATATATATATATATATATATATTGTAGTTTTCATTTTGAACCTCCATTTTTCACTAGGTAATTTGTTTCCCCATTTTTTAGAATTTACTAATCTTTCTACGTAATACCTTTCCCCATTCTTCACAATTTACTAGTGTATATTAGTGTATATATATATATATATATATATATATATATATATATATATATATATATATATATATATATATATATATATATATATATATATATATATATATATATATATATATATATATATATATAATGTTTTATATATTTGCTATTGGAAGGCATAGGTGGACTGGGCGATATGATATCAAGTTGATTTACATTATATTAAAAAATAATTTTATATTTATATCAATTTGAACTCTATCCTAGACCAAAATAAACCCCCAAAAATCTGTTAAATATTTCTTTCTTTCTATTATATATAATCTTTAATGTTAAACATATCTTTCCATATTTATAAATATCAATGTAGTAAGATAATTATTATTTTTCGATATCCATTTGTTGCTTTTATATTCAATTCTCAATTCTATGATGTTTCTAATATAGAGAAGGTATATAGAAAATTAATTAATGAGAATAAAGATGTTTCTATATTTTAAATAGAAATTAAATAAATATATATAATGTTTCTATAGATATATATTTTCATTATATATTATATCATAATTAAACAAAATAACTCTTTTTATTTATTTTTTTAAAAAGAAGGTAAAAATTTATTAATCAACAAAGATCAATACAAAGAGAATAGGGCATGCAAGCAAAGTAGTAGCTCAACCAACAAAGAAACCAACCAATAAGAGATCCTCCAAACCACCTAAATAATTTTTCATTTCATCCATAAGACGATTCTTCAAAATTTGAGAATACTCTGGGGACAAGTGCATTCTCTAATATTCCAAATCCTCATCGTCTTAGAAACCCCTTTTGCCAAACAATCTACAACCTTATTCCATTCCTGAGGAATGTGGCAAAAGGTAAGAGTCTAAAGATATACAAATCCTCATAATCTATTACCCACCAAGGCCAATTGCCAATTCACTCCTTCCAACTACTGCCTATTGATCATCTCAACAACAATCTATGAATCAGATTCATAAATGATTTTTCTCCATCCAATAAGACAACATCTTTCTATAACATATTAGATAGCAACAACTTCCATAATATTATTAGAATGGTAAATTAGAAGTCTTAATATAATTATGTTGTACACGTGTTTTTTTATGCCTACAATAATTTGGTTCATATGTAAACTTTCTTTTTTTAGTGGCATCTATACTGTTTAAATTGATTATAAAAATATAGCTAATGTGTAGGTTTATAATACTATCTTTTGATATTGATTTTAAGTAAATTTTAAAATTTATATCTCTAATGTCTTCTACATAAATTTTATTTATAAAAGATAAATATACTAATATAATTTTATTGTTATATTGTCAAAATGTGTACAAAATTTTGACAATTTTATTGATTAATAAACAAGTTGCAAAAGTACGCATTACAATTTTCAAATAATATCTCAATCTAATTTTTACCAACCTATAATCAACACTTTATTGTCTCAAGCAAAACTATTAAACAAATAACTCACCCACCATACTACATTCCACAATTGTTTCCGATCTTTTAAGAAAACTAGCCAGGCATTTAGGTCAACTACTTTTCTACTTACGCCGACAAGAAAAGTCAAACAAAGAAGCAACAACTTTTTTTCCTGTTTTGTAATAATAATAAATGTATGTAGTTGTTAAAAAATGGAACAAGAAAATTTTAAATGCTAAAATACTAGTCTGAAATTTAAAAACTGTCAAGAGAGCATCAAATTCCAGCCCGCACGGCAACAAAACTACTTCACACGCAAAATTGGAGTCGCGGAATCCAAGTCCGATAGATTTCGCTTACGTTACGTTCTTTAAAAACATTAAAATACTCTGCTTTCTGCTATTTCAAGAAATCTATATTGTTCAATCTCTCGCTCTTTCTGCGATTGTAAATAATTTGCAGAGTTCGAAAGACAGCATACAATAGTTGCAGAGAGAAGCCATGGTAATTAGTAAAAGAAAAAACACGTATATTTAATATGAAACAACAAGTATCTGTATTTGGTTTGTAACCAGAACTAACAATCTCGAAATATAGTGTAATGGTGATGATACAGATGAATACAAACTAATGGAACAGGAAAAAGAATATAAGAATACAAGCACCCTAATAATGATCAAATTACAAACTGCTCGCCCTTTCGTCTTCTGTAAAGACAGAAAAAATAAAGAAAGCTATAATATAGAACACCTGTAGGTCTCCTCAAAGCTTCACCTTGCAGTTCTTCTTGCTAATGTTAATACTAGCGTTGGCATCCAAACTGTCAATCACCAGATCACAACGCACGCGAAAAGTAATCTTCATCGTTTTAAGCTTCCCAAACTTGACTTTCACTGGAACATCGGCTTTCAAAAGCAGGGGAATACTTCCCACTTGGCGCTGTGCAGTCAGCGACCTGACCATGTCACTGGAAATTTGGACGTCAGTTCCGGTGAGAGTAACGTCTAAATTAGTAGTATTCCTGTGGCCCTGATAAAAAGCAGGAAGTTTGCCCTTGCATAGCTCTGTGCCGGTGTAGAAAACCGCAAGATAGCTGTCGTCTAAGTAATCAATGCCAATCTTTTTGTTCGGATTCCTCGCTGTAACATCGACCGCAAACTGAGAGGAAACAGTGGCGCCTGCACCAAGGGAGAACCTTGTAATCTGAATATTGTCGACTGAATAATTGGGTATTTTGGGCTTGAAGACAGCGTAGAGAATTGCAGCAGCTATGGCGATGGCTACAACCAAGAGCAGGAGGAAGCAAAATGTCCAGACGAGGCAGCGGCAGCAGGTATTACGGCCGCGCCTGGGAGGGGGGGCGTAATATCTGTGGGGCTGCCTTGAGGGAATCATTTGCTCTTTAGGAAATTTAACGTCCCTAAGCTGGCCTCGATTAGCTGAAGGGTCTCCTTTCTCGGACATGAGGCTCGATCTGGAAGCCAGAGGAGTGCTGGGCCGCGCGTTCATCTGTGATGCCTTTTCTACGTCCTCGTTGGCTGGATAAATGCGCTGTGCATCCGCCATGACTGTGTTGTATTCCTGCAAGAGTTCGTGCTTCAAGAGAATGGTGCAGAAGGGGCAAGACTCGATCGTGGGTGGATTAGGGATGGGAGAATGGCTATGAAAATCTTGATATAAAGGCAGGGAGCAGTCGAAAGGTTGGAAACTTCCAAGAAATGCAGTGGGTAAACCGCGTTGACACGTGCTTGGTGATTTAGAATGTACAGACCAAGAAGCGCGTTCTTTTTGGCCAGGCGGCCATTTTTCGCTCGAATTTCACCTACTCTGAACCAGTTTTTAAGTTACGTTAAGGGAGCTCAAACGTTATCAAGTACGTTTTGAGAGTATGTGAGGGTAATGGACTTTCGTTCCCATTGGCATATGGCAGCCTCTCACCCAATTTGTTTAACCACTAAATTCTTTTGATGCATGTTTTGTTTTGGGACACGCTACGGCTTGTTTTACTAGGCAAATTGTCAACGTGAATGTGGATAGGTGTTCTTATTAAAATGGAACTTGGTTTTGGCCTTACTGATATTGCTGGTAACCTCTCTGGGAAAGTTCCCTTGGGAAGGATGTACGGTGCCTTAATAGTCTTCATCCCTCTGTTACAAAGACCTCATACTGACATTGACCGCATTATTTAACTATCAATTGTAGCAATATGTTTCATTTGGACATGAGGAAATTGTCACATTCACATTGACCGTATTATTTAACTAGCAATTGTAGCAATGTTTTTTATGAGCAGAAATTGTCACATCTATATTAATTCTATTATTTTACTATCAATTATTAAAATGTAGATTCATATATATATAGATTGTTGGCATCGTAGACTATAAAAGATCTTTTCCTTTTCTTTTGTGGAGATCCAAGTACAGTCCCTCATAAGGACATCTAAAGTGAATTCTAAGTTGTGACTCTTGAGCTTTTAATATGAAGGTGGTTTCTTAATAAAATTCAATTTATAAGTAATGACTCTGCGTCTGTTTGCTTGTAAAGAATTCGCATTAGTTTTGTGATGATTCTCAAATGAACAAGTTATTTGTAATCAATATATAACTTGAAAAATAATTGTAGCAATATGTTTAATATGAAGAGAATGTCATATTTATATTGATCATTGATTCCATTATTTGATTGGCATTTGTAGATATTGTCATATTTATATTGATTATGTTATTTAACTAGCAATTATAGCAATATATGAGCACATGAAGAAATTGATAAGAAGAATGTTTTGTTTTTAGTGTTGAGGTTTAAAATTCATAGAAGTAATAAAATTATTATTAGAAAGTAGAGAAATTATCTTTGTGCATTATGTAATGAGGAGAAATAAATATATTTTAAGAAGTTTTTAAGATGTTCTTTGAATTGTATATCAATTGCAATTATCTTGTTCATGCAAGCATCAATTTTAGACCAATACAAGATTCTTATGACAGACATGCTAGAAATTATCTATCGAAAAGCAAGAGTCACTACTTAAACCAACTATGAAAGACTAATGCAGAAGCATCCAGGGGGGTTGACAATCAGCATCAACCAAATATATTGTTGATTTATTTTCTTTAATTTTGGTTTGATTTGTTTGATTTGGCATCACTCCATCAACTTGCAGAATATTATTTTTATCATATTGTCGGCTCTAAATCAAGGACTACAGAAGAAAACTCTCGAGAGCATGAGACGAAAAATTTGAATTGCAACTAGCTCTATGAATTTAATGAGGTTCGTGAACTGTTCAATGTTAGGATTTAAAAATGAATTAGAAGAGCAGAAAAATAGAATTATGAATTTGCAACATAGACAAATGAGACACACAAATTTATCGTGGTTCGACAATTGCCTATGTCCACACTTAAAGCAGGGGAATCAATGTATTAATAGCCAGGTCTAGTTTGTACATACACAGCTGCAAGCAACTCCAGAATTCACTACACAAAATGATATGCAAACAACTCTTAAAAAGCTTAACAATAGAAGCTGAAGAGCCAAGAGTTTTGGCGGTAAAATGGAAGGAGTCTGTTGGACTTCACTTCCAATAATCTCCCACTCAAGGCCAACGAACTGCTACAACAAGTAGATTCCCCCACTCAATCCTTCTATCAATTATTGGAAAGCCAAGAGAAGATTGGCAAAAATCAAACTTCTCCCACTTAACAACTTTAGTGAGCACATCAGCTGGATTCTTTCAGTATGGATTTTATCTACTTGAAACTTGCCTTCTTCGACGGTATGATGAACATAATGACTGCGAACATGAACACGTTTTGACCAAGGTTGAGATGTCTGATGTTTAGTCATAAAGATGGCACTGCTATTATCACAAAACAAAGCAAAATCTGATTGCTTCAAACCCAACTCATTGAACAAGAGTTGCAACCATACCATCTCCTTTGCTCCCTCAGAAAGAGCTATGTATTCAGCCTCCGCAGTCGATTGAGCAATTGTATGTTGTAATTTAGAAGCCCAACTAATTGTTGTCCCAGCAAATGTGAAAGCATAACCTGAAGTAGACTTTCTTTTGTCTAAATCTCTAGCAAAATCAGAATCAGTAAACCCTTGTAAAATTGCCTTGCCCTTCCCAAACCATAAACAAAAATCAAAAGTACCCTTGAGATACCACAAAATATACTTGACCGCCTCCCAATGTGATTTGCCCAGATTAGCCATAAATCTGCTCACCACTCCCACGACATGAGCAATGTCCAGACGAGTAGACACCATAGCGTACATAAGACTTCCAACTATAGATTTGTATGGAATTTTGTCCATGAACTCCTTATCTTCTTGTGTTTTTGGACACAATTGAGAAGACAATTGAAAATGAGAGGCTAAGGGTACGCAAACAAACTTAGCACCCACCATACCAAATATGTCCAATACTTTTTTAATGTAGTCTTGTTGAGATAGTTTGAGTGCTCTCTTTTTCCTATCTCAAAAAATAGTCATCCCTAGATTTTTCTTTGTTGCCCCTAAATTTTCCATGGCAAATTCATTTGCTAAGTGAGTTTTAAGCTCACTCACAATCTTCATGCTTGTGCCGACCACTAGCATATCATCCACATAAAGAAGAAGTATGACAAATTCACCATTGGGAAGCTCTTTAAAATAGATACAAGGATCAGACTCGCTGCGAGTAAACTTGTGATAAATCATGAATTTGTCAAATTTAAGATACCATTGGCGGGGGGCTTGCTTAAGCCCATACAAACTGCATTTCAATCTGCAATAGAGATGTTCCAAATCCTTTTTAATAAATCCTTCAGGCTGATGCATAAACAATTCCTCATCAAGATCGCCATGGAGAAATCTCATCTTCACATCCAGCTATTCAAGCTCAAGATCCCAGGCTACAACCAATCCCAATACTGCTCGGATGGTAGTCATTTTGACTACTGGTGAGAAAATTTCTTTAAAATCGAGGTCTTGCTGCTAAGCATATCCCTTGACAACTAGTCTTGCTCAAAATCTTTTGCGACCACCAGCTTCATCTTTCAATTTATACACCCATTTATTCTGTAATGCCTTTCTGTCAGGCGGAAGTGGCACCAAATCCCATGTTTGATTTTGCAATGATGCGTTCATTTCTTCGCACATTGTAGCATGCCAGTTATCACAATCTGCAATTTTACAAGCTTCTTTGTATGTTACAGGCTTTGTTTGATCATAAATTAGCAAAGTAGGCTCAGCTTCTTCACAAAACAATAAGTCAGAGTCAGAGAACTTTGCAGGAAGTCGCCTCTGTATGGTAGATTTTATCCATTGACTCTCTGGTGGAGTAGTGGAAACATTCGATTTATGTGTTCTCTGCAAATCGATATTACTCCTATTTAATGAGTGATGCCCACTATTAATTTCCCTATCTGCAGGACAATCCATGGCCTATGGATCCTTATCCACGTTGTGTGAAGCCAGGTTGCGGGAGGATGAATCTATAGAAACATCTTCCACGACCAGCGTTTACCAAGTGTGCAGGGAGTTGGGAGTCGTGGGAGCATCCTCCACGGTCTGCATGGGAGGATGACTCCTTTGTTGTTTGACTGAGGAGGAGGAGCCTACAGGGAGCCCACGTGCAAAGCATGAAGTCTACAGGGCTGGCTGAGTTGTGTGCCTAGCATGTGACGGTGAAAGCTCAGCGAGCTATGGGGAGGGTGGTTTGTGGCATCCAGGATGCGGTGGAGATGCAGACCACTGTGAGGAGTGCCCAAAAAACTAGTGATAATGTGAGCCAAAGTGCTCACCGTATGGGTGTTCCTCCACATTTTTTGCAACATGAGTGCTAGCTCGTGGAAGATGTGCTATGTTTTGAAGACCCCCAGTTTCTGAATTAAACAGAGAGCAACCTTTATAAGCACTCTCTTCATCATTGTCAGTCTGAGAATTGTATTCAACCGTGGTAGATGACATAGGGGCTCCCATTTGATGAGGCAAAGCACTGGTAGCAAAATTTTGAAACAAAAACATAGGAACATATTCTTTTTCTAGTTTATTGGAACCTTGTAGCACAGGGAAGGAAGTCTCATGAAAAATTACATCCTTGCTGCGAACAATTTTTCTGTAAACCGGATCCCACAATCTGAAATGAAATTGCTCTTCACCATACCCCACGAAAAATACATTTCAGCAACTTGGGATCGAATTTGGTTCATTTCTCCTTGGGTATATGCGAGAAGGATTCACATCCAAACACATGAAGATGCGAGTATGAAATCCTCTTCCCTTGCCATTCCTCTTCTGGAATACCAAATTCCAATTTAGATGAGGGACTTCGGTTGATCAAATACACTACCGTGTTAGAAGCTTCTGCCCAAAATTCCTTGCCTAAACTTGCATTTGATAACATACATCATTCCTTTTCAAGAATTGTCCTTTTCATCCTCTCGGCTGCACCATTTTCTTGAGGAGTGAAAGGAACTACCTTAATTCTTCTAATCCCATTATCAGCACAAAAATCATCAAATTCATGTGAACAAAATTTTCCACCATTATCTATTTGTAGACACTTAATCTTATGCCCAATCTGATTTTCAACTAAAGCCTTGAAAATTTTAAATTTTGAAAAAACTTCAGATTTCTTAAAGAGCATATAAATCCATACTTTTCTTGTATAATCATCAAGAAAGGTGACAAAATATTTAGCTCCTCCGATCCAATGGAGGTTACCTCGGTAGGCCCAAAAACATCCGAGTATACAAGCTCCAGCGGTGTTGACTTTGTGTCACACCCACCTTTCAAAAAACTGACTCTCTTTTGTTTGCCATAAAGACAATGTTGACAAAAGGCTAAGTCAACAAGTTTGAGGCTTGGAAGCTGATTTCTTGTGTGCATAACATGGAGTCCTTTCTTGCTAATATGCCCAAGTCTTTGATGCCAAAGATCTGCTTTGTTGTCCTCAATCACCATTGCGGCTCCCACTTCACCATGAGTCTTAAATGTATATAGATTACCCACTTTATTGTCATTTGCAATCAACATGGTACCATGAGTTACCTTCCATGTATTCGGAAGAAAATTTACATTAAGACCTTGATCAAAGAGCTGTCCAACAGATATCAAATTCCACTTCAATTTTGGGGCATGCCGAACATCTTTGAGCAGCCATGTTTTAACACCTTCTAATGGTAGTAACACATCACCCTTGCCTGTAATTTCACAAGTTTTGTTATCTCCTAAGAAAAAATTTCCAAAATGACCTTCATGGTAGTTAATGAACACTTCAAGACATGAGGTAGCATGATGGGAGGCGCCGAAATCAAGCACCCATGAATCCGAAGTAGTGTCGATTGTTGAAAGGATTAGTACACTATCATCTTTATCGTAGACTGTATTTGCTTCGTTGTCCCGCACCCTCTCTTGTTCCCTTTTGTAGTTTCTACAATCCTTCTTTACATGACCAACTTTGCCACAAAACCAACAATCTCCATTTTTGTTTCTAGACTTCGATCTCCTTGCTGATTTTGAACGTCTATGATACTTATTTCTGCCTCTATTATGGCTTCTACCTCTATTTTCGGTGCTTACCACTGTTAAGGCTTCACCGGATGAAGGTTCATCATTCTTTCTTCTCAAATCCTCGTTGAGAAGAGTAGCTGCTACATCATTAAAAATTAACTTATTTTTACTGGATATTGATGTGCTAACTGTTGTTACAACGCCATCCCAACTGCTTGGCAAAGAACATAATAAAAGAACAACCTTGCTCTCATCATCTTGTGTCATCCCCACCGAAGTTGCTTGACTAATCAATGTATTAAATTCATTGATGTGGTTTCCCATAGCGCAACCTTCCTTCATCTTAAGCTTGTACAACCGCTTCATGTAAACACTTTATGGACAGTCAATGCCATTGTATACATGATTGTGAGTCTATCCCATACATCTTTTGTTGTTGCATCACCTGTGACATTGAAGAGAACATTGTTGGACAGCGAGAGAAAATTGCCGCTCTTGCCTTCTTGTCTAATTTTTCCCATTCTTCATCAGTCATCGTAGTTGGCTTCTTTGCTTTCCCTTCAAGCGCAAGTGAAAGGTCTTTCTTTATTAGCAAAGACTCCATCTGCACCTTCCATAACCCGAAGCTCTCACCGGAGAACTTCTCTATCTTCGCTTCTTCCATAATTCCGTAATTTTAACCACCGAAATCTTAACAACGATCTAACCTCTCTCTGATACCAATTGTTAGGATTTAGAAATGAATTAGAAGAGCAGAAAAATGAAATTATGAATTCACAACATAGACAAATGAGACACACAAATTTATCATGGTTCGGCAATTGCCTACATCCACACTTAAAGCAGGGGAATCAATGTATTAATAACCAAGTCTGGTTTGTACATACACAACTGCAAGCAGCTCCAGAATTCACTACAGAAAATGATATGCAAACAGCTCTAAAAGAGCTTAACAACAGAAATTGAAGAGCCAAGAGTTTTGACGGTAAAATGGAAAGAATCCATTCGACTTCACTTCCAACATTCAATACCTGTAAAATGTGGTCTCATGCAATTCCATGATTAATGGTAATCTTTTAAGCAAATACAATTGGCTGGTGTAAAGCCAATCTCCACAATCTTTGCCAGCATCCTCCTAGTCTGTGCAAAAGTGGGAGCTTCGAAACAGGGTATAGACATCCAATCTATTAGAGGACAAACGATAGAGGAATATTCTCAGATGTAGCTGCAAATGCTTTGCTAGACGTGTATGCAAAATGTGGAAGCACAGACAGGGCAGGTGAACTGTTTGACAGAATGCATCATTGAAATGTACTCTCATGGGCTGGAATCAATTCTGGATATGCACAGAAAGGATTTGTTTCAAAGGCTCAGAAACTTTCAAACAAATGAAATTGGCAGGCGTAAAGCCAAGCTCCACAACCTTTTGTCAGCAAACTCGCGGCCTGTGTGGGAATAAAAGCCTATGAACCCACTAGAAAATTACTCCAAGTTTGCAACCGTATAAATCCTTGAATTTATTAATTGCAGGTTAAAAAAGGAGCCATGAACTGATTAAAATGACAATTATGGAGCCATTATATGATATAAGATTTCTGAGCAATTTTGTCGAATGCTACAGTGGGTACAGTGCTCGTCAGATCATATGAAGCGATTGAAAGTGTCTCTAAATCCAGTGATAAATCTGCAAAGTATGTTTAAACAAGCGTCGCCTCTAAATATAGAGGAGCTTTGTGGTTGTTTTTTTCTCTGAATTGTAACATGTAGTTGTGGGGTGTGCCAGAGAATAATATAACAGGTTATAGAGATAAAAACGTCGATGCATCTTTGTCTTATACGAGATATGGTAAGGGCATATGTCGGTATTGTAATGTTCTCAATTTCATAGTAGTTTAAAGGAATGGCTTTTGAAGGTTACGAGAAAGGCCTAGTAAAAGCTCAAGGGTTCCAGTATATTTGAAGACATTTTTACCTTCAGGAATCTGTGGGGCATCGTGGGGAAGAACTCAACCCAAGAATATGAAGATGAATCGACAATTGCAGAGAGTGTGTAAGGCATCGATGGTCGGAAAGATTTGGGGTTGAGAGTATGGGTTGGAGGAAATGAATATACTTTAAATGTCTTTATGTAAAATTGAATTTGAGTCTTCATAATGAAAATTCAATGTTCAATTAATCTCAATCTACTGGATAATTTTTGTTTTCTAAGAGTATATACATATTATTTATATTTATGTACATTTTTGGAATGGGAATCTAGAGAATATTTATAAAACTAACAATATCCACTCATGATATTGTTGTGAATGTAAAAATTTAAATTTAATGGTTTATGTTTGTAATGTTGATTGTTAGACTTTATGCTTTATGGTTTGTTAATACTCAAACCATCTTTTACGATATGTACTATCAACCATTACAAGTGATTTTAATAATTAGAATTAGCTTAGGATGATTAATGTCCCATGCAAGTCAAATGTAATACTAGAACTTAACAATAACGGGAGCCTCTGAAACCCTAGGCAAAGGCAAAGACGGGGATGGTGAAGATGATGGCGACAAGGATGGCTTGGTTGCTACTATGGATCAATTTGCATTGTGTGCTTATGTGGGTTGGATCTCCCGTGGCCGACTATTTGTGTCAATTCTAGACTATTCTTGGCAGCTTTTCCTACATAGTGGGTTGGGGAGGTTTGTCCTTTGTTTGGTGCTATATCTGCTCTTTTTCGAGTGTATCAAATTAGTAGTGGCCTTTGGGTTCATTTTTTTTCCCTAACTAGTACCTTTTCTTTGGTCGGAGGTTTTGTTCATGGGTGGTTCCTTTGTCCCATGTGGTGTCTAGTTTGTTCTTGGTGTCCTTTTTAGGTGCACTGTTTATGGAGAGTGTTGTGGTGAGGTGGGGTTTGATCTCTGTTGTATTCTCTTCTTGAGTGGGAGCTTCTCTTTGGGGGTGTCATTTGTCTTTTGGGGTGTCCATTCCCATATAGACATCATGGCTCTTCTTGTTGGTTTCTTCCTCTTCTAGTTTGCTTGGGAGGCTTTGGTTTCTTCAAGGGTAGTGGAAGATGTCATTTCTACTCTTTTAGGCATCCTCTTCTTCACTTGGACTATGGTCTTGTTCATGGTGGGGGCTCGATTTTGTGCCCTTTCCTTGTGTTGGGATCTCCTTGTGCTACAATGGGGTTATGGGGGTTTGGCCATTTTCTCTTGTGCAACTTAGCTTGTTCTTATTATTTGGTTCTCCTACCCCTTCTGGTTTTTCTGCTTTTGATGGCCCTATGTTGGGCAACCCTATTAGGGTTTGGTCCTTGGCTAGTTTAGCTACTCATATTATTTTTGGTTGTGATATCTTGGTAAGGATTTATGCCAAGTTGGGTGTTCTTTTTTTCTTTCAATCTTTTGACACTCTTTTTTCTCTTTTTTTTGTTGATTACAGCTTGCAATTCTTCCCCTAGGCTTCTTTTCTGGGTGCGATTGTTGGTGGCTGCTAGTTTTCAAGGGCCTAGTTTTTTAATTTTTGGTTATGGGTTTTTCCTGATAACAGGTTTTTTCTTTTATGTCGTGGTTCTACTCTGTGGCAGCTCTTGTTGCTCTATCCATCTCTCATACCTTAGTTGCCCTCATTATGGTGGAGTGGGAGGTGATGGGTTGTTTTGTTTTGCAAATCTTTCTTATAGAGGTGGGAGATGCTTTAAGGGGGCTATTACTACTACCCTTCCTTTGGTTGACATTCTTCATATCCAATTGAGGTGGATGTAGAGGGTGTTCCTTTTCCATCTCCTACAAATCTATCCTATAGAGGTAGTGGTGTCTTCTATTGAGGTGGAGACTTGGTTTGTAGGAGATTGTGGTTGCCCTTCCTTTGGATGATACTCTTCCTATCCTATTGAGGTGGATTTTGAAGGTGTTTTCTCTCGATGCGTTTCTTAAAGACTTTAAGGATGGTAATATTTTCTTAAATCTACATTGTAAAGTTACGAGTGTCTTTTCAAAAACCATCTTTTGTGTTGGTTGGCTTAGGCCTATTATTGTTTTAGCATGTTTTTTTTGTTTCATTTTCATTTTTTTTGCTAATTGTAGGCTATGAGGATAATTTGTGTTTCACCTGTTGTAGAATTTCTCAAGGTTATGGGAGTCTTCTTAAAACCCATGATGATTATTCTCATAAGTTAAGCTTGTTGGTGGTTTTGGTGTTGTTCTTTTGTAGATGGATCTTTGATATTGTTAGATTTCAGGTCTACAATTGTTGGTTTGTTGCTTGCCTTTGCTTATCCTTTGGTAGCTTTTAGTTTGTGGGTTCCAGATCCCCATAAAATCTGTTGGTAAACGGTTTTGAGAACCCTTCAAAACCTGTTTTTACCTATTAAAAAACAAATGGTGACAAAAAAATGATTTATTGTCATTTTTGTAGGAAATGGTAAAAAACTTCCTCAAATGAACCATTGATTAGTATAAGGGTTTGTGCAAGATCATGGTGGGCTAAACTAGGCCCTTAAGTGGCGATGAAAATTCTGAAAAATAAAGTTAGACAATTTCACGGAAAAATTTGAATAGGTTATCAATATTATTTAAAAAATATGTAGGAAGAGAATCTATAGCAAATTGAATTTGATTTCTAAGCTACTAGTTGTTTTTTGAAAAAAAAAATATATTTGGTGAAAATTTGAAATTTCAATGCAATAGTACTAAAATTTCAAGAAAAGGATAAGAAGCGAGTGTCGGTTTGACCACCCTAACCACAATCAAATCATAATATATATATTTTTAATAATATTTTAGATATAAGTTGAAGACTCATGTTTGGATGTGATGCATACTTTTTTGTAATTTTTTTAAAAGTAAATATTTAATTATGATTTTTTTGCAAATTTTTAAAAAATATAAAAACTCGTATGTTTGACCACCATAACTTGATCAAAACTTTATGAAATTCAATTTTATTTTTTTTAATCTTATAGAATGTGAAGCATAGAATTGATGCATGTTTCTGATTAAAAAAATGTGATATCAATTGAAATTTATTGATGTTTTTCAATCAGCCTATCAATAAAGACTTTAGTAGTAATTTAAATATAAAGTGAATAATAATTATTTATTAAATTCAATATAAGGAATAATTTATATTGGTGGAAATTTGAGAATCTCCTTAAAAAACCCTTTTCAATTCATCAATTTTAGGAAAAAGCAGTCATCAACCACATAGGTGAAGATTAGAAAAGCGAGGAAAACTCCTACATATTTTTTGTGTTGACTTTCTAGGTTTGGCATGTTCTAGCCAAATCCCAAAGCAATCCTGAGGCAAATTCTATGGCTATAGATTTTTGTCAGAGGTAACGGATATCAGATATATCCATAAGTAATTGATATATGATATTATCGAATATCTGATTTCTATGAGTTTATTTCTATAAATATAATATACAGTATATAATTATTATGTATAATATTTAAAATATTATTTTACATATTTTATTTAGTATATAAATATTTATGTATATTACTAATACATATAATATAATTAATGATATTAATATATATATTAAAAAACTTATATATATCCCGATATAACATTTTATATTTAATAGATTACATGCTTCCCTAGATCCCTTGTATAATCTCCCATTTGGACACTCTTTTCCTCTAGCTACAGGGACCTATCTCTCCCATGTATTGTAATTATAGATATTGAGCTCTCTCTCTCTCTCTCTCTCTCTCTCTCTCTCTCTCTCTCTCTCTCTCTCTCTCTCTCCCTTTCCCCATCTCTCCCTCTCCCCCTCTCCCTATCCACGTCTCTCACTCTCTCACCCCTCTCCCTTGCCCACACCCTCTCCCTTTCCCATTCTTCCCCTCTCCCTTTGTTGATACTTCCATCTCTCCCCTCCCCCCTCATTCTAGTTACTCTCTCTCTCTCTAGATCCCTTTCCCCTTCCCTCCCTTTTAGTCATACATATAGGCTATGGAGATTCATTATAGCTATCTTAGATGTGGGCCACAACTTTTTCAATTGGAATTGTCTACTAAATGTATATTTTATACCACTTTGGGTCTAAAGACCAAAAATTTATTCTTTTTGAAAGACTCAATATGTCAACAACTCCTATGGGTATGTGCAAGATCATGGGGGGCCAAAAAGTGGCAATGGAGAAAAAAATGTGTTTTAAACCTTTCCAAACATGCCAAAATCCGCTTTGACTTTTTGTTTGGGTCGGCCAAAATTTGAGATATCCGTTAATATCGGATATTAACGGATATCTGATTTGTGATTTCACTATTGTGATGTCATACTTTTTCAAATCGAATATCTGATTTTTTTCTCAACATAAAAAGTATAGTTTAATAAAATGGGCATAACTTTTGCATTTCTTATCAAAATTTTGATTTTTTATAGGCGTTGGAAAGGTAATTCGGAGACCTATCAAATGGATAAGGTAGTGTTATGATATTATATACCAAAAATTAATTATAATAATTTGAATTTAGTCCTTCAATTTTAAAACTTTAAATACTCACAAATTTTGCATACAAAGTCTCATTTTTTTCCTATCACCTCCTTTATCTATCACTTGTCTATCTATACTTATATAAATATATTGTATTTATCTCTTTCTTCTCTACTTATGTCACTTATTTTCTCATCCCATCTAGATAAATAAATACCCAAGTTACATGCATCTCTGCACATATCTCCATCTTTCTATTCCTATCTCTCCCTCTCCCACTCCATCATTGTCACTCCTTATTTCTATATTTCTCTCTAGTAATCTCTCTTCTCTCTATTTATCTCCATCCTCTACCTTATCCTACCTATACTTATATATTACTTGTCTCTATCACCTCCTTTCTCTCCCTATCTTATCCCCTCTATCTCTATATCCCTATAAATCTATCTTCATGTATATTTATATCTCATTATTTCTAAATCTCACTTATTCATTCCATCTCTCCCTGCATTTGTCTTACTTTCTCTATCAATTTCTATCCATATCTATCTCTATCTCCATCTTCACATCTCCATCTCTTTCCCTATCAATTTCTCTTTCTATATGTTCATCTATCTTTATATATCTTTCTCTATACATTATTAATCTATTTCTCTATCTCTTCCTCTATCGCCCTCTTGAAGTACCTTTCCCTTTCTCTAACTTTATCTCTTTATTTACTCCATCTTTATATATCTTTGGCTGTCTCCCCACATCCTTCTCTATAGTGCCTCTATATATCTCTATATCTCCCTCTTTCCCTCTCTCCCTCTCTATCTATCCCTATCTATAATCTCTATCTCTCTTTCTCACTCTCTTGCACTATCTATATCTCTCTATCAATCGATATTTCTCTTCCTTTATATCTCTCTATCTCTTCATTTTTTTTATCTCACTCTCTTTTCCCCTCTCTATCCATTTTTCTCCATCTCTTTATATATTTATATTTGTCTTTACCTCTCTCTTTCTCTATATTTATCCATCTCCCTCTCTCTGTATCTTCATTTTTTATCTCTATCTTCCTCTCTCCTTTTCAATAACTAGATATGTCTAACTCTTTCTATCCATCCTTGTCCTTTATTTTTTCTCCCTCTCACTTCATACTCCTTAATATCTATATCTCTATTATGTCCTTGTCCTTTAGTTCTTCTCCCTCTCTTTAGCTCTTTATCTCTCTTCACCCATATATCTCTCCTTATTTGAAACTTAGTACATATGGTCTCCTAAGGGGTTATATGGTGTCCGAAGGGGTCATGGTGTCTTATGACCCCTTAGGACACCATATGGTGTCATTAGGGGTCTTATTGTGTCTTAAGGGGTCATATGGTGTTTTATGACCCCTTAGGACACCATATGGCGTCGTTAGGGGTTATATGAAGTGTCCTAAGGGGTCATAAAACACCAGATGACCCCTTAAGACACAATAAGACCCCTAATGACACCATATGGTGTCCTAAGGGGTCATAAGACACCAAATGACCCCTTAGGACACCATACGACCCCTAATGACACCATTTGGCATCCTAAAGGGTCATATGGTGTCCTAAGGGGTCATAGGACACCATATGACCCCTTAGGACACCATACGACCCATAGCACCATATAGTGTCCCAAGGGGTCATAGAACACCATATGACCCATTAGGACACAATACGACCCCTGGTGACACCTAAGGGGTCATATAGTGTCCTAAGGGGTCATAGGACACCATATGACCCCTTAGGACACCATACAACCCCTTACGACACCATATGGTGTCCTAAGGGGTCATATGGTATCCTAAGGGGTCATATAATACCATATGACCCCTTAGAACACAAGAATACCCATAATGACATGATATGGTGTCCTAAGGGGTCATATGGTGTCACGAGACACCATATGACCCCTTAGGACACAATATGACCCCTAACGATACCTAAGGGGTCATATGGTGTCCTAAGGGGTTATACGATGTCTTAGGAACCTTTAGGACACAATATCACCCCTTAGCACACAATAAAACCTCTAACGACACCATATGGTGTCTTAAGGGGTCATAGAACACCATATGACCCATTAGGACACAATATGACCCCTAAAAACACCTAAGGGGTCATAGAACACCATATGACCCCTAACGACACAAAATGACACCTAACGATACCTAAAGGGTCATATGGTGTTCTAAGGGGTCTTAGGACACCATATGACCCCTTAGCACACCATACAACCCCTAATGACACCATATGGTGTCCTAAGGGATCATAGAACACCATATGACTCCTTAGGACACCATACGATGCATAATGACACCATATGGTGTCCTAAGGGGTCATATGGTGTCTTAAGGGGTCATAAGACACCATATGACCCCTTAGGAGACCATACAACCCATAAAAACATAATATGGTGTCTTAAGGGGTCATAGAATACCATATGACCCCTTAGAACACCATACGACCCATAACAACACCATGTGGTGTCCTAAGGGGTCATAAGTCACCATATGACCTCGTAGGACACTAAATGAACCATAGCACCACATAGTGTCCCAACGGGTCATATGGTGTCCTAAGGAGTCACAAGACACCATATGACCCATTAGGACACAATACAACCCTTGACGACACCTAAGGGGTCATATAGTGTCCTAAGGGGTCATAAGACACCATATGACCCCTTAGGACACCATGCAACCCCTTACGATACCATATGGTGTCCTAAGGGGTCATATGGTATCCTAAGGGGTCATAACACCATATGACCCCTTAGACCACAAGACGACCCATAACAATGTGATATGGTGTCCTAAGGGGTCATATAGTGTCAAAAGACACCATATGACCCCTCAGGACACAATATGACCCCTAATGATACCTAAGGGGTCATATGGTGTCCTAAGGGGTCATATGATGTCCTAGGAACCTTTAGGACACAATATGACCCTTTAGCACACCATACAATCCCTAACGACACCATATGGTGTCTGAAGGGGTCGTAGGACACCATATGACCCGTTAAGACATAATATGGCCCCTAACAACACCTAAGGGGTCATATTGTGTCCTAAGGGGTCATAGGATGCCATATGAACCCTAACGACACAAAATGATGCCTAACGATACCTAAGGGGGCATATGGTGTTCTAAGGGGTTATAGGACACCATATGACCCCTTAGCACATCATACGACCCCTAATGGCACCATATGGTGTCCTAAGGGGTCATAGAACACCATATGACCCCTTAGGACACCATACGATGCATAATGACACCATATGGTGTCCTAAGGGGTCATATGGTGTCTTACGGGGTCATAGGACACCATATCACCCCTTAGGAAACCATATGACCCATAATAACATAATATGGTGTCCTAAGGGGTCATAGAACACCATATGACCCTTTAGAACACCATACGACACCATGTGGTGTCTTAAGGGGTCATAAGACACAATATGACCTCTTAGGACATAATATGACCCCTAACAACATCGTATAGTGTCCTAAGGGGTCATAGGACACCATATGACCCCTTCAAACACAATACGACCCCTTAGGACACAAAATAAACCCTAACAACACCTAAGGGGTCATAGTTTCCTAAGGGGTCATAGGACACCATATGACTCCTTAGCACACCATACGACCCCTAACGACACTATATGGTGTCCTAAGGGGTAATAGAACACCATATGACCCCTTAGGACACCATACGACACATAACAACACCAAATGGTGTCCTAAGGGGTCATAGGACACCATATGACCCCTTAGGACACCATACAACCCATAGCACCATATAGTCTCCCAAGGGTCCATATGGTGTCCTAAGGGGTCATAGAACACCATATCATAGGACACCATATGACTTCTTAGCACACCATACGACCCCTAATGACACCATATGGTGTCCTAAGGGGTCATATGGTATCCTAAGGGATCATAGAACACCATATGACACATAAAAATACCAAATGGTGTCCTAAGTGGTCATAGGACACCATATGACCCCTTAGGACATAATATAACCCCTTGGGACACAAAATAAACACTAACGACACCTAAGGGGTCATATAGTTTCCTAAGGGGTCATAGGACACCATATGAATCCTTAGCACACCATATGACCCCTTAGGACACCATACAACACATAAAAACACCAAATGGTGTCCTAAGGGGTCATATGGTGTCCCAAGGTGTCATAGGACACCATATGACCCCTTAGGAGACCATATGACCCGTAACAACATCATATGGTGTCCTAAGGGGTCATAGAACACCATATGACCCCTTAGGACACCATATGACCCATAATGATACCATATGGTGTCCTAAGGGATCATACAACACCATATGACCCCTTAGAACACAATATGACCCCTAACGACATCATATAGTGTCCTAAGGGGTCATAGGACACCATATGACCCCTTATGACACAATATGACCCATAACAATGTCATATAGTGTCCTAAGGGGTCATATGGTGTCCTAAGGGGTTATAGAGCACCATATCACCCCTTAGGAGACCATAAGACCCTTAATGACATCATATGATGTCTTAAGGGGTCATATGGTGTCCTAAAGGGTCATGGGACACCATATGACCTCTTAGGACATAATATGACCCCTAATAAAACCTAATAGATCATATGGTGTCTAAGGGATCATACGAGGTCATGTGACCCCTTAGCACACCATACAACGCCCAACAACACCATATGGTGTCCTAAGGGGTCATAGGACACCATATGACCCGTTTAGACACAATATGACCCCTAACAATACCTAAGGGGTCATATGGTGTCCTAAGGGGTCATAGGATACCATATGACCCCTTAACACACCATACAACCCCTAACGACACCATATGGTGTCCTAATGGCTCATAGAGCATTGTATGACCCCTTAGGACACCATAAGACCTATAACAAAAACATATGGTGTCCTAAGGTGTCATATGGTGTCCTAAAGGTTCATGAGATACCATATGCCCTTTAGGACACATTATGACCCCTAACGACACCTGAGGGGTCATATGGTGTCCTAATGAGTCATATGATGTCCTATGGCCCTTTAAGATACAATATGACCCCTTAGCACACCATATAACCCCTAACGATGCCATATGGTATGCTAAGGGGTTATAAAATGCCATATGGTATCCTAAGGTGTTATAAGATACCATATGGCCAGTTAGGACATAATATGACCCCTAACAATACCTAACGGGACATAGGATACCATATGACCCGTTAGGACACAATATGACCCCTAACAACACCTAAGGGGTCATAGGACACCATATGAGCTCTTAGGACACAATATAACCCCTAACGACACCTAATGGGTCATATGGTGTCCTAAGTGGTCATAAGTATGGCCCCTTATCACACCATACAACCCCTAACGACACCATATGGTGTCCTAAGGGGTCATAGGACACCATATGACCCGTTAGGACACAATATGACCCCAAACGACACCTAAGGGATCATATGTTGTCCTAAGGGGTCATATGGTGTCCTAAGTGGTCATAGGACACCATATGACCCCTTAGGACACAATATGACCCCTAACGAGACCTTAGGGGTCATATGGTGCCCTTAGTAGTCATATGATATCTTATGACCCCTTAACACACCATATGAACCCTAATGATACCATACTGTTGGCATAATGTGAACCAGCATGAGCCTTATGTAAACTGGCATGAAGACATAATGATATTGTATGTTGTCATTGATGTCAATATGAGACATAGTGTGAACCGGCACATGAGATAAGTGAACCGACATATGTGTGAACCGGTATTTGCCAAAGTGAAGCGACACAATTGTTCAAAGTGAACCGGCATGCAGTTATGGGAACCGACACATGGAAGCACTATATGACTACCAGTTGGTAAGGTAGCTTCCACTTCGGGGTTTCCAGTTGGAGTATCTCAAGTCTGAGTGACTCAATCGATGATCTTTGTGTGATGAGTTAGCAGTATGATGGAGGACAAATCGTGTTACCATGTAAGCTCTATGCGCATGAAGGATCTTGCATGTAGAAGACTATTCCTATCTACCTCGGGAATGTGCGAAGTCTGTCAAATGGTGATAACACGTGATGGGTTATCAGCCGCCATGAAAACAGTGGATAATGAACGATAGAGAATGTCTTGAGATTGACTCAAGACTGGTGCATTTAATGCAGTATGTTTCAACGGTCAGGATCAAATCGTTTGAATTTCTCAACCTAACAGGTTTAGGGTTTAAGGTTTTTGCTACCGACTTGTATGTTCCCTGTAAGGTCGATGTTAGGTTGTTGTCTGAAGTTGTTGGCAAAAGTTGTGAGTGTGTATCCAACGAAAGTGATACAAGATTCTTACGAGACCACAGGAGAGAAGAGATACCTGCAAAGTGTATGTGCAGAAGGAAAAGAGGAGCCTAAACGGATCTGTATTAGTATTAAGTGTTGTTATCAGATCATTGTAATACATGTTGATCTCTAACCACTTCAACAGTTGTAAAATCCCCTAATAGGGTAGCCTTAACTGGCTTGATTCAAAATCCCTTAAATCGGGTGGTCTTAACTGGCTTGCTGTAAATCCCTTAACCGGCTAACTTGAAGCTAATGAGTTATGAGAAGCTAGAAAAGCTTAGGATATCCTTTCAGCTATTGAGTTCTTAAAATCCTCTAACAAGGTGACCCTACTGGGTTTAACCCTTAACCAGGTATCCCTTAACCAGGTGATCTCTAACAGGATCGGTTCCTACCAAAACCTATTGTAATGTTCTTAACCGAACAAGGCTCCTAACAGAGCGGACTTCTAAAGAGTTTAGAAAACAACTTGTGGGTATTCATCCCCACCGTGGTTTTTCCCAGTTGGGTTTCCACGTGAAAAATATGTGTGTCATGTGAAATGCTCTTTGTCTTGTGATGCATTGTTTTGTTTCTTATACACATGAAGGTACTATGTTTTATGCCTGTCTATAAAACATATTGAACTCACTGTTGTGAAGATTTGATAGTTAAAGTCTACTAGTTCATGCATGTGAATATTATGATAATGTGGTATTGAGCTAAGAGAGAAGCTTAGTGAGTGACCGGTTCATGACTGATTGAGCTATATTGGATGCTACCGGTTGCACTCTATTTTACCGGTATCTCTGTTTATCAGTCATTGTGAGTGTTTGTTGTCAAACCGGTTTTGGACTGTATTTGTGTCTATATTGATTCACCCCCCCCCCCCTCTCAGTACCGGTTTGGTACTAGTGGTTCATCATTGAGTTATCAATTGGTATCAGAGCCCTCCAGGTCCTCTATGTTGTAAGCTTAACCGCTTGAGGAAAAGATCCTAGCCAAATGATGAAGAGGGAAGGTCAAAAGTTCAACAGGGAAAACTTTGGTATATGGAAAGATGGGATGAAGATATTCATCAAAAGCATGGGTGTTCAACACTGGAGTTATGTTGAAAATGTATATGTTGTTCCTACCGGTGCTCTCACCGATGACCAAAAGAGAGAGATACAAGAAAATGGACAAGTCATGGAAGCCCTCATCAGTAGTCTATCTGACATTGAGTTTATTAATGTTCAGGACAAGGCAAATCCCAAAGAAGTATGGGATGCTCTTGAAAATGTCTATGGTGGTGATGAGCATGTAAAACAGGCTAAGGAAGAGAGCTTGAGAGGAAAGTTTGAAGACATGAGAATGGTTGAAGGAGAGACCATTCAGCAGTATGGAATAAGAATCAAAATAGTTGTTGGAGAAATAAAGAGTGCAGGTGGCAAAATAGAAGATTCCACTGTGGTAAGTAAAGTCCTGAGATCCCTGTTGCCAGTCTATGCAATAAGGGTTGCTGCTATTCAGGAGCTGAGATCAATAGACAAGTCTAAGGCATCCTTGGACTCCATCACAGCCCAGTTGACAGCCTATGAGTTGAATAGCTTTGATGGTAGTGTTCAAAAGTCAGAATCAGCTTTTAAAGCTGCTGTTATACCATCCAGAAAAGGAAAAGAGGCTAGCACTAGTGGGGAACCTAGTCAGAACAGAGAGATGAAGGATGAAGAGTTTCTAATGAAATTTGAAGCTCTTCTAGCCAGGAGATTCCCAAAAGGAACTGGTAAATACAAAGGTAAGCTACCTTTTAAATGTTTCTCTTGTGACCAGATAGGACATATTGCTATGAACTATCCTAATAGTGACAACAAGGACAAACCAGAAAGGTTCAAGAAATTCAAAGGAGGAAACCAGAGAAATTGTTTTGTGGCAGTTGATGAAGGTGTCACAGATGCGGAATCAGAAGATGAAGAGAATGAAGACATTGTGTTCGTTTCTGTAAAGGAAGATGCGACAGACAAGAAGGCTCTTGTCTCCCAGTTTGATGATTCCAATGAGTGGATCATTGATAGTGGCTACTCTCACCATATGACTGGTGACTGGAGCAAGTTTCTATCATTAGAAGAGTATGATGGTGGTGTGGTTCGCTTTGGCAATGATGCACCATGCATGGTCAAAGGCAGAGGGTCCATATCCTTGAATGGAAAGAGTAGTGCTGACAATGTGTATTGGGTTGATGGTCTCAGACACAACCTTCTAAGTGTTGCCCAATTAAATGACAGTGGACTCACTCTGCAATTCAAGAATGGAGTTTGCAGAATCAAAGGTAAAGATGGTAAATTGGTAGCCACCGGCATGCAGACTAAAGGTAACCTATTTCATCTAAATGCTAATATAAGTACATGTCTTATGGCTAAGCTTGATGATAGCTCGATATGGCATAGGAGATTCTGCCATGTGAACTTTGACAACATTGTGAAGGCTAGTAAGATCAAGGTAGTTAGAGGGTTGCCGGTGCTGAGCAAACTGGATAATACCTTATGTAGAGAATGTCAATTGGGGAAAATGTCTTCCTCAACTTTTAAAGGTAAATCTTTCACTACTCACAACTTGCTTGATCTTGTGCATACTGATTTATGTGGTCCTATGAAAACTAGAAGTGTGCAGGTTGATAGGTACTTCATGATTCTCACTGATGACTACTCAAGAATGATGTGGGTCACATTCTTGAAAGACAAGTCTGAAGCTTTTGGGAAATTCAAAGCTTTCAGAGCATTAGTGGAAAAGGAAAGTGGTAAAAGGATCAAGTGTCTCGGAACTGATCAAGGAGGGGAATTCACTTCCAGTGAATTCAACAAGTACTTTGAAAAATTTGGCATCAAGAGATAGCTGTCTGCCCCTCAGACTCCACAACAGAATGGCCTAGCAAAGAGGAATAACCGGACTGTGGTTGAAGCAGCTAGAACTATGTTGATCCAAGGAAAGGTTGCTCACACCTTTTGGAGAGAAGCGGTGAGCACTGCAGTTTACACTATGAACCGGGTACTCATCAAAAAGGGCAAGGACAAAACTCCTTATGAGTATTGGACCGGTAAGAACCCTATGGTAAACTATTTTAAGGTCTTTGGTAGCAAATGTTACATCAAGAGAAGTGAACATCAGGGAAAATTTGAAGCTAAATGTGATGAAGGAATATTTCTAGGATATTCCACCAAGAGTAAAGCTTTCAAGTGCTACAACAATAGGACTCAGAGAATTATGGAAAGCATCAATGTAAGAGTTCATGAATCCTCTGAGAAGACTGAGAAAACTGACAGTGAGCAAGTTGTAAATGAATCGGTTGCAACCTTCTGGGAACCGGTTGACAATCAACCGAGCACCAGTAACAGTGTGCCTGAACCGGTGAATGTTGATACTGATGAAGATAAGGATGAAGAAGAAAAGAAAGAAGAACCAATTAAGACCATTCCTCAGTATGTCAAGTTGAATCATGATCCCAAGCAGATCATAGGTGATAAGGATGCAGGAATCCTTACTAGAAGAAAGATCAGAGAAAACTTATGTATGATCTCCGAATTTGAGCCTAAATCATTCAAAGAGGCTCATAATGATGAAGACTGGATCAAGGCAATGGGAGAAGAACTTGACCAGATAGAGAAAAATGGTACATGGTCCTTGGTACCCAGACCAGAGCATAAAAATGTCATTGGCACCAAATGGGTGTTCAGAAATAAGTTGAATGAGGATGGCACAGTGATTAGGAACAAAGCCAGACTGGTATGCAAAGGATATGCTCAAGAAGAAGGTGAAGACTATGGGGAAACCTTTGCTCCTGTAGCCAGATTGGAAGGAGTTGGTATGCTTCTTGCATATGCAGCTTTTAAGAGATTCAAGGTATATCAAATGGATGTAAAATCTGCATTCCTAAATGGTGTACTTGAAGAGGAGGTATATATTGAGCAACCAGATGGGTTTACCCTATCTGAAGACAATGACATAGTATGTAGGCTACACAAAGCATTATATGGTCTAAAACAAGCACCTAGGGCATGATATGAGCTCCTAAATTCCCATCTTGTGAAGATTGGATTTGAGAGAACAAGTGAAGATAGCAATATCTACTTGAAGTCTGAAGAAGATTAGATCTTGATCTGTGAAGTTTTTGTTGATGACAAGATGAGTCATGAGTTTGTTGATGATATGAAGAAAGAGTTTGAAATGTCACTCATAGGGGAGATTAAGTTCTTCATTGGACTACAGATCCAACAGATGAAAGATGGAATCTTCATCACTCAGTCCAAATATGTCAAAGAGGTGTTGAAGACTTTTGGCATGGAAGATAGAAAACTGGTTGGTACACCGATGGTGATCAGTTGCAAATTAACAAAGGAAGATGATTCCGCACTGGTTGATGAGAAGGAATACTAATCAATGATTGGTAAGTTGCATTATGTAGTGCATAGCAGACCGGATATTGCACATGTAGTTGGCATCACTGCAAGGTTCCAGAAGAGCCCAAGAGAATCTCACTTGAGTGCAGTCAAGCGGATTCTTAGGTATCTGAAGGGAACAATTGACTATGGATTGTGGTACCCATACAACAATAATTTCAATCTGAAAGTATTCACAGATGTTGATTGGGCCGGTAATGTGGATGACTGGAAGAGCACAACCGGTGGTGCATTCTTTCTCGGTGGTAGACTGGTCTCATGGATGAGTAAAAAACAGAGTTGCATCTCTTAGTCTACAGCGGAAGCGGAGTATGTTGTAGCTTTCATGAGCTGCACTCAGACAATCTGGATGAAGCATGTACTAGAAGATTTCAAGATCCCTGTATCTTAACCGGTAAGTATATTTTGTGATAACACAAGTGCTATCAATATATCAAAGAATCCGGTTTTACATTCTAGAACCAAGCATTTTGAGCTTAAGTATCATTTCTTGAGGGAAAAGGTGCAGAATAAAGAGATTGCACTGGAGCATGTGTCCAGTAAGGAGCAGTTAGCAGACATATTCACCAAGCCTCTCCCAAAGACAACATTTGTGCATTTGAGAGGTGAATTAGGGGTATTGCCCCTTCAGGAGGTGAACTAAAAGTGGTTGTTCCACATCAGTTAGATACAGGCTAGACAAATCTTTGGTTGATTGGTGTGTTTAAGGATGCTACTCCTCAGGGGGAGCAGCATGAGGAAACAACGGTGATTGTACCTCCACTTTGGCATTGTTGTCAAAGGGGGAGAAGAAGTGAAGCGAAAAGATATCTGCAACAAATAAGGAGAAGATGTGAAGCAGAGAAGATATCTTTTGTATATTGCCATCAATGCCAAAGGGGGAGATTGTTGGCATTATGTGAACCAACATGAGCCTTATGTAAACTGGCATGAAGACATAATGATATTCTATGTTGTCATTTATGTCAATATGAGACATAGTGTGAACTGGCACATGAGATATAAGTGAATTGGCATATGTGTGAACTGGTATATGCCAAAGTGAAGTGGCACAATTGTTCAAAGTGAACCGGCATGCAGTTATGGGAATCGACACATGGAAGCACTGTATGACTACCGGTTGGTAAGGCAGCTTCCACTTTGGGGTTTCCAGTTGGAGTATCTCAAGTCTGAGTGACTCAATCGGTGATCTTTGTGTGATGAGTTAGCAGTATGATGGAGGACAGATCGTGTCTCCACATAAGCTCTATGCGGGTGAAGGATCTTGCATGTAGAAGACTATTCCTATCTACCTCGCGAATGTGCGAAGTCTGTCAAATGGTGATAACGTGTGATGGGTTATCAGCCGCCATGAAAACAGTGGATAATGAACGATAGAGAATGTCTTGAGATTGACTCAAGACTGGTGCATTTAATGCAGTAAGTTTCAACGGTCAGGATCAAATCGTTTGAATTTCTCAACCTAACAGGTTTAGGGTTTAAGGTTTTTGCTACCGACTTGTATGTTCCCTGTAAGGTCGATGTTAGGTTGTTGTCTGAAGTTGTTGGCAAAAGTTGTGAGTGTGTATCCAACGAAAGTGATACAAGATTCTTACTAGACCACAGGAGAGAAGAGATACCTGCAAAGTGTATGTGCAGAAGGAAAAGAGGAGCCTAAACGGATCTGTATTAGTATTAAGTGTTGTTATCATATCATTGTAATACATGTTGATCTCTAACCACTTCAACAATTGTAAAATCCCCTAATAGGGTAGCCTTAATTGGCTTGATTCAAAATCCCTTAAATCGGGCTGTCTTAACCGGCTTGCTATAAATCCCTTAACTGGCTAACTCGAAGCTAATGAGTTCTGAGAAGCTAGAAAAGCTTAGGAGATCCTTTCAGCGATTAAGTTCTTAAAATCCTCTAACAAGGTGACCCTACTGGGTTTAACCCTTAACTGGGCATCCCTTAACCGGGTGATCTCTAATAGGATCGGTTCCTACCAGAACCTATTGTAATGTTCTTAACCGGACAAGGCTCCTAACAGAGCGGACTTCTAAAGAGTTTAGAAAACAACTTGTGGGTATTCATCCCCGCCATGGTTTTTCCCAGTTGGGTTTCCACGTGAAAAATATGTGTCATGTGAAATGCTTTTTGTCTTGTGATGCATTGTTTTGTTTCTTATACACATGAAGGTTCTATGTTTTATGCCTGTCTATAAAACATATTGAACTCACTGTTGTGAAGATTTGATAGTTAAAGTCTACTAGTTCATGCATGTGAATATTATGATAATGTGGTATTGAGCTAAGAGAGAAGCTTAGTGAGTGACCTGTTCATGACTGATTGAGCTATATTGGATGCTACCGGTTGCACTCTATTTTATCGATATCTTTGTTTATCAGTCATTGTGAGTGTTTGTTGTCAAACCGGTTTTGGATTGTATTTGTGTCTGTACTGATTCACCCCCCCCCCCCTCTTAGTATCAGTTTGGTACTAGTTGTTCATCATTGAGTTATCACATACGACCCATAACAACACCATTTAGTGTTTTAAGGAGTCATATGGTGTCCTAAGAGGTCATAGGACACCATATGACCCTTTAAGACACAATATGACCTCTTAGCACACCATATGACCGCTAACAACATCATATGGTGTCCTAAGGGTTCATAGGACACCATATGACTCATTAGGACACAATATGACCCCTAATGACACATAAGGGGTCGCATGGTAAAGTTGGAGGTGAGGATATGTATGACAAAGAGATGGCATTTGGGGAAGAGATAATTAGAGAGTTGGGGGTATTAGGGGTTGGGATGAGAGGGGGGATGGGAAAGTATCAACAAAGGGAGAGAGGGAGAGATGAGGAGAGAGGTTCAAAGAGAGAGGTCTAGAGAGAAGGTAATTAGGGGAAGGGGAGGGGAGAGAGAGGGAGGGAGTATCAACAAAGGAAGAGGGGGGAGAGGTGGGGTTGATTACCCTCTCTCTAGTCCATCTATTTGTTAATACTTCCCTCTTCCCCTCTGCTCCCCCTAATTATCCTCTCTCTATCATTCTCTTCACCTCTCTCCACATCTCTCCCTCTCTCCTTTTGTTGGTACTTACTCTTATCCCTCTCTTCTTATCTGATAATTACACCCAACTCTCTCTCACATTATTTATTTCCCTCAATTACCCTCGATCACCTCTCTCCTCATATGGGTTTATAGATACTTCCCTCTCGCCCTCTCCCCACCCCCTAATTACTCTTTATGTATCTCTTCACCTCTGTCCCCATCTCTCTTCTCTCTTTGTTGATACTTTCCCCTCTTCCCCTCTCCTCCTACCCCCTAATAATCTTAAACTCTCCCTCTCATTCTCTCTTCACCCCAATCACCCCCTCCCTCTCTCTCTTCACCTTCCACCTAATTACCTCTATCTCTCTCTCTCTCAATCTCTCTTCCCACTAATTAATCTCTCCTTCTCACCTCTTTCCCCCTCTCCCTTTTTTGATACTTCCCTACTCCTCTCCTTGTCCCCTCTGAATTTTGTTGCTAGAGATGAGAAGGAAATGCAGAGAGACTAGTCTAGATCTTAGAGAAGAGAGAGTGACATAGAGGAGGAAATTATGAAGAGGTAGAAATATAAGCACTTTGTAGAGATTGAGAGAATGAATGAGGTATTCAATGACAATTAGAGATATAGATCTAGAGAGAGATGTATAAATATGGACAAAAGAGAGGGAGGAAGAAACAAACAAGTGGAGTGATAGGTTTAGGAGAGAGGTGGAGAAAGGAACAAACATATATAACATGGTTTATCAAAATTTATCAAACTCAATAAAATTCATAACTTTTCTATTATTAATTAATTACTTATTTAGTTTATTTTGAGATGATTGTTACAAAAATTCATGCAATAGGGAAATCATATGAAAAAGTCATGAGTTTTTTATGATTTAAAAATGAAGGATGAATTTCAATGAATTATAATTATTTTTTAAAACAAATAATTGAAATCTACCTATTCCATATCATAGATATCTTAATTACCTTTTTAACGCCTATAAAAAATCAAAATTTTGATATAAAACGCAAAAGTTATGCCCAATTTACTAAAATATTTTTTTTTATTTTTTCAAAAATGGATATCTGATTTTAACGGATATCCGATTTTAAAACATAAATTTTCCCCTTCATCTTTTCATTCGTGTTTGCTTTGGGATTTTGCTTGGAAGTGACAAGCTTGGAAAGTCAACTGAAAAAACATGTTTTTTAGTATTCCTTGATTTTCCTTGTACTAGTTTGCATAATACTTTCACACCATGGGACAATTGGGTTACCAAACATTGGTCAGCTTTACAGTCACTCCCTCTGAGTGGGGCAATTTCTAAACCACGACCTTCATTAAATAGAGTAGAGGTGGTCTAGTTGCCTCCTTCAGCTTCTAAGTATAAATTGAACTTTGATGGAGCATCCAGTGGTAACCCTGACAAATGTACCATTGATATTGTGGTCTTTGATAACAAGGCTTGTATCATAAAAGCACAATGCCAGTGTATTGCTAGTGGGACTAACAATGTGGTCGAATGTCATGCCCTTTCTATGGGACTTGATCTGCTCCTTTCATTACATTTGTTGGATGTTGTTATAGAAGGTGATTCTCAGGTTGTTTTTTACATGGTCACTAATCGCTCATCGCACTTCTGACATCTAAAATATTGGTTGGACAAGATACTTGCTGAACTTGAGTTGTTCAATTCCTTCTCTATTGTTCATTGTTACAGGGAAGTTAATAAGGTGGCAGACTTCTTGGCCAATAAAGCATTAGATGAAGATATCCAATCTTTGGTTGACGTGGATTCCAGTTTTTTACCCCCTCACCCGATTTAATCGATTCTAACATATTTTGTAGAAACATGACCTTGTATCTTGATTGGTGATAATATTCAGCCATGTAGTTTAATGTGGTATTGGTGGCCTTTTTGGTCTTCATATCCTCATTACGTCTGCATTATTGTGTGTAATCTCATTCTAGGTACGGGTTATTGTTTTTGTTTCAATTGGTTGGGACTTGTGGTGTGCGGGAGCATCTTATAAGCATGCTCTGCACAGATTACACACTTCAAATTTGCCCCATGCTTGACATTGTTGGCATGTGGTTGTGGCTTGGGTTTTTGTTTGTCTAAATCATGATGACTGCATGGGGTTTTTATTTATGCTGATTTTTAATGATTGTACTTCTGTCCGGGTGGCTCGCTTGAAGTTTTAATGATTCATTTCACTTCTTCTCTTGTGGTGGCATTTTTTGAATTTATTTCGTTTCATGTGGGGGATTTCGTTCGTGTGGCTATCTTGTTTTACTGTTGTCAAGTTTATGTCGATTTATGGCTATGAGTATCGTGCAGAAGTTGTCATCATTTTCTCTTAAGGTGGCGGCCTATGGTTGTTTTTTTTCACGAATGTTGTGGGTTTGCTTGAGATGATATTTGTTGTTGCGTCCTTTGTTGGCCAAGCTTGTTCTCTCATAATGGCATTTTCTCTCTTGGTTTTGCATTATCTTTTTATGGAGTCTGTGGGTTATCACAAGGTTTTGGGAAAATGATGGCTGGTGGAAAATGCAGGTTGCTTTCTTGCTAAGATTGCATCTCATTTTCTCACTATTTGTATGGATGTGCTCCTAGATTCTGCTATGGTTAGGGCACTTTTTGATGCATACTTCCATCCCTATTTCTATACTGCTGATGATTTGGATAGTGCATTATCTTTCTATCATTTTGAATTTGGTAATTTTGAGTATGGTGGTTTCCTACCTCGTTCTCAATTATTATCTTCTGGTTGGCATGGGGAACTTCTTTCAAGTATAAGAAATTGATTGATTTCTAACCTTTATGATGATACTTTGCTTGCCTTGGTAGCTCTATTAGATCATGTATTGCCAGATTGTTTGGCGGCAGCTGTAAATACATTTTCAGGTTTTCACTTTCTCCTGGACTCGATGCACGCAGTAATGTCTTCGCCAACTTCAGTATTGCCTATTTAGATGGTGCCTCCTGTAGTTCTCATTGATGTTGATACCCCCCCTTCCTCTCCTCCATTGGAAAGCACTAGCTCATGGTATTTGAATTCTTAAATGTAATTCTCTCAGCCAGAGAATTTTTTGTACTCATTACAAAGGGTTGGGTTTTTTGTTGCCCAATATGGCAATTATGTAATCTTGGGTGGACCTCTATCAGGTTTTTATGTATGACCTAGAATGGAGGTTTTCTTTGCCTAGTTCTTTCCTACTGGTGCTCTTTGAACCAGATTGTAAAAATTATAATATTAATAAAATTTAGTAGTTTACCGCTTTTTTCAAAACAAAAAAAAATTCTATAATCATTTCATCAATCAAAATCTAATGAATGAAATGTATACTATCTTGAAAAATTAAAAGAGCTTTACCTTGAAGAAGGTTTATGCATTTTATTACTATCTAACATATTGCATGAATAAATGATGCATTAATTTTGAAAGCAATGACACATATTGCAATATAAATAATAAGGGCACTTCTACATGGGGAACATTTATGAAATTGATATCCTAATGTTACTTTAATCAAGTATAATCTTCTTTTTCATACATACTATCTCATATGATTAGAAATTTGGTGGTTATGTTCTTGAAAAAGAATAAATATTCACAATACTTTTGAAATATATTTGCTAATTAATTGAAAACTTGTCCAATGCAAGACATCAAATAGTTAGATTTTTTGAATTTACTAGCATTCACAATCAAGGAAGATGAAAATTTAGTGGTAGTCCAATTATGGATACTATTAAAAGTCTCAAGAAGTTTGATAATTTTTCAGATCAACAACGAGAACATCATTCCCTAGTGGAGGCATAAGCAGATATTATACTTGTTTACATCAAATGGCTCTCTTCTATGTTGACTATCAAGGATAATTTCATTATCTTTGTTGGAATAAGACTTATAAGGTGCAATTTAAGTATGTTAGTTCCAACCATGCCTTCCTAATGTTAGTAAGAAAAGATTACTTTTTCATCTAGTTATGTTTTATCTAGTTCCTACACCTAGTAGTCCTATTCACATTAGCTTGAATTCCCTTAGTGGTTTAGTTGTCTTACTTCATAAAAACTTGACACATGCCTTCACACTTGTACCAATTTTACTACATGTGTCAAATCTATTGGAGGGTAATTTGGTCTTTCTATTTCATCTACCTATATGCTCCTTGATCTATATATGTAAGAAAACCTCATTGTATATATACATATTTTATGATAGATTATTAACTAAATAAATTTGTGCTTGATTAATTTATGGAAGTTTTGAATGTTGTATTAATTGTTGATTAGTAAAACATGGTATCGGAGCATTGAATCACTATGTTCATTCTTATTTTTCAGTGAATGAGGTTACTAGCCCTATCAACAAAGTGTCATGGAGCCAAAGGGGAATTACTATTGTGTTTGAAACACTTGCGAAATGAAATATTACCTTTCATTTTATTCAAAAATTATAACTTTCATTTTTTTAAAAATAGTTTACTTGCACCTTTTGTTGTGTGTTTGTACCCTATGCAAAAATTCATGCCTATACACATTTCATTTCTTTGCAAGGCAATTTTTTTTTGTGAACCCTCATTTTGTAGGTTCTAGATGAAATATTTTTATTGGTGTATTGGAAACACCTTGGCCAATTTTGCCTCTTTGATAGGTTTAATAATGTTTGCAATTCAAATTTGTTTTAAAAAAGGACCATAAATTGACCTAGTTTTGGTCCTATTCATGTGTTTAGAGGTTTATTTTAGCATAGTTATTTTGCAAATTTTACTTCTTTTTTCTCTTGTTCAAGTCTTATTGTGCCTATTACTTAGCAAGGGTGGAATCATGACCTAACTTTGTTTGTATTTATAGGCTTGTTCCTTTTTGCAATTTTCCAAATTTATGCCTCCTTAATTGTAATTGAGACCTTTGTTCATCTATTCACATAGCAACCATACATTAAAATAGATGTCATTTAATGTTAATACTATGCTAATTTTAAATGTAAGATATTAATGAAATCACTTATATGAGTAGATGAGTTACAATGATAATTTAAATAGGTAATGATAAATATTATCAATAAGGTGGTAATTCTACTATTTGTGGGGGAAGTCCAAGTACTGTAAAGAGCCATTGAAGATGTGGGGGTTTGTTGATGAGTGTTGACAACCATGTGGGACATGCTAAGTAGGTGGAGAGTCCAATTCAAGAATAATTCAAGAAGGTTTAGCCTACGTCAAATGTCATGAAAATATAATGTGTTTTGCTAGAAACTTAATACATAAATATTTGTAGCTTAGATGACCAAATATTCATTGTATGCTTTGAGCCATTTTGGTTGCCACATTAGTTGTTGAGAAATGGTTATCACTTTGAATGTTAGACACCATACCAAATAGAGATGGAGAGTGGAGGCTAAATAAAGAGATTAAAAAATTATTGCAATTAACAACAAACCCTTATGGGCCTAGGCTTCTTTTGGCATACCAAAAAATTCCCTAACCACAGTTCTAGAGTATTAAAAGTGTATACATGTAAAAATGGTCTAAAGATAATTATTTTTTTTTTTTTTTGGCAAGGTGGTAATGCCACTTGATATATTTTATTAATAATATATAATTTTTACAATATATTTAAAAACTGGTTCAAATTGAGCTCCCAGAGAAAAGAACCAGCAAGAAAAACTCTGGTCATTGCTCATACACATGACTATAGAAGAGAAGTAGTGAATAATCCTCTAGCCGAAACTAGTTACAAAATAGAGATCAACAAAGGAGCATGTAGGCTCATTTACAAATAGGAGCATGCAAGCTCATTTTATAGAATAGGAGCATGCAAGCTCATTTACAAAATAGGAGCATGCAAGCTTATTTACAAAATAAGTTCCTAGGATATCTTGAAGGCCCTGCAACAAATAACTCCTGCAACCAAAATTGACATGCCCCTGCACCAAAAAACAACTGCAACCAATATATATATATACTACAAAACGCAGAGAATTTACAAGAAACACAAAGTTCCAAAACATGTCTGACACCAACGACATGAGATCTGTGGTCCACCATTATAGACAAATACCAAAGGAGAAGAGGTGAATGTGGAAATGCTAGAGAGAAATGAAGCCCAAAAATTTTATGCCGTAAATGAAAAGAAAGATGAGATATATCATAAAAAATTTGACAAACCAAAAGAAGCGGTGTACAGAGATAATCATGAAAACAACGCTACACCAAACTTTAAATGGCATATGAAGGACGAATTCCCAATGTGAAAATAAATATCTCCAGATTTTGCACTAGAAGAGAGTACCAAACACACGAACAACATCAATAACAACCAAGTCATCATTAATGAATGCCAAGTGATGATCAAGTAAAGAAAAGTACCTCAAATCAAAACCAAATGGAATTATGAAAAGAAATACCTCACCAAGAAAAGAGAATATCAACTCGTATAAACGAGAAATCATATAATAAGAAAGATTAAATACTCAACTCTCTACAGGCTATACTTAATAGGTTTGGGAAGCTCATCAAATCAACCCCCAATTGAGATAAACATGTGAGATGATGAGGTGCTCAAACGTATCAAGAAGAGTCCATATTTGTTTAAGAATATACCAGAAATGCCAATTATCATCTTTTCTTGCCTTGCAAGCATTAATGACAATAGCTGAATCACCTTCAATATGAAGGTATTTGAAATTCAAATCCTTAGCCATAACAAGACCTTCTAAAAGAGCACAAGCCTCGGCCATATTATTTGTGCCAGGAGAAATTGGCATAGCTTTTAATGCTAATAAAGAACCCAAATGATCATGAAAAACTATCCCTATTCCTGAATCACCAAGATTTCCATGGGAGGATCCATCAAAATTTAATTTAAAAAAAGGGGCATTAGGAGGATGCCATTTTATGGAATTTTTGTCTACAAGTGTTTTCCAAATCCTTGGAAAGGCAGGTGATACAGGAATAATGATACTTTTCCAAGAAGAGATCATAAAATTGTCCCAAGAAGAGAACTTTGAATTCATATTAAAATATTTCTGAACATGAGCATTAACTTGCTCAATAATCATTCTTTCCGAAATCCCAAGAACAACCGATAAATCCGATGAGTCACATCTAAAAATGTGCTTGTTTCTTTCCCACCAAATGGCCCATATGACTGAAGAGGGAATTATAAACCACAAACAAGCAAATAGAGAAGATCAATACAAAACTGGCCAAGACTGAAACATGTCCCATAAAGATAAAGGTAAAGGGAATGAAAGAGATAACTTTTAGAGGATAAAATGCCAATAGCTACTCGCAAACTCACAATGAAGAAAAAGATGATTGACATCTTCACGAGCTTTACCACATAAGACACAAGAAAAGGAGGCTGCAATATTAAATTTGACTAAACGATCACTAGTCAAAATTCTATTTTGCAGTGTGAGCCAGAAAAAAACACCACCTTTAGGTAATATTGAATTATTCCAACAGAACAAAAAGGCATGATGAGGAGCATTTTGATTGGCCATTTGTTGAACAGCAAAATATCCTTCTTTAACATAGTAGTTTCTCGATTTAGAAGGGCACCAAATAAGTTGATCTCTGATGTTAGAAAGGAAAGCCACTCGGTCTTGCAAAATAGATTTAAAATTTTGAATTTCCTACAATGACAATGGCGGAGTAGAGGGATCCTTCCATGAGACCTTGTGAGAAAATAGATCAACACTATCTACATAATCAACCAATCTAACTCCCCATGATTGAGAAAGAACAACTGAAATAGAAGCAAGAGAATCATGTTGCGAAAGAGGGGGAAATCCATTCCAGGAGTCTTTCCAAAAAAGAATATCCTCCCCCGAATGGACTTGCCAGGAGAGAAAATTAGAGACCACTTCCCTACATGAGATCATAAAGTTCCAAATAGCAGACCCCTATGGAGGATTATAAATTGTGAAGATCCTAGCAAGATTCTAGGAATCCAAATACTTAGCCTGCATAATTTGGCACCACAAAGATTGGGGCTTAGTATACATAGACCAAACTAGTTTGCCCCCAAAAGCCCTATTTATTTTAGACAAGTCCTGAATCCTAGCACCACCAACTTGCTTGGAAAGAGACATCTTGGTCAAAGAAATCAGTGGAATCTTTTTATCTTCTGTCATGTTATTTTTCCAGAGAAAAGATCGAATAATCTTTTCAATTTGGGAGATGACTGATCTGGGAGCTTGGAGAATTGGGATATAGTAATTGGGAATGGTAGATAGGACTATTTTAATGAGAAGTATCCTACCTGAAAGAGACAACCACCTAGCCTTCCAAGTAGAAATACGAGATTTAAGTCTCTCAATAACCGAATTCCAAAAAGAAGACTTAGCAGATCCCATAAAGAAAGGAATCCCCAAATAGGTAGAAAGAAGAGAGGCTATTGAGAAACCTAAGATATTCACAAGTCTATTAACCATCAACTGAGGAGTATTAAAAATGAAGATCTTGGATTTATGGGGGCTAATCTGTTGGCTAGATCCAACAGTATAAGTATCTAGAATAAATTTAATATGAGTAGCCTCTTGAATAGAAGAAGACCCAAATAAAAGTGTATCGTCAGCAAAAAGGTTACGAGTGAATGAAATATCAAAGTTAGGAATTAATACCCCTTGCCAAAACCCCAGATCCCTTTTCCTAATAACCAATTGACTAAAAGCTTCTGCCATAATGATAAATAAGAAAGGAGATAAAGGATCTCCTTGTCTAACACCCTGGGTTGAAGAAAAGTATCCAGAGGGAGCTCCATTAATGATGACAAAAAATGAAGTAGTAGAAATACAACTCTTGATCCATTTACACCAGCTTTCAGAGAAACCAAATTTTCTCAAAACTTTGAGCAAAAAAGCCCAACAAACTTTATCATAAGCCTTCATCATATCAAGTTTGACCACAAAAGCTGGGATATTGGACGAATTTATGGAACGTAAAGTTTATTGAGCAACAATTGCTCCCTCATGAGTTTCCCAACCCAGAACAAAACCTCCTTGTTGAGGAGAGATGATATGAGGAAGGATAATTTTAAGTCTTAAATAAATAGCCTTGGTGAAGATTTTGTAAATAGAGTTGCACAAAGAAATGGGTCTAAATTTAGCAAAAGTTTGGGGATTCTTATATTTCGGGATAGGGGCAATATAAGTGATGTTAAAATTTTTAAGGATATACCCACCCTTCCTAGACTCTTCCAAAGCCATTAATAAGTCAAAACCAATAAAATCCCAACATTTCTGAAAGAACAAGATAGTAAACCCATCAGGACCCAGAGCTTTGTCAAGGGCCATGGAAAAAACAACAGAATGAAGCTCATCTAAAGAAAAAGGCCTCATTAGAAAGTCATTATCCTCATGAGAAACAATGGAGGGGATAGAGTCTAAAAGCAAATCCACATGATAATCCATAGAGGAAGAAGAAAAAGAAGGAGATAACAATTCCTTAAAAAAAGACACCCCCTCCTCTCTAATCTGCTAATCTGAATTAAGGACATAACCAGACTTAGAATCCTTAATATTAAAAATTGTAGAAGCAGCTCTTTTAAGCCTGGTTGCAGCTTGAAAGAAGGCAGTATTCCTATCACCTTCTTTAAGCCAAACCTCATGAGACTTTTGCTACCAATAGATTTCAACTCAGGAGCAAAGGATCTCCGAGTAAGCTTGCAATTTCTTTTGAGCATCATTAGTGGAGAAATTAGTGCCATGTCTGATAATCTCCTCATTAACAACCTTCAAATCATTGGCAACTGCCTCTTTTTCATGAAAAATATTCTTAAAGACCAATTTATTCCAAGCCATAATTTGAGATTTCAAAAATTTCAGTTTGGAATAAAATTGAAACATCTTAGTACCTTTGCGAAACGGAGCACTTATCCACCATTGTTTTAATAAAGAAAGAAAATGAGGATGAGTGAACCACATTTTCTCAAACTTAAAAGAAGGTCTAACAGAGGGAACATGATCCAATATATCAAAATTCAGCAAAATTGGGAAATGGTCAGAATCTAAGGAGGTAACAATCTCAGAAGAAAAGGAAAAGTTTCTCAAATGTAGGTTTAGGGAAATAAGAAATCTGTCAATGTGAGAGGCAATCTAGCATTTAGATCTCCTCTTAGTCCAAGTGAAAAAACCATTAGAAGGGAAAATATCGAATAACGCATTGTTTTGTACAAAGGAAGAAAAGTCATCAATAACCTTTTGAGTTGTAGGATTACCCCCTCTTTTTTCATTCGAGGAAAGGAGAGCAATAAAATCACCCCCAAGCACAATAAAAAAATCATCATATCATAAAAACAATTCAGATAAGGAATCCCATAAGTCAGTTTTATCTGAAGGAGAAGTTGGACCATAAATATTAAATAGAACAAAAGAGACTTCAAACCAGTCAACCTTTAACAACAGCCAATGAGAAGCAAAAGATAACATCTCAACTTTGACTGATTTAGGATTCCATAAAGTTATAAGACCACCAGAAGCGCCCAAAGAAGAAACATGAACAACTTTCCAAAGGGACCATTTGGAAATTATGTTATCAAAAGAATCCTGAGAAAGTTTAGACTCTTGCAATAAGATGATATCCACTTTTGAAGAATCAAGAAATTTCTTGATCCTTCCCCTTTTGTCAGGGGCATTTAAGCCCCTGACATTCCAAGATAAAATCCTTATTTATCACAAGGAGAGCAACATGCCCTCCTTGTTTTGACTTGGGAAGAAAATTTCTCTACAATAGTGGATTGAATACCATCCGCAATCTCCTCCTTGATTTTAGCCAATTTTGGTTTTTGACCCCTCTTCTTAGGAGTTTTAACAATAGGGGGGAAACAGAAGGAGATTGCTCCAAGGCTAACTTCTAAGAGAAATCAAATCCATGCACATTAGGAATAGTTAAAGATGGACTATCAATAAGATTCACATCCACACCTTCAACTAAATTTGGCTGAGAAGAGAAAACATGACAACCATCATGGACAGGCCCTGAAGAGGCAGATGCAGAAGAAAAAGAAAATTTAGGAAATTCCTTTGCAACAATCTCATCAAATAGATCAGAAGAAACTAAAAATAAAATATCTGAAGCAATAAGCTGAATCTTCTCTTCAGAAATGGAAAGAGAAGAATGAGACATTGGAATGGGCAAAAAATAATCACTATCAAAAATCAAACTATGAATAATTTTGGTATCATCTGCCAGACCCACAAAAGAAGAACGAGGAGAAGAATTAACAGAGCAATGGTTTGTGAAACCATTCGAAGGTAACAACAATTTTGGAAAGGGAACCGAAGGACAAGAAATTTGAAAAAAACTCACAGAGGAGAACAAAAAAGGTTCAAAATGAAATTTAGAAGACCAATAATCCTTGAAAGGACTAGGAAGAAACTTAACTGAGTTTGAAGAAACAAAACAAAATCGACGAATGGCAGACAGAAAAAAGAAGAACACGGCCAAAGAGCAGAGAAAAGTAAAATCCATCAAAGGCACATCACATACTATATATCCAGAAAAAGGAACGAGAGATGTAACAGAAAGAGGTAAAGGAGCATAATCCTTAACATTATGATCCTTTAAAGACTGATGATCCTTGCTTTTAAAAAGGGAACATTGGCAAAAATCCGATGAAAAATCTGAACAAACTTGTAAAGGTGCATCAGAATCACTTTAGCCCGGAATGCACTAGTAGGGGCCCGAGTGAAAAGCAGGGTGGGGACCATGGAACTATTTCTTCCCACCCACCCTAGTTTCCCTCCCCCCCCTGCCCTACCTTATTAAATTGACTGCATTAACCACCTTAGAATAGTAGGGCCCACCACCTCTTTTCTATGATGTGATCTCCCCCCTACAATTCTATGGGGGAAAGCTATCCAACCTATAGCTAGTCGATGGTAACAGCATTAACTGCAGCCCCACCCCCACTGAGACTAACCTGAACTAAACACCCTTGCTTAAATTAAGGAACTAAATCATGCTTAATAAAGATACCCAATTTGTTTGCTAGGATTTCAACCATATACATATCACGATACTCCAAAGGAAGACCCGAGAAAGTTACCCAAAAGGGCATAAACTGTGACTTTGCCGATTGAATATCAAAATGAGGAGACCAAGCATAAGTAAAAATTCCTATCCCAAAACAAAACCACCTTTTAAATCTATGCACACAATCCCAATACTTTTCCGAATCGAAAATCATAGTGAAATATAGAGAATCTTTATCAAACAAAAATAAATCCTTCATACCATCCCAATTAGACTTTGCCCATGTTAACAATTTACCAAAAGAAACCGGAGAAAGAAGCTTAGCAATGAGGGCAGTAGAACCCAATAACTTCACAGAGTCCTGAATCATGTAATCAGGGAATATAACCTTATACTACACAAAAGAATGTAGATTACCCCTTATTGAATTGGAAAATGCAGAGGGAGAGTTATGGGGAAATGGATTTGGATGGAAGGGAGCTCATTTAGCAACATGAATGTCATTCAGGGAAGAAAGGAAGTGAGGGTTCAAAACCAAAGTGTTATTTGGCCAGGTGACATAAAATGGGAGGGAAGGATTACAATCCTAGGATGGAGATCCAGAAGAAGCTAATGGGGAAAAACCATCAGAATGCGGGGAGCCATCACAAATGTCGAATGGCGGTTGAGGAGAAACATATCTATGCTTCCTAGGTTTTTTAGAACCAAAAAAGGAATGAAAATGCTTAAAAGGAGTCTTTGGGTGACCAACAGGATGAGGACCCAAAATGCACTGAAATATTAATGCCTTGGGAATAGAAGATTTATAATAAGAACGCGAAGGTTTTGAAATAGAATTACTTTAAATTTGCGAAAATATGACAAAGTTGGTAGGAATTTGTCATAAGCCAAGTCATGCTAGTGGCCATCCTTGACAACCCATTGAGGAGAATGATCAGAAGTTTGTAATTGAGCCAAATCATGGTTGTGAAATGGCACATCTTCCCATCGCATCTGCCTGTTTTCCATTCCTAGGGGTTTCTTCGAATATCCTTGGATGCCATCACCATCTGCCATCCTTTGTGTGTCCTTGTGATCTATATTGGTTGCCTAATTTATGTTGTTTAAACAATCCATGGCCATTCTAAAGCCTTTTCAATAAATCCATTTTGTTAAAATCCTCAAATCAAGAGAACAATTCTATTTGAGGCATTTTGTCAAATAGTTCATGTGTCTTGTCTATTCTTCCACATTTTTCATAACCCGATTCTAATGCTTCCACTTTGGCATAGGTTGGGAGACGCTGGCAAAGGCTGTGGATTACAGTTTTACACTTGCTTGTCATAGTTGGCTGAACATTTCTAAATCCTTCTCAACAAACTCATTACAGGCATATCCTGCAATCGCAGCATTCCATGAGATCAAATCCTCCTTTGATGCATTTGGTCAAACAGTTCACATGCCTTGTTTATGCCTCCACATTTTGCATACTTGTCGATCCCGCCGTTATTCTGATTACAAGGGAGGGTTTGTCCCAACCACTCTAAGGAGCAGATATCAACACTGCACAAAACCAGATCCCAACACCGAGGAAAACCTGTAGTTGTCGATCCTGCCATTCTGAATGTGATAAATGCCAAATTTAAATTTTCGATCCTGCCATTCTCTAAAGATAATTAATTAAATACATAATTATTTAATTAAACCCCCTTCCCAATTAATTGAATTCACAAATAATTTGATTAATTTCCCCATTCCTCTACTTGTGATTAAATCTAAGGATTTATTCATATAGTTCATTCAATAATCCCCCTTTGATTAATTAATTCCCCTCATTTTAGTCAATTCTTCTAATTCCTAATCAAGATTAACAAACTCATGTTTGTTGAAATTAATTACCATTTTCAAATTATTTGAATTTCTAAATTCAAATGAGCACATCTCCTAAGTTTTAACCACCTAACCTAACCATCTCATAACATAACCCATTCTATCTAATCCTAGGGTCTAACTAACCCTATCCTCTTGCACATCCTAACCTCTTTTATCCTAGCCTCTTATGAGTTGGATATTCTCCCCTTGAGACACATGGAACTTTTGCCACATGTCTCCTCCCTTGGACACTTGCCCTCACATGAGAAAGGCTCCTTGACACTTGTCACCACAGAGATGACAAGTGTCCCTTCCTCCAACCTCTTCACCAACTTCCTCAATCTTGGCCCTTGATATCTTCAGATCAGATTTGGACCATCGATTCCTGCCACATCAGCTTTGGCCTTGGAATTCCTATAAATACCCCTCATTTTGGAGCAATAAGGATCCCTGGCATTCCTAGTTTTTTCATTTTTATTATAGGCATTTTACATCATATCATCTAGCATTAATGGTTAATTAGAGTAATCATAGTTCATTTTCATATTTTAATCTAGTTTCATTTTATCAATCATGTAGTTTGAATAGATCATTCTAGCTAAATCATTCATCAATCATCATACATTTCATACAATTTACACAATCAATCATGAAGTAGCTACTCAACTCTTGAGTTGCCACTTTAGAGATCATTGCTCTGCTGAGAGCCAATAATTCGTCAACCTTCAAGATCCTTAAGAATAGATGAAGATGGGACATTTGTGTTAGGTCCCGAAGACAACTGAGAGGGGGGGGGTGAATCAGTTGTCAAATAAATTCAAACCAAAAACAACTTAACCAACTTATTGCTTAATATCGGTAAACCAATTAAGTATGTTGGTAGATAGTTTTAATAGTTAATTGCTATACCGGTAAAGATTAATGCATGAAACATAAACACAAAGTCATCCACAACACATGACACCAATATTTGTACGTGGAAACCCTATAAGGGGAAAACCAAGATGGGAAACCTTACCCACAATCAGATGATACTACTGTAGATAGTAAGTGTACATAAATGGGGTCTGCACATGCAAAAAGGCTAACAGCCTAGAGCTCACTGCTCAATCACAAAATGGGAGTCACATTGACTACAGTTGGATGGTTAAATCTAATAAGAATGTACTGCACAAAATAGCATCTTTATATGCTAGATTCAGTACTGGTGTCATGCTGATATGCTTTCACAAAAACCTAGCTTCACCTTCAAATGATGTCTTCATGTATAGCTCTGCTTAATCTCGCATATACCTTCACACAATTATTTTTCGCATTCCACATTTGATCTTACAAATAAGATCTTACATTTATAACATAACCTAAGACCAATTTTAGTAGGTCAGCTCTACAAGATATTATAATAAAAACATTTTACAAAAAATATAATATCCAATGCAATAACTGATTGAACATGTCGTCTTAATGCATTTACAACAATAATTAATCATCTCCATAGCATGTCATGCTGATTTGGAAAAGATAAACCTGCTGGTGTAACCCTAGGTAACCCTGGACCTATTTGCCGGTAAAAGCAAATATGCAAATATGAATATACCAATGATTAATTCATTAAGATAAGATGTCCACACGATGTCTTTGATATTACCAAGTGTCTTTCATATCATTCCAAGTGTCGGTGATCATTATATCCTGCTAGTGAACCATATACCAGTAACTATGCAATAGTTACTTGCTTGCCGGTGAATGCTGCTGGATCTCCAAAGTGCTAGTGTTTTAGTAGGTGTTGACATCAATGAAAAAACCATACCAAAATACCAACAATCTCCCCCTTTGGCATTGATGACAACACAAGATGGAAAAACCATCAAAGTGCCAAAATAGAAATGCCAAAAACCAACAATCTCCAAAAAGATCATAACCAAAAAATAATTTTTCCTAAACAACATTCTCTCCCCCTGGGAGCAACATGTATTTTTCAATACCAATCTCTCCTCAAAAGATAATGTGTTTTTCCATAGATATCTCTCCCCCTTTGACATCAAATGCCAAAGTTACAATAATACTAAGTTCATATACAAAATACCAACTACTCCCCCTGAGAAGTAGCTTCCTCATCAAAGACCGGAGTAAAAGATTTCTCTGTTAATTCTATCTGTTGATGACAATCATCAACTGTCTAAGTTGCTACCGGTGGTGGTATGACTCCAAGCTGATCTCTGAGAGACTCAAAAGTCTCCTTAGGCAAAGGTTTTGTGAAAATATCTGCAAGTTGTTCTTTAGTATTCACATAAACCAGTTTTATCTCCTTTTCTTCAACTTTTTCCCTTAGAAAATTCAGTTTGATAGAAACATGTTTTGTTTTAGAATGTAATACCAGATTCTTAGATATATCAATTGTTGCAGTGTTATCACAATATATAGTAATAGGTTCCTTGCATTTTACCTTTATGTCTTTCAACATTTGCTTAAGCCATAGTACCTGTGTACAGTTAGTTGCTGCTGCAACATATTTTGATTTTGCTATTGATAAAGATGTACAACTCTATTTCTTACTTAACCAAGAAACTAGTTTGTTTCCAAGAAAGAATGCTCCGTCGGTGGTGCTTTTTCTATCATCCACATCTCCTGCCCAATTTGCATCTGTGTATGCACATAGATCAAAATTTTCATCTCTAGGATACCATAATCCAAGATTTATAGTGCCTTGTAAGTACCGGAAAATCCTTTTTATTGCTGATTCATGATTTTCTCTAGGATTACTTTGAAATCTTGAAACAATACATATTGCATTCATAATATCAGGTCTGGTTTGTGTCAAATACAGTAAACCTCCTATCATAGATTTGTAGCTAGTTGGATTAACAGGTGTAGATTCATCCCTTTGTGATAGTTTGTCATTTGTTGTCACAGGTGTGCTTACCGGTTTAGAGTTCTCCATCCCAAATTTCTTTAGTAACTCTTTCAAGTATTTGGATTAACTAAAAAATATACCTTTGTCAGTCTGTGAAATCTGCAATCCTAAAAAGAATTTTATTTCACCAATCATAGACATTTCAAATTCTTACTGCATTTTAATAGAAAATTCCTTACATAGTCCATCTTCTCCTCCAAAGATCATATCATCAACAAATACTTCTATAATCAAGATGTCATCATTAGTTATTTTGTAATATAAATTGTTGTCTGCATTTCTTTTAGTAAAACCAATCTTTAAAAGATACTTATCCAATCTTGCATACCAAGCTCTTGGAGCTTGTTTTAATCCATACAGAGCTTTCCTTAGCCTGCAAACCATATCGTTGTCATCTGTCAAAGAAAATTCATCAGGTTGTTCAATATAGACTTCCTCTTCAAGATCTCCATTCAAAAATGTACATTTAATATCCATTTGATAAACTTTGTAGTTCTTGTGTGCTACAAAAGCCAAGAATAATCTGACTGCCTCAATTCTAGCTACCGGTGCAAAGGTTTCATTGTAATGAACTATCTATCACCTTGTAAGTTTTTAGTTCTAGCTGGACCTCATAAATCAGTGTGAATCAAATCAAGAGCATTATTGGATTTTTCTGGAATACTTTTGAAACTAGCTCTAACTTGTTTTCCAAATTGACATTCCTTACATATTGTATTCTGAGGTTTGACAATTTTAGGTAAATCTCTAATTGCCTTAGAAGTACTGATCTTCACCATGCAATCAAAGTTTACATGACAGAGTCTCTTATGCCATAACCAACTTTCATCTATATGTGCAATCAAGCATGTCTTTTCACTGTTATTCAAATGAAAGATATTACCTCTAGTCTGATTAACGGTTGCAATTTCCAAACCAGTTCTATTCATGATTTTGCATTTTCCATTTTTGAATTGTAACTGAAATCCTTTCTCAACTAATTGACCAACACTTAAAAGATTATGCTTTAATCGTTCAACATAGTAAACATTGTCAGTGTTATGCTTACCATCAAGAGATATTGTACCCTTACCTTTGATTGAACAAGCTTTGTCATCTCCAAATCTTACTAAACCTCCATTGTATTCTTGAAAGTTCAAGAATTTACATTTGTCTCCTATCATATGATGTGAGAATCCTGAGTCAATGATCCATTCATCCTTTACTTCAACTTTAGCTGCTAGAGCCTATACTACCGGTTGAGTAGTAGGTGTTGGTTGATCTTCTGTTATAGCAACAAAAACCCATCCATTGTTTGTCAGATCCTCATCAGAATCATCAGTCACACCTTCATCAACAATGTAACAAGATTTGTCTTTGTTCTTCTTAAATCTATATCTCTAATATTCAGGATTAGGCTTTTATGTTCTTCTAGCTTCTTCTCTTAGTCTAGCATGTCTATCAGGGCATCTTGAAGCCATATGACCAATCTTATTGCAGTTAAAACATTTAAAGGGTGCTTTACCTTCATACTTACTTCCAACTGGACTTTTAGGCATTTTCCTTGCAAATAGTGCTTCAAGTTCTTCAAGTTCTTCATTCTCTTTCCTATTTTCTTCAAGTTCTCTTGCATAAAAGGCTTTCCAATCAAATTTGTCAAATGATGGAGCAGATGATGTTGATGCTTTAAAGGCTAAATCCGTCTTTATAGTAGCAACAGGACCAAATTCCTCAATTTCAAAAGTTGAAAGTTTCCCAATCAATGTATCCCTAGTTACTGATGTATTAGGCATTGTTCTTAACTCATTTATAGTAGTAACCTTAATTTTGTATGCCGGTGGAAATCCTCTTAAAAATTTTGAAATAATTTCATCCTCACTTAAGGTTCCTCCACAACATTTAATACCCAAAACAATTTCATTTACTCTTTCCATAAAAGCAGAAATCCTTTCATCTTCTTCCATTTTCAGATGTTCATACTTGACTTGGAAGCTTTCAAGTTTTGCAATTTTGACTGTGAAATCTCCTTCATTCAGTGTTTCCAAATGATCTCAAATAGCTTTAGCAGTAGACCTATCTGATAGTCCCATGATTTGTTGATCTGATAATGCGCTCAAAAGTGCTTCTCTTGCTTTGCAATCATTTTACTCATCTTTAGCCAAGTTAGTTGGACTGGGCTGACCAGGTACAACAGTAGTATAACCTTTCTTTGTAACTTTCTAGATGTCTTTTCCAATGCAATTCAAATGTGTCTCCATTCTGATCTTCTATATGCCATAGTTGGTTCCATCAAGTTTAGGACTGTCCTTCCTGAAATAGTTAGTAGACATTGGATCTCCTCAAGTTGTTAAACTTCTGCAAAAGAGGACTAAGCTCTGATACCAATTGTTAGGTCCTAGAGACAACTGAGAGGGGGGGGGGGGGTGAATCAATTGTCAAATAAATGCAAACCAAAAACAACTTAACCAACTTATTGCTTAATACTGATAAACTAGTAAAGTATGTCGGTAAACAGTTTTAACAGTTAATTGTTATATCGATAAAGATTAATGCATGAAACATAAACAAAAAGTCATCCACAACACATGACACCAATATTTGTACGTGGAAACCCTGTAAGGGGAAAAACCACGGTGGGAAACCTTACCCACAATCAGATGATACTACTACAGATAGTAAGTGTACATAAATGGGGTCTGCACATGCAGAAAGGCCAACAGCCTAGAGCTCACTACTCAATCACAAAATGGGAGTCACACTAACTACAGTTGGATGGTTAAATCCAATAAGAATGTACTGCACAAAATAGCATCTTTATATGCTGGATTCAGTATGGTGTAATGTTGATATGCTTTCACAAAAACCTAGCTTCACCTTCAAATGATGTCTTCATGTATAGCTCTTCTTAATCTCGCATATACCTTCACACAATTCTTTTTCGCATTCCACATTTGATCTTACAAATAAGATCTTACATTTATACCATAACCTAAGACCAATTTTAGTAGGTCAGCTCTACAAGATATTACAATAAAAAAAATTTACAAACAATATAATATCTGATGCAATAAATGATTGAACATGTCAGCTTAATGCATTTACAACAATAATTAATCATCTCCATAGTGTGCCATGCTGATATGGAAAAGATAAACCTACCAGTGTAACCGTAGGTAACCCTGGACCTATTTTTCGGTAAAAGCAAATATGCAAATATGAATATACCAATGATTAATTCATTAAGATAAGATGTCCACACAATGTCTTCGATATTACCAAGTGTCTTTCATATCATTCCAAGTATCGGTGATCATTATATCCTGTCGGTGAACCATATACCAGTAACTATGCAATAGTTACTTGCTTCCCGGTGAATGTTGCTGGAACTCCAAAGTGCTAGTGTTTTAGTAGGTGTTGACATCAATGACAAAACCATACCAAAATACCAACAATTTGAAAGGAGGCTATGGGTTTGCATCTTTAATTTATATTTTTTAGTTTCTTCCTACTTATGTTTTATTGTCTCATCTATGTGTTATATGATTATGTTGTGTAGTTATCTGCATGATGTATGCTTTATTTTATATATGCTTATGGATTCTAGATGATGGATGTATGCTTCTTACATAATGAAGTAGTATAGACATGATGTTATGCAAATGTGAATATGTATTGTGATGCTTATAAGTAATATGTGATGTATGTGCAATGCAATGTGTTTTATTTTTATAATTTTTCCATGCATGTTAATATGAGCTGGATGCAAAGCAATGCAATGATGCTACTTGATATGATTGATAGGAGATGGATGCAATGCAATGATCTAACTAAATGAATTAATGATTGGATGTTTCATATGAATGATATCTTAGTATGCAAAGGTTTATATGGGATGAACTAACTTATCATACAGGATGAATGAATTGATTATTTTTGTTAATGTCCAATGTACTCAATCACTTAATAATAGAGATAAGACCATGTTGAAGCCTTTGGCCTTGGAAAAGATGAGTTTTGTGATCCCATGCAAAATAAAATGCAATGTTGCAATCAAACCGGTCATGTGGTCATTGCTTTGTTTCATCATTGAGCCTTTAAAATGTGGGAAGTAAGTGCAAACATCGATGGTATAATTGACCCATGATGACCTGAGCACTACTTTGCTGGGTTTTGATATTGCAAGTTAGCACAAGCATCGAGGTATAATTGAACCAAGATGACCTGAGTGTTGTTGCGTAAAACAGGCCGTATTAACCATTTCTATATGCAAATCTAAAATGTCTTCGATGATACTCTGATGATCATGTCCTGAGACAACTTTGCACATATGAACGATTAATTTACAGACAATAGACAAGAAAATATCATGTTCCTTCCTTATTCCTCTAGTCAAAGACATCCTTGAGTCACTCAGAAATCATGATAGGAAAAATCAAGATAAAATAGTTGAACCATTATTGGCAAAGTGTTAAAATCATTAGTCAAAAGATATCATCCATTGATATGAGTTTGTCATGTTTAGACTAATAGTTGATAGTTCATGGTTGACAATTTGATCTTGTGTTCAACGTTGGATGCGTCTCAGTTTTCACTTGACAAGAGTTGTCTAATTATTGTTCTATCTGTTTGATTAAGCTCAAAATGATGAAAAATTTTGCTCCCAGCCAAGTTCAAGATTTTGCCCCCAAGATAGAAACAAACTGCATTACGATATATACGATGATCCAAACCATGGTGAGAAATTACCCGTGATGCCTGTGTATGTACAAAGGCTTTATTATGGATATGAATAGTGCCAATGGAAATGAATGCAAGTAGAAGGATGCATGAACCAACAAATGGAAGAGCTAGCTGAGAGATAGTGCCCGTTTGCCAGGTTTTCACCATCTGCTATTATTGCACTATATCTCATATTTGATTTTTTGGATTTTTCTGCTCTTGCACTTTCTTTTTTTTTTGAATTTTCTACTTTTTCATTGTTTTTTGGATTTTTCGTGTTTCCACTATTTTTGGATTTTCTATTTTTTTAGACATAAAACTTCTTTAGATGCATGCTATTGATGGGTTCTTTGAGCAGATCCCCATCCTACATTGATAGTTGATATGCTCCTGACCCAAATATTGTTGTGACCACAAATGGACCTAACCAATTTGGTTCAAACTTCCTTTTTCTTTTCTCGATCTGACTGGTTTTGTGGATTTTCCTTTAGTACTAGTTCTCCAACTTGAAAGGCTCGTGGTTTGACCTTGTGATTATAACTTTGACACATTCTTTGTTGATATACCTTTAAATGATCAAAGGCATTTTGTCTTCCTTCATGGTTCAATTCTAACTCTTACAATCTAGATACTCTTAGTTCTTCATCTGGGATAAGGCCTTTTAATGACACTTGTAGAGAAGGTATTTCTACTTCTATTGGCAGTATTTCTTTTGATCCATAGACAAGAGAGAAAGTTGTGGCACTTTTTGTTGTGTGGATACTAATATGGTAGGCCCATAGAACAGGGTTCAATTGAATATGCCAATCTCTACCAACATCATTCACTATCTTTTTTAGAATTTTTAGAATATTTTTGTTTTATGCTTCTGCTTGCCCATTCCCTTGGGGATAGTAGGGTGTGGACAATCTATGTTAGATCTTGAATTTCTCACATAGCTCTTGTACATCCTAGTTCTTGAATGGTTGCCCATTATTAGTGATAATGGTCATGGGTATGTCATAGCAACATATGATGTAGTTCAAGATAAATGTAGCAATTTGTTTTCCAGTGATATTTGTGAGAGGTACTACCTCAATCCATTTTGTAAAATATTTTGTATATACAAGGATGAATTTGTGACCATTGGATGAAAGAGGATTTATCTTTCCTACAAGATCAAGACCCCATTGGCAGAATGGCCAAGATGTTGCCAAAGCATGAAGTTCTTGTGCTGGTGCATGAATTAAATTTCCATGGATCTGACTTTTTTTGCATGTTCTATCTATCTGAAAATAATCTCATTTCATAGTTGGCCAATAATAGCCTAAGCGTATGATTTTTTTCGAAAGGGTAAGACCACTTGAATGAGTGCCACAAATGTCATTATGGACTTCATTTAAGGCCTTCTCAGATTCTTCTTGCTCGAGACATCTTAAAAGAGTACCGTCCAGACCTTGTTTAAAAAGGGTATCTGCGACAAGAGTATAATGGGAGGATTGGCAGATGAAATTTTTCTTTTGGTATTTTGACAAGTCAAGAGGGAGGGTGTTATCTTTCAGGTATGTATAAATTTGGCCATAGCAGGAGGAATCATGCCCAACAAGGTGATAGATAGTTTGGGAATCAAGACAACTATGAGAAGGATAAAACAACTCTTCCACCAGGAATTCATCACACTCTTGATTTTACTATGTCTGAAGTAAAGAAGCAAGTGTTGCCATGGCGTTTGCTCCTTTTTTGTCATTTCTCAGAATCTACTCAAAATTTATTTCTACAAAAACATCTACCATCTTCTTATAATGCATTAGTTTGTCATATTTTGTTTGGTAATCGTCATTGATTTGATTGATGATGAGCTGAGAGTCTCCAAAGAATTGAAGCTGTGTAATGTTTCACTATATGACCATCTTTATTCCTGTGACCAAAGCTTCATATTCTGTTGTATTATTGGTGCATGGAAAGCTTAATTTTTATGCCTTTGGAATTGTATTACCTTGTGGCATGATGAATAGAATGTCTACTCCTAATCCATGTTGTGTTCCATTATTGATGCTTATTCCTAGACTGATATTTGGGTGATGTAGTATAATATCTAGATCTAACCCTGGAATGTTTGCATATGACCAAGTAAATTTGATTTGCCATCTTTTGAAGCATTCCAAATATTGTTGCCCTTCGTGTTCTAATAGAGAGATTGTTAGACATAGATCAATTGTGTCAATGGTAACTACCTTTGTTGGTTCTATCAGGATAGATGACCTCTCTTGATGGTATTCAAGTAAGGTGCCAAATCTCCCATCTTACGGCACCTCGAGGAGGTTTTCATCATTAGATGTGTCCTTTCTTTTTATTTTTTCACAATTTAATGTTGCCAATAAATGATTTTCAGCATTAGACCTGATATTGTTTTCTTTATTTTCATTTTGCGACTAGGAGATTTGGCACCCACTTGATTGGAAGATGTGTCGGCAAAATCCCAGGTGAAATTTATTGCGGGTTCGATTGTATTGAGGTATAAGGATGTGGCATGGTCATTAGGAAAGGTATCAATGGTGGTATGTCTTTCATTTTCCCCATCCATAAGTTCAAGATGGATTAAGGGTAAAGGATCCTCAAGTTGAATTGTTTCAAAGGTATTATGGGTCATGATAGAGATGTCAAAGTTTTTGATATGTATTTCAATGTCTAGAATGATACTCTCGTCAGAATGACCTATCATAAATAGCTTTTGGTTGTCCTTGATTAAGTCCAAGTTAACTGAATGTGATTCTAATTCAAGTGATCTAGTTCCTAACCTTTTCCCTACATATGCATAAACTGCATTGACACCTACATTTTCTTCTTCCCTTTCAATTTCAAGTTGCTCTTGTTTGTTTTTCCATGATAGTGAATATTCTTCGTTCCCTCGATCTCTTAGCTGCATTTGTTTTTCCATACTTGACAAGATTGAGGCAAATGATTTTTCTTTGGATTGTGTTCTTGAAGACGATGCCTCCCTATTATGTGGAACAATAACCTTTGGGGCCGGTTTCACATTACTACAACACTATAATGGATTTGAGTCTGTTGAAATCGTGATTACCTGCCCATTGTATGGAAACTTCAGGCACTGATGATATGTTGATGGAATAGCTTGTATGTCATGTATCCACGGTCTTCCCAAGAGTATGTTATATGGTAAGTCCAAGTCTAGAACTTGGCATGCTATATCTTTTTGTAAAGGTCCCACTTTGATGGGTAATATCACAATTCCTTTGCAGGAACACTCTTCTTCATCATATGCTTTGATGGTGATCTTTTTCTGAGGATCAACTGCATCTTCTGAATAACCTAGAGCACAGACAAGACTCAATGAGCAAATGTTTAAGACATCTCCCCCATCTATTAGGACGCGCTTAACTCGCGTCTTATGAATGAGGACTTCAATATGCAAGGGAGTGTTATGGGGATGTTGCAAGGGCATGTCGTCTTCTTTGGTAAATGATAAGTAGTGAGGGGTTGTGAGGTGTCCCACCATGGTTTGGAATTGATCTATATCAAGATCTTTGGACACTGTTGTATCTACTAATGCTCTTTCTATAATTTCTTTGTGTGCAGGTGAAACCTTTAAAATTTCTAAGATGGATATTTGCATGAGATTCTTCTGTAGTTGATCCTCTAGACTATATTGTTTTGAAGTAGATGATGTGTTAGTTGTAGGACCTGACAAAACAACTTTGACTTTGCTTCTTGTGATAGCATGAGCAGGTTCTTGATGTTGTTTCTCTTTAACCATAATCATATTTACCACATTGTCATATGCATGAGCATAACTCACCTTTGTTTTACCTTTACCATTATGCGTTGCTGATGATTCACCCTTCTCATAGTTAGGAAGAGAATTTTTGAAAGTTGTGTGAGATTTGTTTGTCATATGTCCATCCACGATTATCACTCCATTACCAATAAAATCTTGGATGACATGTTTTAACCGTTAACAAGCATTTGTTTGGTGTCCTTTGTTTCGATGGAAATCACAATAATGGTTGTCATTCCACTAGGCAGGTTTTACCTTGGGTTCAAAGTTTCTTTCTTCTAGCAAGGTAATCAAATTGTTTGTGAGAAGCATCTTTAATGCTGACCCAAGTGGTTCACCAATGTTTGTAAATTTCATTCAAAAGAAATTGTTGAAAGTAGATTTTTGGTGATTGTTGTTTTGATGCACTATAGCTGAGTGATTGGATAAATTGAAAACTGGTTTCTTTGGTTTTACATTGTTTTTATCTACTATCCCATCATTGATGATATTTCAATTTATATTCCAAAATTTGGACTTATCATTGTTTTTATTAGCATTGTTAGGAGGATTAACTCCTTCTTTGTATAGCTTCAACTCACCCTTCTTTACCATAGCTTCTTCCATTCTGATTCCATTATCAATAATCTTTTCAAAATTTTTATGATATTGCATTTTTAGATTGTAACTCATTTGATTGTTTAGGTTGTCGATGAATATGTCCATTTTATCATATTCTGGCATTGTACGAGGATATCGTGAAGCTAATGGTCTCCATCTCTATAGAAACTTTATGAAAGGTTCTCAACTCTTTTGTTTAGTATTACATAGGTCGAGCATTGTGACCTCATGTTGAATTTTGTAAGAGTATTGTGAAACAAACTTATCCCCCAATTCTGTGAATGATCTAATCCCAAGTGGAAGTTTGGAGAACCATTCCATAGCTATTCCACTTAAGCTCTTTGGAAATAATCCCATCAATTATGTATCCTCATGTGAAAACTCCATACTCATTGTGCAAAATTCTCGTATATGATCTTGAGGATCAGTGCTTCCATCATATTTATCATATCTAGGAGTTTCACAACTTGTAGGAAATGGTATCATGTTTAGATTTCTATTGAATGGGTAAGGACATATTTCTTGAAGTGAGTATCTTCTAACAGTTCCTCTCTGCATATCTTGAATTTGTGTTTGCAACGTTTGTATTTGTTGTGTAAGAGTTGTAATAGGATTATCAACATGATTTATTCTTGTATAACCATGAGTTTGTGTTCTAGTATGATCTTGGTCTCTTCTCATATCATCCCGACTCTTTCTTGTGTCCTCATTAGATTTGGCATTGTTGAGAATTTCTACATCCTTTTTGGGAACAAAAGTTTCCTCATTAGTTCTTGTGTTATTAGGAATTGATGTGTCATCTTTTTTGTGACTGGAATTATCCTCATGTTTTTCATCATTATGGAAAGGGTCACTTCTCCTTTGTTTTAAATTGCTCACATCAAAATCTTGGGGGAGTGTAGCACCAGATTTTGCTAACATTAGAAAGTATTTTTCTTTTTCTCCCTCCAATATTTTCTCCATAAATTTATTGAATTTAGGATCTTGTTTGATTTCTCTGATATGTTGATTTGTTATGTATTCTTCTTGTATTCCACTTTGGTATGCCATGTTCCTATGATCTTCAGTTCTTTCAAATGTTTCTATTTCCATTTTTGCAATCTTTCATCGCTGCGCTCTAGTTAAAATGGGCATACATGTGTGTTGAATGTTGTGTAGGGATTCGATTGTTTAAAAGGTGTTTCGATAAGTGACCAACAATAAACATAGATATGATAAAGTGATATGACATGAAAAGATAATTCAAGTATTTTCCAGTTCACAAGTTTTTCGATCTTAGTTTGGAGTGCAAATTTTGTGAATTTTAATATGACCAGGTTCAATAGGAACAATATATCCTATGATAGAGAATGAGGTTAATCTGATCAAGCGTTGTAATTTCATGATAAAGGATGATAGATCCTGATAAGAAACTATGTTTGAATGATTAGTTTATCAAAGAAAATGTGATGTTGCACTTTAAGATGTTAGATCTTGAACTTGTTGGAGATGAATACTTGAGAACCTTTAGCATGTCTAGTCTCTATTTTGATAGAAGATAACCTAACTGAGTGACCCAAGAAGGTGACCTAGTCTCTATGTTTGACTAACTATGAAATGGGTTGTTTTTATTTTTTGTTTTTGGTGTAGTTTACCAAAAACGCTAACAAAATGACCAGAAATGTTGCTATACTGACCAGAAGCACTGACAAACTAACCAAAAACGTTGAGGAACAGACCAGAAATGTTGCTATACTGACTAGAAATGCTTCTATACTGACCAAAAACACTGCTATACTGATCAGAAATGCTGACAAACTGACCAGCTATGCTACTATACTGACCAGAAACACTGCCAGAATGACTAGAAACGCTAAGGGACAGACCATAAACGCTATTTTGCAATGCAATGACTCTAAAGTTCAAAACAATGATGTTTAGACTCATCAAATTTGGTGTTTGAACTTAGCAGATTGTTATTTTGACCCAACTTTTTGATTTTTAGACTCAGGTGACTAATGTTTAGACCCAAAAGAGTTGTTGCTTAGACTAAGAGAGCTGACATTTAGACCAAGAGAGCTAACGATTAGAGTAGAAGAGCTATTGTTTAGACCAAGAACTCTGCTTTTTAGACTAGGAACTCTATTGTTTAGACTAGGAACTCTGATGTTGAGACCAAGAGAGCTTCTTTTTGGACTAGAAACTCTATTGTTTAGACCAGAAACTCTACTATTTAGACTAGCAACTCTATTGTTGAGACTAAGAGAGTTGTTGTTTAGACTAGAAAATATGTTGTTGAGACCAAGAGAGCTGATGTTTGGACTAGAAATCCTATTGTTTAGATTAGAAACTCTATTGTTTAAAATTAAGATGTTGGAACTTAGACAATGGTTGTTTTGACTCCAAGAGTTGATATGTAGACTAAGAAAATTGATGCTTATACCTAGCAATCTCAACCTTGGAGAGTTAATGTTAAAATATGAGAGGGATAACATTCATACCAAGAGAGCTGATGTTTGGACCATGAGAGCTACTGCTAAGACCGTGAGAGCGATTGTTTGGACCGTGAGAGCTATAGTTTGGACCGAAAGAGCTACTATTTGGGTTGAAAGAGCGACTGTTTGGACTGAAGGAGCTATTGTTTGGACCATGAGAGCTACTATTTGGACCGAAAGAGCTACTGTTTGGACTGTGAGAGCTACTGTTTAGACCGTGAGAGCGACTGTTTGGACCGAAAGAGCTAATCTTCTATGAAACTTGTAAATTTGACAATTTGAAGTTTGAGTTTGCAATTTTTGTTGTATTTCAATGGATGATATCTTGACCTGACTTACAAACACATAATTCATATTGTATTTTTGTCCCAAAGGACACATAAAGTGTATGTTTAAGAAGCTTTAAAGAAAGCCCAAGTTTTCACGAGTTTTGAACAATTGAAAACACATCATTTAGTCTCTCCTAGGGAGATTGGCTTCATTATTAGTTCTTAGCCCACACTTGTTACCCTGTCAGCTCACACAACCTTGTCACCCCCTAATGGGCGCTCGTGTTTTTGCCTTTGTGAGAGCTAGTGGAGTCCCATTATGAGCCTAGCAATAAGGTCTCAAAAGGGGAGTTCACACATATCCTCAAGAGGGACATACGGTGAGTTTCTTAAGGAGAGATTCTTCCCCCTCCATGCACTAAGAATTTAATAATGTTTGGAGGTAAACCGAGTAGCTTCTAATTTTAATTGGAACTAGTAAGGGATTTGTTTGGTGCGATGGGGTATAAACTCGATTAAGAGGTCTCCCAACCTTGAAAACCAAGGTTTGATATACCCAAAGGTACGAAGGAGAGCTATTTCCAAGCACTATCGTTGACTTGATTTTCATTAAATCACGTTTATTTTATAATGGGTTGGAGTACTTGGTGTTAGCCATTACCACTTGGGTCATTCCCCTCTCACTGGCCTTAATGGCTTTAGCCTTATAGGCTCCTCGGGAGGGCAAGCCTGCTAAAGATATGCACTTTTGAAAAGAAAAGATGAGTCTAGCTTTTTGATTACCTAAGAAAGGTGAGAGCATACTCACCTATCATCAAAAACACATAAGACATGTTTGTTCATTTTCATTGTAATTAGTCTGTGTGCCTAATTTATCAAAAATGAGTGCAAAATCTCATGGCTGCAAACAAAGTTACTAGTTTATATTGCAATCTTTGAAGACAAAATGGTTTGTGACTCCGGTCTTTCACAGCGAAATAAGTACTTGCAAAACCAACAAACTGCAACTTTGGTTCGAAAAAATGATAGTCCAGAAGCAGAAATAAGAAATGCAGAATACAACATTAGAAAAATCCATGAAAAACTGAAAACGTTATCAAATTGACCAAGAATGCCATCAGGTTAAAGTACAAACCTGTGTCACACTTTTACAAAGGAAAAGGCTAACACAACAATAAATGTTCAATTTCGTCGCCATAAAAGTTTCATTTGCATTTTGAATTTGAAGATGATGTATACTGATGAAATTTGTAAAATTTGTTGAAGTTTAAGTCTACTATTTTTTCGAAAAACAAAATTTCAATAATTTATATATTTTTTTTAGCTTTAAAGTCCATTTTTTATTGTTGAAAAACAGAGGGTTTAGTTCCCACCTCAAAAGAAAATGTAAATCAACTCTTTTTTTTTTATTTTGATATCCGTTATAGATCACATATTTATACAATGCATGAAAAAAAAATAAAAATTTTGATGTATATTTTCTTTGTTATAGTATTTGGAAGTCGAATACACCAGAATTTGACAGTTTTTGTCTCCCACCATAATTTGTCTATTCAGTTTATGATAATCAAAAAACTAAAAATACCCTTTTGGAGAAGACTCTCTCTTCTAGTGAACCATATTTTTTTCAAATTTTTTTGAAGTGATTTGATATTTTTTTTTGTTTTTCAAAGCAGCCTATTATTGAACAAAAGAATACCTAGTTGTAGTATTTTTATTTTTTTATATATTAAATGTAATCAAAACATTAAAAAAATTATGAGTAGAATCGTGACTTCGATCTCTACAAAAAGGTATTTTAAATTTTTTTAATAAGTTTAATTACCTATTGAATTTTGTTGCAGAAGTGAAAGTTTGAGAAAATCATCATTTTTGTTGATGTGGCTGCCACTTGGCATTTCACATAGGTTGTTTCGGCTAGAAGGGTTCTGACTGAAACTATGAGGGCTGACATGACTGGTCGTACAAGCAACCGGTCGCTTGAACCACATATAAAAAAGAGTTATTTTTCCCATTAAAAAAACCAAAACAATCAAGTGCGAAGAAAAATAGGAGTTATTTTTGCAAAAAAAAAAAAATTTCTCAAATAAAGAGGCATTTTGGAGCAAGTAGGAAGATTATAAAGGGGCGAAGATTTTGATTTTTTTATCGGAAGGCATCTACCCTTTCCATGTATGTTATTTTAAATTATTTTTTCAATCATGCTTAATTTACAATATTAGATGTTTTTTTGGAAATTAAATATTTTTTAGATTAAATTTAAAACTTTATTTTATTATTCGTTAATTACGTTTCAATCAGTTATTTTCAATTATGTTATCTTAAATTATTTTTTCAATTATTGTTATTAAATCATGTTATTAATGTTATTAAATCATGCTCATTGTACATTGCATGGTCAAATGTAGAATCCAAGTAAACTTAATTTCTTACTCTTTAGATCAATGCTCTTATTTCTTGAATGTTGTTTTTTCATTTTCTAAATTTTAAAAATTGGAGTTTAAGACAAATGATCTAAATGGATGAAAATTACACATGTTTCATTTATTCAATTGAAAAAGTTTAAGAGAATAAAATTATTTATATATTTCATTAATCACATTTTGTTTGTTAAGAACAAGGAAAAATAACTACATATAACTTATTTACTATATGAGTAGATTAATTCTTATAAATTTACATACTTAAAATCTAACTAAATATTGAATTTGTAAAATATATTTAAACACTTTAATGAAATTGTGTATATATCCAACACTATTTAGTATTGAATTATATTATATTTTATTTCCTAATACTTGACTCAAATTCTCTATATATTAGCTAAGTGATTTCAAGCAATTAATGTTATTAAATCATGTTCATATGTACATTGCATATAGTCAAATGTATCTAATTGAAATATACTTAATTTCTTACTTTTTATCAATGCTCCTAAATTTCTTAAGCCTTATTTTTTCATTTTATAAATTACAAAAATTGGGCTTCAAGTCAAATGATCTAAATGGATGAAATTTACACATGTTAAGTTTAAGAATGCAAAATTATTTATAAATTTCACTAATTACATTTTTTTTGTTAAGAATAGAGGAAAAGTAACTAGATATATAACCTTTTTAGTTCAAAACACTAAATTTTGAAGATATGCATATTTGCATGTTTTGTTTTTAGGTTCAAAACACAAAACTTTGAAGATCTAAATATTTTTTGCAATGGGGAATAAGAGGACTAGATCAAGGTTGTATGATCATAAAAGGGATGATAAGATGAAAGGTCATACAAAACGTAGTCAACAACAATCTGTTGTTGTTCAAGATCAACCTGATGATGTTCAAGAAACATCTACTCAGGTATGAGATGATTTTTTTTTTTCTGGTATGGAAAATTTGATGGAAATGGATGAAGATAGTCTTTTCAATGAAATTCCATCTAAAGATATGATACTTGAAAGCACATTAAAATTACATTGTAAGAAATTGTGGGATGATTATTTTAAAAATAAGTCTATTATTGGAAGAGCACAATTATTTGCTAAGTTATTTAGGAAAAGGGAAATGAAACCTGTTTTGGAGTTGTTGGGTGTTGGTAATAAGAAAAGTTCTCCTGATACATTAGTAAAAGAAACTATAATTGAAAATTTACAACAAGCATTGAATTATATTGACAACACAATTCGAGGTGTTGATTTAAGTGTTGCACGTAGAGCATTGATGACTATGATTACTAGAAAGGAATTGACTCGTAGAAAACAAGTTAATGCACTTTCTCAATTAATGCATGTATCTAGAAGAACTATTCAAAGATACATTAGGAAGAGAAATATGTTGGATGAAAACATTGAAAAATATTGGTTAAATATCTGTAGGGTTCCTAGAAAAGACAAATTTTTTGAAGATGTAAAAAGACAGGTCATTGATTATTGGACCAACCAATCTTGTGTTTCTTCCAATAGAAGGGACGCTATATAGATGATAGATGAAGATGGTAAAAATATTACACATCCAAAACATTTCTTAGATACAACACAAACTGAATTGTTTGAAGCATTCAAGCAAGAATTTTCAGATGTAAATATTTGCCAAAGGATGTTTGAGAGATTTTGGCCTTGCCTTATACGCATAAATAAGGTATGTGAAACTTGTTGTCAAAATCATGTTGAAATTCATCTACACTTACAGTCATATAAGAAGTTCATGGCAACAATTAATCCAAATCTAATCATTCCTACAAGTACAACACAATTTGTGAAGTCTATTTTATGTGATAAATCAGAAGATTTAGATGAGTTCAAAATACAATGTATAAAAGGTGAATGCAATGATTGTGGATTTTTGAGTAAGCTTATGTTGCAAACTGAGAATATTGATATTCATGCACTAGTTATATGGAAGAGATTTGAATATGAGACATATCAAAGTAAGTCAGGAACTGAATCCAAAAAAATTACGTTGAAAGAGAGTGAATTGCCCTACATTCAGTTTATAGATAGATTTCGTAATATGATATCCACATATCCAACATTGTCACGGTGCAAGATGGCAGGCTAAACAGTTTCGTGAGTCAAAGAAATGTTTTCCACTAGGTTGTATTCTTTCAATTGTAGATTTCTCTGAGAACTATACATTTAGTCCTCACACAAAAATTCAAAGTCAATATTATCATTCTAATCAAGTTGCAATATTAGTACAATTTTTCTATAGACATGCACGATTTCATGTGGATGGTATAGAGAGTACTGAAAATGAATGCATTATCATCAAGGAGGTTCATTTCTATATCAGTGATGATATGTGTCATGATAGGAGCTATGTAGCACATTGTTTTGGAATGTTTTTTGAAGATATTAAAGATCATGGGATAGAATGTACACAACATTGGATTTGGTTAGATGGATGTGTCAGTAAGTATATTAGATTTGAAATTGATTATTTTTAAGTTGATTTTTTTATTATATATGATTTGATTGTATATAACAGGTCAAAAGTTTAAATATATATATATATATGTTATTCATGTTAGGGCAATTTAAGTCTGCAAAAGCTTTTAACTGGTTATCCCTACAACATGCTCGATGTAGCATAAAGTTTTTGTGGAACTTCTTTAAGAGTGGACATGGAAAAGGAGAGCATGATGGAGCAGGAGCATGTGTGAAGTGTGCACTTCGCCAACATGAACTTGCAGGTAAATTCTCTTCATATTTGTGTACAGATTTAATTCTCTTCATATTTGTGTATAGTTTAAATTCTCTTCATATATATATGTGTGTGTGTGTGTGTGGGGGGGGGGGGGGGGGGGGGGGTTGTCCAATTTTCTAAAGCAAGAGCTTCTGTACAGGTAACACCATACGTAATTCTAATCATATTATTGAATGGTGCAAAAATCATTTTGTTGGTCATGATACAACTTACAAAAAGCATTATTTTTGGGAAGTTAAAGGTTATATATATAAATTTTCTTAAACATTCAAGTGTTCTTGAATTATTTTTAAAATTTGTGTATATATATGTGTGTGTGAAATGAACTAAAATTGACTAAATATTTTTTGTATTATTAGATATTGATCGATCAAATCCTTATAATTGCCAATCAATTAATGGTATTAGAAGTTTTCATCAAGTCATGACTACGAGATTTAGCAAGCTTCGTGTTATTCTTGCAAGAGGAAAATCATGCTTTTGTGTTGATTGCATTGCGAACAACACAGATACTCATTGTCAAAATATTGCTAATGGATATGTTTTGCAATGGGAAATGAAAGAATTTTACAAAATCCCTCCTTATGAAGATAGTGACATTATTGATATTCATGATCCTCTATATTCAGTTGATTATGAACGTGTTTCTGATTTAGTTGTTATAGGTGTGTGCATGCATATTTTATAAATTATATATGTACATGTACAAATTTTTAAATTCTTATTTAATTTAATATTGTTAAAAATTAATTTAAAAATGTGTAATGAACTAATATTGCTTGAAATATATATACATGTGGTCTATTTTCATAGGTGATATTTTTGCAGTGATTGTTGATCCTGACAATACTGAAAGTGTAGATTATTATCTATTGAGATGCACACAACCAAAATGCAAGTTATTGGAATCAGTCAGTGATGATGATGGGCAACAATATCTCATTGGTTCAGTTGTTGTTGAAGGCACCTATTATCAACAAATAAAGATAGATACAAATGGTGTAACATTCATTGATTATATGCCTGGCCAAAAATTTCTACACTACAATCACTTAGTAATAGAGACAAGATTGCAATTGGAGACATTGCCAAAAAGAGGACGTGGCAACCAAAAGTGGAGGTTGCCTATTGAAGATCATGAATTTTGTTTAGAAATTATAAAATATAGGGAGGATCCAGATTATATGTACCACAAGCTTTAAGTTCACTTGTCATGTTTGAACAAGTAAATTATATTAGATAGGTCTTATTTTGATAAACTCATATATATATTTAGATATTTCTAGACATGTGTAGCAATTTGGATAACTTGTAGAAATTTAGTTTTGTTGGTGCATTTATTTTATGTTTTATACGTTGATTTTACATTTTTTATTCTTAAATTAAATATTTTGTGTCTATGCATTGAACATGTATACATATTGATTTTAATTTTTAATTTTATTTATGTGTATGGATTCATTTCATTACATGTTGTCTTAAGGGGTCATTTAAACACATTTATGGATTCATTTATTTTTTTTTTTGAATAAAGGGGTAAAAAATTTATTGAAAATCAAACACAAAAATTACAAGGAGGACCAGAGCCCCAAGGCCCAAAAAAGAGCCACAAGCCTAGCCCAAGATCAGCCAGCATCATAACTATCCATGTCCTCAGCAAAAATCTTCAGCAAGACCTGACAGTAATCCGATGAGAGATGCTCCCAACCTTCAATTTTCCAATCACTGTCATGTTTCGAGGCCCACTTAGCCAAACAATCAGCTGCTCTATTCCATTCACGAGGAATGTGGATGAAAGATACCTACTCCATTAAAGAACTAATTTGAAGAATCTGATGAACAATCCCTTCCAGTTGCCAATGGATCCCACTCACCTTCTGCTCTATCAACAAGTTAACAATAATTTGTGAATCTGATTCACAGATAACCTTCCTTCGACCCAACTCCCAAGCCTACTCCAGGGCATAGAGAATAGCAAGTTTCTCCATAAAAATATTAGATTGCCTCCCTTTATGCACCAAAAAGAAGAAAACCACCTCCCCCATACAATTCCTACCAACACCACCAACCCCAGCAGGGCTTGGGTTACCCCTGGAGGAGCCATTGGTGTTAATCTTGATAAACTCATCTTGAGGGGGTCTCCACTTTCCCACCCTTTGGACCTTCTTCATAGCCCGTCTACCTCTCCTAACACAAGCAAAGGTCGGAGACAACTCCTGCCAGACAAACCTACTCACAATATCCACCTCATCTCTATCCAAAGGAAAATTCACCTCACATTTAGCTTCCACCGTCTCCCGAATCATAACCATGATTTTGTTCCATGCTTGCTGAACTAACAGTCTGAACTCATGAAAGATCATCTTGTTCCTCTCGAGCCAGATCTGCCAGAGTATGAAAATGAGCCCAATATACCAGACAGTCTAGAGGAAGGAGGACAAGATAGGAGGTCTGCCCAAACTACTCCAAAATTCCATCAGAGAATCTGCGTGAACACAAGGGTGCTTCCACACCCCCCACCAGTAATGCCAAATAAGCATAGAGAAGGGGCATCTGAAGAACATATGTGAGGAATCTTCCTCCCCATTACCACACAAAGCATAAATAGAAGGTCCCAATAATCCACGCTTGCGAATATTGTCCCAAGTTAGGCATCTGTTTAAGTCCAAAGTCCAAGCGAAGCAGTTGCACTTCGGCCAAGAAAAATTATTCCACACCTGTTTCCACCAATGCACCTCTCTTCCCTCCAACCTTCGGTTCAGCAGTTCCCAGTATCCACTAGCCACAGTAAAGACGCCCTTAGGATTTGGAGACCAAGCAAGTCCATCCCTACCCTTGAGGGCACTACAGTGTCTACTCGCCAGAATTCCATGCAACTCAACACACTCTTCCTCCATCCTAGCAATCGGCCACTCATTAGGAGCCTTCCACCGCTCCAACTCCAGCCACCCACACCTATAAACAACCTTTAAGTCACTCAACCTTGACCACCCTACCTCCAAAAACCTCTAGCTAAGGTTCCCAAGGTTAGGAAACTGATCAAGGATGGGGAGTAACCATCCCAAGAGTCATTCCAGAAAAGGACCTCTTCCCCCCGCCTGCAGATCCAAAAGAGTCCTTCCTTAATCAGAGAAGCCCCCTTCTTGAGAGTATACCAAAGTGATGAGCCTTTTCCCTCAAGCGGATATCTTGGAACCTCCTCCAATGGGATCCTCTGCATATATTTGTAGGCCAAAATCTTAGCCCAACCTCGATCTTGCTCGACACACCACCTCCAGTACAGTTTAGCCACTAGAGCCTCCCCGAATAAGATAGTCTACCTTAAACCAAGTGCCCCCGACTGCTTTGGGCTACACCAAGTCCCAATTGACAAGAGTCCATTTGGAAGAGGATAGATTGCATGCCCATAAGAATTGCCTTGCCAGAGAGTCCAAACCCTTGAAGAACCACTTAGGAGCCACTTGAAGCATACATCGATAAATCGGAAGAGCCTGAACCATCAAATGAATCAGTTGAACCCTCCCAACAGATGATAACCATATCTGAGTCCAGTGTTCAACCTTCGAGTGAAATTTATCCAAGATACCTTGCCATGAATCTCGAGGAGGGTTACCAGGAGAAATAGGAATACCCAGATAATTCAAGGGCAAAGAGCCAACTGGTCCAAGGCCACCAGATAAACATCCAAAACCTCACGCAAATTAGTAGCTTCTCTGATCCAAGCAAGTCCCATCAAGGTTGTGTCATCAACAAACTGCAAATGAGATTGCGGCTACAAGTCATTACCCCAACTCCAACCTTGAATAATACCCAGACCCACATTATGCTTAATCAGCCTCCCCAGACCCTCAGCCAGAAGAATGAATAAGTAAGGGGAAAGGGGGTCCCCCTGGTGAAGACCCATAGAAGCACCAAACAACTCAGTATGATCTCCATTGATAAGCACATAGAAAGAGGTAGACATAACACAACTCATAACCCATTGGATCCATTCATCAGCAAAGCCAAAAGCCCCAAGGATCTTCTGGAGTAAGGACCAACAAACTCTATCATAAGCCTTAGCCATGTCCAACTTTATAAACATAGCTTTTTCCTTGGAGGTTGCCATAGAATGAATAGTCTCCATAGCAATGACCACACCATCCAAAATTTGGCACCCTTCCACAAACCCACTCTGTTCCTCAGAGATAACATCCCCCAGATACTTCTTCAACCTATCCGCTATCATCTTAGAGATGATCTTATAAATCACATTGCAGAGAGAGATAGGGCGGAACTGGCCTAACTGGTCAACCCCATCACACTTGGGGATCAGCGCAATGAAAGTCATATTCAAAGCCGAAAGCATCTATTTATTCCTCTGGGACTCCTGGACTACTTCCAGTAAGTCCAGTTTGATGATATCCAAGAAGTCTTGAAAGAATTCAATTGGGAACCCATTCGGTCTAGGAGCTTTTCCTTTCCTCATGTGAAAAATAATCCTCTTGAGTTCTTCCAACACTATAGGACCCATAAGCTTCTCATTCATCTCCCTAGTAACAAGAGAAGGAATGCAAGCGAGAACCTTATTCTCCTCCACCAATTCCCCCTAAGAATCCTCACTAAAGAGGGATCGGAAATACTGTAAAGACTCCCTAGAGATCTCCTACAAGGATAATAACATCTCACCTCTGTCATTGACCAGAGCAGGAATTGAATTTTCATGTCTTCTTGCTTTCATAGAGTTGAAGAAGAAAGTAGTGTTCTTATCGCCCGCTTGAAGCCAATCAATACGGGATCTCTGTTTCCAGTATATTTCTTCCATGAGCTCCCATTCCTCTAAAGCCTTGACAATCCTGTCCTCCTCCCTAGGCAAGGCTTCAGACAAACCATGCTCTCTGATATCACTAGTGATGCCATTCAACACTGTTTGGGCAGGTTTCTTGGCATAAAAAATGTTCCCAAAACCCTATTGGTTCCACTGTTTAAGTTGAGACTTAACAAACTGCAGCTGCTTGGCAAAAGTGTACATAGAAGTGCCAAAGGCCGTCCTCCCCTTCCTCCACCACTGCTCAACAAGAGCCTATAAAGCAGGGTCCCAAAGCCACATAAGTTGGAATTTGAAGGAAGAAGAGCGGGCAAACTGGGTAGAAGAATAAACTAGCTTGATGGGCCATTGGTCTGACCCTCTCCAGTCAAGAATCTCAGAACTTGTGGACCACCCCCCACCAACCCAAAAACTAGAAACTAGAAATTGATCCAGCCTCTCTGCAATCCAACACTCCCCCACTCTCCTATTGTTCCAAGTGAACAAACCATTACCAAGCTTAATGTCAACAAGATGCAGGGAAGATATACTATCCCGAAAAAGGAAAGAAGAAGGTTCCAACTGCATGACACCCCCCTTCGTATCCCTCAACTCAAGGATGGCATTGAAATCTCCCGCCATAATCCAAGGATGAAAGGGGACCAACCTTCGCATACAAGAAATATGAGACCATAAGTTCTACTTACCCTGAAGATTGGAGGGGACATAGATATTAATAAACAAGATAAAATCCCCAATCTCAAGACTAGAGGCAATCCCAGATAACGAGGATCTGGAAGCCACCCACCAGACAGGGTGAATCCTTAAAGGGTTCCAAAGGTAGGCCACCTCTCTAGAGGAATCGGCCACCCCAATACACTGACACTCACCTCGCCCCTAGAGCTTTCGCACCAGACCTATCATACTCTCCACCGAGAGTTTAGTTTCTTGCAAGAACAAGACATCAGGTGAATGATTCCTAATCAATTCCTGAACAACTTTTTGTCTAGGGCCGTTGTTCAAGCCCCTCACATTCCATGAAAGCACAATCATTTTGGAGGATTGGAAAAGTGAGAATACAGAGTCTTTACTAACCCTGACTCAACCAAATTCTCTCCCATCAATTTGATATTATCCAAATCCTTCTTTTTGCCAACCTTTGAGTTCTTCTCCAAAGCACTTTTCTTAATATCTTGTTGATGTAGACCCAGGTGAACAGAGGACTTATTACTTTTAACCCCAATTGGTTCCAATTTCAGAGCTATCAGAGAACCCTCCCCCCCAACCAAATTCACCTCCGAACCAAGAGTGAGTCCCAACTGGACCCCTACTGTTTGTTCCATCTCCATTTGCTGGCTTCCAACCACTTGCAGGGCCTGGGTAAAGTCCTCAATAACTTTTTCCGGACCCCCCTAAAGCACCTTGATCCAAAGGGGTTAGCCCCGGATTCACCTCCTATTGGCTAAGGCCATCCAAGGCCTCAAATTTGTTAAAGGTATCCTCCTCTTGTCTCTCCTATAAGGACCTCTTTTGTCCTCGATTCCTGTTCTTTGTCTTAACTAAGATAAAACCATCAGCACCCACTACCTCTACTGACATAGCATCTTTTCCCTTATCAGCTCTATCTTGGCTCTGGGCCAGTTGTTAAGGTTGGCATACCATCGATTTAAATCAAGGGCACCTACGTTGTAAATGACCATACTCATGACACAAACGACATCAGAATGGTAAAGTCTCATAATCTAACTGTTGAACCCATGACTAAGAGCCCGCACACATATCTATAACATCTGGCAGAGGTTTACTAAGATCAATTTCAACACAGATACGTGCAAAGGTCATTACCTTTCTCCCTAGGGTTTGCATTGAAGATCCCACTAGCTTCCCAAGCAGTGCGGCAAGCATCCGCAGCACATCCTCCTGACAACATTCCATTGGAAAACATGGCAAATGAACCCACACTGGAACCCTATTTGGGAGTTCTTCTGAGGGGTTGAACCCCGCATGCCAAGGTTTGATGAATAATCCCACCTGGTTGTAAAAATGCGGGCCTCCTTCAAAGACCCTATTGCGATCCTCCATGCAGTTGAAAGTAACCATGAAGTAGTTATTTGCTAGCAACATAATCTCCATTTCCCCTTCTGGTGCTCAAGTCCTCTGCACCCAGTTTTCCAAGAAGTGCAAAGAAACCCTCATTCCCAAAAACTTGCAATATAGCGAGTGTTTTAAAAAGTATTCAACGTCTTCAACTATCATCTCAAGAGGAATAACCAGCTTCGGCCTCTCACTGCATCTCTCCAGACAACCATTAATCTTCATAATGTGAGAGCTACTAGCACTCCCAGACCCCAATTCTGATGAGAAAAGGTTATTGTTAAAAGTTTTCATACTCTGGGGTGGGGGTTTTGAGCCCACCGCAGCACAAAAATCCATGGCGGGAGGTACTTTCAAGGCCTCACAACCATTACTCGACATCGGAGCTCAAAAAATTATAAAAGAAAATTAAGGACCCACACCCCAAGGGGCCACTCGAGATGACACAGCACCTAGGACCCCACCCCTCCCAAGTACCACTGAGAGGGGGATCCAGCCGTATCCCCCTGACCCACTGCAAACCTTCGGCCCACTGCAAACCAGACCCTAGTCGCACGTAGCCAAAACCCCTCATGTTGACAGCCGCACCACCCTCCACACCCTCGGTTGTTCCCTATCCTACTCCGTCTTCCACTGCTTTCCCCTAACATACCTGCACTTCCCCTTCCTGACACACCTGCAACTCCTCCGTCCATGAGCTAGGGCATCGAAACCCTAGCTCGGCTGCCCGCAAGTCCTCGCATGCATGATGCCATCCCTGGATTCATTTATATTTGTACACATGCATGGATTCATTTTATTCATATATGTATTCATTTAATTGTGTTGTATATATAGTTACGCATGTATATGTATATATATATATATATATTATCTATATATGTATATACATACATACATACATATATATATATATATATATATATATATATATATATATATATATATATATATATATATATATATATATGTTGTCTTAAGGGGTCTTAAGGGGATATTTGTGTCATGGATTCATTTGTATTTTTACACATGCATGGATTCGTTTTATTCATCTATGTACATTCATTTAATTTATATTTACACATATATTGTTTCATTTAATTATGATGTTTGGATTCATCTAATTATGTTGTCCTAAGGTGTTTTAAGTGGTCTTAAGGGGATTTAAGGGGATAGTTGAGTGATGGATATAAGTTCATTAAGTTTAAATATATAGATATAAGTTCATTAAACATACATAAACACTTAACTAAAATGAACAACTAAATTAAATTTTAACGACTAAACTTGTATTCTTAAGGGGATTTAACTAACATGAACAACTAATTATGTTATCTTAAGGTGTTTTAAGTGGTCTCAAGGGGATATTTGCATCATTGATTCTTTTATATTTGTACACATGCATGGATTCGTTTTATTCATCTATGTATATTCATTTAATTTATATTTACACATATATTGTTTCATTTAATTATGTTGTTTGGATTCATCTAATTATGTTGTCCTAAGGTGTTTTAAGTGGTCTTAAGGGAATTTAAGGGGATATTTGTGTCATGGATATAAGTTCATTAAGTTTAAATATATAGATATAAGTTCATTAAATTTTTGAAGTTCATTAAACATACATAAACACTTAACTAAAATGAACAACTAAATTAAATTTTAACGACTAAATTTGTATGCTTAAGGGGATTTAACTAAAATGAACAACTAATTATGTTGTCTTAAGGTGTTTTAAGTGGTCTTAAGGGGATATTTGCATCATTGATTCTTTTATATTTTTATGCATGCATGGATTTGTTTTATTCATCTATGTATATTCATTTAATTTATGTTTACACATATATTGTTTCATTTAATTATGTTGTTTGGATTTATCTAATTATGTTGTCCTAAGGTGTTTTAAGTGGTGTTAAGGGGATTTAAGGGGATATTTGCATCATTGATTCTTTTATATTTACACATATATTGTTTCATTTAATTATGTTATTTGGATTCATCTAATTATGTTGTCCTAAGGTGTTTTAAGTGGTCTTAAGGGGATTTAAGGGGATATTTGCGTCATGGATATAAGTTCATTAAATTTTTGAAGTAAGTTCATTAAACATGTATATAAACGCTTAACTAAAATGAACAACTAAATTAAATTTTAACGACTAAATTTATTTAACAATGAACAACTAAAATATACATAAACACTTAACTTTCACATACACATACAATTAACTAGAACACTTAACTAAATTCAAATGATTTAGAGATTCTATCATTTAAACAATTAACTTTCAAAAACGTAATATATATATATATATATATATATATATATATATATATATATATATATATATATATATATATATATATATATAAAGTAGTATGAAATGTAGATCTATCTAACACACACATATATGTCTATCTATCACATGTACACATGTATTAAATGTCTAGTACACACACACATGAAATATGGAAAATAAATATCTAGTACATATATGCATATGAAATGTGTACAATACACATGTATGAAATGTCTAGTACACATGTACAAATATGAAATGTCTATAAAATGTGTGAACATGCACATATATATATATATATATAAACAATGGGTCACTCGGCGCCCTGTCCTGAACCATGTCCTAATCCATGTGCCTATAATAGAGTATGCATGCATAAAATCATACATTAAACATTTAATTTGAATGTACTAGAGTAATTTTTTTTAAGTAACATAGATTAAGAGCATTTGCACATAGACAAACATACCTTTGAAGAGTCTCTAACATCACCACCATGTGCATGCAGGATTCTAGGACGTCTATGTGACGAGGAGCTCAACCTGCATGATAGTGGTGCATCTTGCAATGTTGAAATTTTGTTAGATATACATACACATATATTTATAACTTGGAACCTAACCCTTTAAATATAGAACTTAAATATTTAAAAGAAATAATTAATTTAAAGTTATAATGTATACCTATGTCTCCTCATGAACAGGGCTGGTGGCAATGTGCAAATCCTCAAAGATCGCCCCATGCGCCTGCAATAGAGTATGCACGCATAAACTCATATATTAATTTAACATTTAATTTGAATACTAGAGTGAATTTTTTTAAGTAACATGTATATTAAGAGCATATGTGTAGACAAACATACCTCTGAAGGGTTTCTAACATCATCACCATGTGCATGTAGGATTCTAGGATGTTTATGTGATGAGGAGCCCAACCTACGTAATAGTGGTGCATCCTGCAATGTTGTAATTTCATTAGATATACATGTACACATATATTTATAGCTTGCAAACTAACCCTTTAAAAATATAACTTAAATATTTAAGATTGAATTAATTTAAAGTTATAATGTATACATGTGTCTCCTGATGAACAAGGCCGGTGGCAATGTGCAAATCCTCAAACATTGCCCCCTGCACCTGCAATATAAATTACATATGAACTCACATGCACATTATTTAAACATTCAATATTAAGCTTTCTATATATATATATATATATATAAAATTCATTTTAAAGATCAAATCAAATCTACTTGAACATGTACATGTACATGTACATGTGGTTGTAGATAAACATACCTCAGGGTCTCTAACACCTCCATTGCGTGCATGCTGGACTCTAGAACATTTGTGGGATGAATGGCTCATCCTGTGCAATGCTCGCTCATCCTAGACAATGCACACATTTTGTTTGATATATATATATAATTTAAATCGCTTGAAATTATTTAATCAACACCTAGATATCCATTTAAATAGAACTTAAAAATAAAATAAAAATAATAATTTAAACTTTGTATATACCCGTGTCTCCTGATGAACAACTGGGTTAGTGGCAGCATCCAAATATCCATACATCGACCCTAACGTCATACCTTGTATAGTTCAAAAAATACAATCCAATATATATAATTAATTTAATCTATGCAGTTCATGTGTACAATCAAGTAGCTATATAAAATTTATAAATTAAAATTAGTAAATTATATATTATAATTCATACCTCTCCTACAACATGTAAGGCTCGTTTGATCTTGTTGATGTCAGAATCATGCAAGGAGTCCACTGCAACATGATCCCCCTCGTTGTCTGACTCCATAAGCATGGTAGTGAACATCCCCGAAAATCTAGTACCAGGTATTGTGGCTCAATCAACTAATGTATAAACAGGAGGAGGAGGTGCACCTGGTCGTCTAAACTTATCTGAAAATCTGCCCTTCCCTTGCCAAGCATGTTTTGGAAAATCGATGTAATCAACATCATCCAACAAATGAAACTCTGCAAACAATTGTTTGGAGAAATAAAGGGGCAACTCATCCTTTTGGGGCCACCTATGATGAGTGGCTAACCATCTAGGATAGATAAAAGGTGCTACTAGTGCATCCGTGCACCTGGTAGGCATATAACCCTTCACCCTACCAAAGGCCTGATAATGAGGAGACATGGTTTTCACATCAGCTGTGGAAACCTTATCATTCATCATGTCCCATTTCACTGTACCATGTACACTGCATGAAAGGGATCTATAGAATTCCTCTATGTTGACCTCGTCATATGGATTATAATTGTCAATGAGGTCAATCATATGAAGTAGCTCATGTCTAATTGTAGAGTTGTTGTCTCTCCTGTGGAGTTGTAGCAGACCTATGTGACGTCTTCTCACTCCCACGAGGATGAACACTAGGCTCAGAACTACTAGTGCTTTGTGATCCAGGCTCATCAGACATGATGTGAGTGAGTAATGTAGATATATATATATATATATATATATATCATATATACATATATATATATATACATATATATATATATACATATATACATATATATATATATATACATATATACATATATATACATATATACATATATATGTATATACATATATACATATATATATGTATATATATGTATACATATACATATATATACATATATATATGTATACATATATGTATATATATATGTATACATATATATATATATATGTATATGTATGTATACATATATATATATGTATATGTATACATATACATATATATATATATATGTATATGTATACATATATGTATACATATATATACATATACATATATATATATATATATATATATATATATATATATATATAAAAATGTATACATATATGTATACATATACATATATATATGTATACATATACATAATATATATATCTGCATAATATATACACAATAATTAATTTGAAAATTAGTCAAATTAACTCAAATTAAGACAAATTAAGTCAAATTAATTTACAATTTAATTAATAGGTCCTAATTTGGTCTTATGTGGTCCTAATAGGTCCTAAGGGATGCAGATGTGTCGTAAGGGGCCTTGTGTGGTCCTAAGGGGTCACCCATGTGTTAGAACACATGCGTGACCCCTTAGGACCACATAAGACCCCTTGCAACACCATTTGGTCTTATGTAGTCCTAATAGGTGCTAAGGGGTGCACATGTGTCGTAAGGGGTCTTTTGTGGTCCTAAGGGCCACCCATATGTTAGAACACATGCGTGACCCCTTAGGATCACATAAGACCCCTTGCGACACCATTTGGTCTTATGTGGTCCTAATAGGTGCTAAGGGGTGCACATGTGTCGTAAGGGGCCTTTTATGGTCCTAAGGGGTCACCCATGTGTTAGAACACATGTGTGACCCCTTAGGACCACATAAGACCCAATAGATGCTAAGGGGTGCACATGTGTCGTAAGAGGCCTTTTGTGGTCCTAAGGGGTCACCCATGTGTTAGAACACATGTGTGACCCCTTAGGACCACATAAGACCCCTTTCGACACCATTTGGTCTTATGTGGTCCTAATATGTGCTAAGGGGTGCACATGTTTCGTAAGGGGCCTTGTGTGGTCCTAAGGGGTCACCCATGTGTTAGAATACATGCGTGACCCCTTAGGACCACATAAGACCCCTTTCGACGCCATTTGGTCTTATGTGGTCCTAATATGTGCTAAAGGGTGCACATGTATTGTAAGGGGCCTTGTGTGGTCCTAAGGGGTCGCCCATGTGTTAGAAGACATGTGCGGCCCCTTAGGACCACATAAGACCCCTTTCGACACCATTTGGTCTTATGTGGTCCTAAAAGGTCCTAAGGGGTGCACATGTATCGTAAGGGGCCTTGTGTGGTCCTAAGGGGTCGCCCATGTGTTAGAAGACATGTGTGGCCCCTTAGGACCACATAAGACCCCTTTCGACACCATTTGGTCTTATGTGGTCCTAAAGGTCCTAAGGGGTGCACATGTGTCGTAAGGGGCCTTGTGTGGTCCTAAGGGGTCGCCCATGTGTTAGAAGACATGTGTGGCCCCTTAGGACCACATAAGACCCCTTTCGACACCATTTGGTCTTATGTGGTCCTAAAAGGTCCTAAGGGGTACACATGTGTCGTAAGGGGCCTTGTGTGGTCCTAAGGGGTCACCCATGTGTTAGAACACATGCGTGACCCCTTAGGACCACACAAGACCCCTTTCGACACCATTTGGTCTTATGTGGTCCTAAAGGTCCTAAGGGGTGCACATGTGTTGTAAGGGGCCTTGTGTGGTCCTAAGGGGTCACCCATGTGTTATAGCACATGCATGACCCCTTAGGACCACTTAAGACCCCTTGTGACACCATTTGGTCTTATGTGGTCCTAATAGGTGCTAAGGGGTGCACATGTGTCATAAGGGGCCCTATGTGGTCCTAAGGGGTCACCCATGTGTTAGAACACATGTGTGGCCCCTTAGGACCATTTAAGACCCCTTTCGACACCATTTGGTCTTATGTGGTCCTAATAGGTCCTAAGGGGTGCACATGTGTTGTAAGGGGCCTTGTGTGGTCCTAAGGGGTCACCCATGTGTTAGAACACATGTGTGACCCCTTAGGACCACATAAGACCCTTTGCGACACCATTTGGTCTTATGTGGTCCTAATAGGTGCTAAGGGGTGCACATGTGTCGTAAGGGGCTTTGCGTGGTCCTAAGGGGTCATATAAAATAATTATATACACCTTAGGATGTATACATACATACATACATACACCTTAGGACATGCTATCAGGGGTCGTGTGTGGTCCTGAGGGGTCACACACGACCCTTGATAGCATGTCCTGAGGTGTATGTATGTCCTAAGGTGTATATAATTATTTTATGTGTATTTATGTATGTGTATGTATTTATGTATGTGTATGTACCTGTAGGTATGTACATGTATGTGTGTATGTATGCATGTAGACCTAGGTATGTATGTGTATGCATTTTTATGTATGTGTATGTCCTAAGGTGTACATATAATTATTTTATATGTATGTATATGTATGTATGTATGTATGTATGTATGTAGGTAGGTATATATGTTTTTGTATGTTTGTATGTAGGTTTGTATGTATGTGTATGTATGTATGTAGGTATGTATGTGTATGTATGTATGTAGGTTTTTATGTATGTGTATGCATGTGTGTAGGTATGTATGTATGTGTATGTTTGTGTATGTATTTGTATGTATGTGTGTATTTATGTACATATATGTATTTATTTTCTAATATTCTAAACTAATATGATAGAATAAATACAAAAAAATATATTTCTTTTTTACAAACTTAAAAAAAACTAATTTGCTATCAAAAAATTAACTTTCTATTAAAAACTATTTAAAAAAAAATAAAAAAATTAATATGATAAAATAAATACATTTAAAAAGAAAAAGAAAAAAAGGTACTTATCACTAAAACCCTTCTGGCCAGATCTCTAAGATTTTTTGCGCCCTCCTACTCAACTCCAAGCTTCTCAATGCAAAATGAGGGGCTTGGGCGGATTTCAGATCTTATATAGGGCAAGTTCCGGTCGGAACCCCCTTGCCACGTGAGCACTATGTGGCTACCAAATCGGTCTGGTCAGAACAGGCATTGTTAGCCTAAAGTGCGACACAGATCCGTACAATCACCCATCAAATGTTCTAAGAACGCTGTAAAATTAACCCAAAATGCTATTCTGAACACTAGAAACATTGCTGAATTGACCAAAGATGTTGCAAAATTGACTAGAAGCATTGCAAAACAGACCAAAAGCGTCACAAGACAGACCAAAAGCACAACAAGATAGACCATAAGTGCTTCAAAACAGACCAAAAGTGCTACAAAACATACCAGAAGCGTTGTAAAACAGATCGAAAGTGCTATAGAACAGACCAAAAACATTGAGAGATAGATTGAAAACACTAGAGTACAAAAAAACATAAAAACAGAGTTGAGAAATCTCCCATAAAAGCCATTTGAGGTGTCAGAACCCTAGAAAAGAGGCCAAGAATGCGAATCTAGAACTCGAGAGAGCTAATATGTGTGTTAAAAGAGCTAATCAACCTGTTAATGAGATTTCTTGCAAGCAAACTTGTTAAAGATCAAAGGGGCTAGGCCCCACGGTGGGCGCCGATTAATGTGATGCTAAAAATATGGTAAATTGAAACAAGCATACACATATAATGAGACAACATAAATGGAATTACGAAGAAAATTGAAAGCTAAACAAAAACAAAAATTCATATTTTTTACCAAAATGAAAAACTTTAAATAATTTTTTTTTGAAAAATGTAAAAATTCAAATTTTTAAAAAAATTTTCAAAAACCCATTTTGTAATGCGAAAAAACCATATCAAAAATGCAAAATTTTTTAAAACCCACATGGAAAAAATGATTAAAAAAAAATGAACTTCTCTAAAACTAACTAAATTTTGCAAAAATCAAGCAAAAAAATTTAACAAAGGTAGGTTTTTCTCGAAGTACGTATCGGCGGACCATAGGCCAAAGGACGCTTGTGTCGCCAAACTTGCTCGAACCTGTGTTGGTGATACAGGATTGCCATTCCTTCCTCCAGAGCAAATTTTCCAAACAACTCAAGTGCACAAATGTAGAGTTGTAAAATGAATTCACCTTTTTAAACTCAAAGTGGGGCATTTTGGTGGGATTTTTCTTCCACTTTTTTTTCGATCATGGCAACATTTTCAAATTTCTTACCGGGAAATGAATTGGATCAGCTCTAAAAATATCGAAAAATCAAAATATCATTAAAAATCTAAAAATCGTAAAAGTTTCAAAAATATAAAAAAAATTAAAAAATCGTGTAAACTTTAAAAACGTTGAAAAATTATCCGATTCATCTCCTAAGGGGACATCCTCGCATCATAATTTGTAAATCAACGTTTAGGGCATCATATCGAGATTTATCATCTCAAAATCAAAACCACATCAAATCCCCATCATATTGAAATTTATCATCTCAAATCGAATCAGTATCATATCGAAATCGAATCCGCATAGAAATCAAGACCGAATCTACGTCCTATCAAAATCAATATCATCAACATCATCAATTGAGTTTTCTTTGAACCAATGCGTCGTCACACATCGCTTCAAAGAGGGGCAAAATGTATAAACCTAAAAATGGTCCGAAGATAATTAATTAAATACACAGTTACTTAATTAATCCCCCTTCCCAATTAATTGATTTCGCAAATAATTTGATTAATTTCCTCATTTCTCTAATTGTTTTTAAATTCTAAGGATTTATTCATATAGTTCATTCAATAATCCTCTTTGATTAATTAATTCCCCTCATTTTATTCAATTCTTCTAATTCCTAATTAAGATTAACAAACTCAAGTTCAAAGGGGCTTTGCTAGGGTTTCGACGGAAGAGGCTGATGAAGCTGATGATGGGGATGGCAATGGTGATGGTCCCGACGTCTTCCTCTTCTAGGCTCCTGGTTGTAGTGGCTTCTTGCGAGCTAGGGTTGTTGGCTTTCGTGTTTGGTCTCCCTTTGTGGGACTTGCGTCAACCCTTAGTTTTGCCAATGCCTCTGCCCTCTTTGTTTGTGGTAAGGCGAAGATCATTTTGGTGGATGATGGCGAAGGTGTGGTGTTTGCTACGCTGGTAATTGTTTGTTCGATGGTTGTGTTCGTGGATATGTTGTTGACTTAGGCTTGGTGCTTGAGCGCTTGGTCGAGAGGGTGTGATTGTCACCATTTCTCCTATGTTCAGGGTCCTGCGTCAGCTGATGGGATTCCTATGTGTGGGGTCATTGGGTTTGAAGCAGCCTTTCTTCGAAGCTGGGAAAGTGTCAATGTGACCTTGGTCCATGCTTTTTCAGTGGATGACTCTTGTGTTGATGGGCCCCTGCTTCTGAAGTTTGGGGTTGAGTGTAAACCCAATGCTTGTCTTGGAGGGATCTCCGTTGTCGTTTCTTTGGGGTTTGGTGGTGGACTCTGTGCACTTTCCTGGTGCGAGAAGGAGGTTTGGGATTCGGAAGGAGCTTTTGTTGCTAGGTTCTTTTTTGGGTTTGTGGCCTCTCCTCTCTCTGTTCTTTTCCTCTAGTTTCTAGTGGCTTTTTCTGTGCTGGGTCACCCTCTTCTTGTGGTTGTAGGACTGCTTCTATGGTACACTATGAGAGGGATTTATGGGCTTCCAGACCTTTCCTATCCTTGTTTGTTTGAAGTGACCCTTTCTCCTATTGAGGTGGAGATTTTGTGGGAGGGACTGGTTTGGTTTCTACTGGTTGTTGTGGACTTTGGGCTATCATTTCACCTTCTTTCTTGTCCTATTGAGATGGACATCTTTCCTATTGAGATGGGGAGATGGTTGGAAGAGGCTATCTGATTGCTTCTATTGTTCAAGTTGTTGGTGGCTATTGCCTATTTTTTCTCTCATGGTTGTCTCTACTGGGAGGTCTGGGTTTCCCTTTTCCCTGTTTTCCAACATGTTTCAGGGTTTGGCTCTTCATTGTTGTTTTTTTGTTCGGCCCTTTTATTTCAAGTTTTGGTAGCATTGAAAAGCCCATTTTCAGGTTGTGGGAGTCTTATTTTTTTCTTAGGCAGGCTGGATGCTGGTAGTTTTCAAGGGCTCAGCCTGGCCTATCGTTGTCCTTATTTTTGGTTAATGGCTAGTTTTGTGTTTGTTGACTTGATTTATTTGTTTAAGGTTAAGAGATCCTGGGAAAACCCTTTAATGGTTTTGGGTGCTAGTTCAAAACCTAGATTCAAGGTTAGGGGAGCCTTACAAAACCCTTTGTGTCCAGATTGGGTTTGCATAGTCAAATATTATAATCTAGAGTTTATGATGGAGGTTATGGGTGTTTGGATCCACCCATGGTTGCAATTGCAGGATAAGCCCCCCCCTGTAATACCCTTGTGTTTGTTCTTGGGGTTGATCCTTTCAGTCCTGGATTTGGTAGGCCTACTGGTTTTCTATGTCTATTCTTTTTAGCAGCATTGTTTTGCATTAGTTGGAAGCTGAAGAGTTAGTTGTGCTGGTTTTTGTCTGTGGTTTTCTTTGTTAATATCTTTGAGAAGCCTACTTTGTTGGGTTCTAGATCTTTGTAAAATCTATTCGGTTTTGGGTCCCTTCAAAACCTATTGTATGGGGTTTCTGGTCCCCTTAAAACCTGTTTTCTCTTAATAAAAAATAAACTCAAGTTTGTTGAAATTAATTACCATTTTCCAATTATTTGAGTTTTTAAATTCAAAGGAGCACATGGCTCCTAACTTTTTACCACTTAACCTAACCATCCCCTAACCTAACCCATTCTATCTAATCCTAGGGTCTAACTAACCCTATCCTCTTGCACATCCTAAACTCTTTTATCCTAACCTCTTATGGGTTGGATATTCTCCCATCAAGACACATGACACTTTTGCCACATGTCTCCTCCCTTGGACACTTGCCCTCTCATGAGAAAGACTCCTTGACACTTGTCACCATAGAGATGACAAGTGTCCCTTCCTCCAACCTCTTCTCCAACTTCCTCAATCTTGGCCCTTGATATCTTCAGATCAAATCTAGACCGTCAATTCTTGCCACCTCAGCTTTGGCCTTGGAATTCCTATAAATACCCCTCATTTTGGAGTAATAAGGATCCCTGACATTCCTAGTTTTTGCATTGTTATTATAGGCATTTTACATCATATCATCTAGCATTAATTGTTAATTAGATTAATCATAGTTCATTTTCATATTAATCTAGTTTCATTTTATCAATCATGTAGCTTGAATAGATCATTCTAGCTAAATCATTCATCAATCATCATACATTTCATACAATTTACACAATCAATCATGAAGTAGCTACTCAACTCTTGAGTTGCCACTTTGGAGGTCATTGCTCCCCTGAGAGCCAACAATTCTTCAACCTTCAAGGTCCTCAAGAATAGAGGAAAATGGGACATCTCAAAGGAGCTTATGGTTTGCTTTTTTTTAGCTTTCAATTTGCTTCATAATTCCATTTATGTTGTCTCATTACATGTGTATGCTTGTTTCAATTTACCATATTTTTAGCATCACTGAAAGAACCCTTGAAAAGATCAGATTATTATTAGGAGTTACATAGCATCAAATTCATCTAATATGATTTCTATGTGAACATTTGAATAAAGGTTTCACCTTTCTATTAAGAAGGAATAATTTTGGAAACCCACAAAAAAGGAACCTCCTTAGAAATTCAAAGAAAGTTGGGTCATTTGATTCCAACCTTGCCAAGTCGTATACATAACAACACGTTAACCAAAGAAAAGGCACATAAATCTACCAAAATTATATGCAAAATCAAACCTCCAAATAGGTGAATAGGACCAAAAGTTAAAACCCTCAAATTAAGTCCTTTTTTAAAAACAATATTTGAACCTTGTAGAAGAAATTAGACTTGAAAACACTAGTAAACCCACCACGATGACTTGGCAAAAAAAAAAAATAATAAACCAAGAAAAATATTTCAAATTTGAGCAATTATTTCTTTTCATTATTGTAGTCATCTCAAATCTTGTAAAGGAGGGGGAGATTTTCTTTTTGTCATAATTGAAAAATGGGAGAGGGGGTTGAAAAATTTGTAGTCAACTGAAAGATCATTCTATTACCATCACAATATTGAAATCCATTTCACAAATGGGAGAGGGGGTTGAAAAATTTGTAGTCAACTGAAAGATCATTCTATTACCATCACAATATTGAAATCCATTTCACAAAATTGTAGTTTTCCCTAAATCATTCGTAATTTGTGCAATTTTCAATGGGGCATAACTTTTACCCTTTTTTAAAAAATTGACATTTTAAAAAAAAATTCATCAAAGTCTTGCAAGGATTTTAGATTTGAACTCCAACTTACGTTTTTGATAGTCATTATGTTACAAATTGTAAAGGTATTAGTGGGTTATAAATAGGTGATTTGTCTTCCAAACTCAACAAAAACTTGTAATTCTTGTATTTCATATTTTTGGGGGATCAACACTTATAATATAATTTTGGGGGATTGAGAAGCAATAATTTGAGTGCTTTGTGTTTACATCATGGATTCTAAAATTGATTTTTTAACTCCACATAATTTTCACACATGAAAAGTGAAAATACAACTTCTTCAATCTAAAGATCAATCCACAATAATGGTTCTCACTTTTGGGCCAAATCAACATAGTGAAATCAACATTTTGCACCAGATCTTTGTTTTCTAATAGTTATACTAGCTAAACCATTAAGAATTTGAAGATGAAACAAACTATTGGATTTTTGAGATTTTTTCTATAGATTCTAAATATACATTTTTAAAAAATTAGAAATAAATTGTGAATCTTTTTATGTGACTTCTAATAACTTTTTTTTTTAATATTAATCAACATTGTTTAGAAGTGATATTTATGTCATCATACATAACATTTTTAAATATAAAAAGAATAGAATTTTAATTTTCAAAATCTATAGATTTACCACACCAATATCTAGTGCATGGATATTTTTCATAAATTTTTGTTGAATATATATTTTTTATTATTTTTTTAAGTTGGAGCAATCATAATTTGGATAGAGGTATGCATAACATTTTTTGTATGCATTTGAATTAACTTTTTTCTTTTCTTTTTTGAAATGAGGATATTAATACCTAGAGAAAAGATATTTTTTGGAATACTTTTCTCTATTTTTCTATTTTCTACATATGTGAAACAAAGAACTTAATGTTTGATGAAAAACATACTTTCACATGAAATAAAAAGTAAATTAAATATATTCAAAATTATACTTTTTGAAAAGTTTATAATAAGGGCTACATAGTTACAAAAACTAACTTATAAATGAATACATTTGATCCCCCAAAAGGTATTTAGTAAAAGTAGCTTTTTGTTAGCATTTTGATAGGTGTAAAGGATACTTCATTATACGTTTGATTAAATACTATAGGGGCTCTATAATAAGGAGTTTGATCTAAGAGGGTTTATCTAACCCTCTTCAATCAAATTCCTTCAAATGGAACCTATCAAGGCTTAAATCATTATGTTTTCTAAAAAATATGTGATTTTAGACAAAAATCAAGATATCCCAAGTTTGTAACACATTATTGTGGGATTTCCCCTAAGGAACTCTAACAAATGTTAAATGGAAAACAAATACAATTTACTCAAAATTTTGAATTGTTTACTTATCAAAATATACTAGATGATTCAATGGGTATCATTGGTCTTCTTGTTTCCAATAATTTGTGATTTCACAGTGCTAGTTGTTCATTTCCTAAGAAAATGTGGGAAAAATTTAGTGATCTCTTTGGTAAAGATAAGTTCAATATATGACAATTGGATGCTAAATTATCAACATCAAGTATCCTAAAGCCTTCCCTTCTATGGAAGACTTATTTGTTCAGTTTTAGTCTTTGTTTGCTTGACAAGATTACGGTAAAAAAATAGACAAAGATTGTATGTTCAAGTGGTTCTGTCAAATGTAAAAGGCCCTTATCAACTATTTTCTTCTTCCTTTTACTCTACAATGGATGATCTTAGAACAACACATGAATTCCTTCTTTTGAACTATATTTTGATAGACTTACAAGAGAATAATCTAAGCTAATCTATGTCCAATCATCTAAGGGGAAAGGAAAGAATTATTCAAACAAACCTAGGACAATAAACTTTAGGATGTGGGAAATCATCTAAGAAAAAGAATAAATTTGATAAACCAACCACATTCTCTTAAAGTTGGGTAAGTACACCAAGATGGGGGACCAAAAGGATATTGTGTTTTATCAACCCTTTTGACAAGCCAGATTAATGATAATGAGAAATTACAAAGACAATATTCACCAACATATGCCTTGTATGCAAATGATTTGGATCTAATTCTTTACTCCTTTCGAAATCAAAGTGTGCTCTAATGATTCTCCTTGTAATCCTCTAGATCCTTTATGATTTTAACATAAGAAGTAACAATACATTGAATGTCTTTAAATACTTAAAAAATATGTCATATAAATGTGCACCAATTTAGCTCATGACAATTCTTATAAAAGGATTGGAAAAACTAAAATTTTAAATTTACATGTTTAAATTTTTTTTCATTCATGTGGTCCTTACAATTGAACCAAGATCAAACCTATGCCACAAAGAAATGTACATAAAAAATAAAATGATATTTTTTAGACATAGATAAAATATATAGAAATAAATGTAAACAAGACTAGATAAAATATTAATAAATAAAATATATATTAATATTATTATTAATAAAAAATAAAATGAATATAAATAGAATAAGATATTATAAACCATAATTAGAAAAAGAATTCTATTTATTGATATAACTACATTCAAAACGTTACACCAATATAAATGCAAAAAAAATAAAAAATACACATATTCTATTAATGCTAGGAGATTTCCACAAGCCATCATGTAGAACGAATGTAGTTTTTGGGCTCAATTGTGTTTAATATTTTTGCATCAATATTTCTGATCACACTCCATGATCCATCATCGAGATGAAGAGGGCCAAAGGAATCACATCATGAAGTGTGATCCCAACCGTTGAATCCAAAAATTGCATTTATTCTATACGAATTCTATTGTTACAATTATAAGCCTTAATATACATACTTTATATCTATATATTTTTTAAATTTATAAATATATAAAATGTTTTCAATAGAAAAGATATCCTATATAAATCAAATCGACATGATAGTAAGGATCTTAATGAAGATAAAAGATAATACCGTGTTTATGTCACACCAACAGTTGATGGTTTTATCACTCTACTTATAGATATTTTTTTATAATATACAATTATATGCTAAGAAAATAGGGAAAAAAATTGAACTTTCAGAATTTAGATGAGATTTTCTAAAATATAAAAAATTTCACATCATGTTTCCCTTAATATTTGAAGGGCAACCGTCATCAAAAGAGAAAAGTATTCGACAGTGGCCGGCCGTCAAATGTTATCCTACAAACTATATTTTTTTATTACACATTTCACAAAAATAATAGATTACGTCACTTTTTATATTTAGTTAAATAATTGAAGATCTCACTTTTCACTGTCAATTATTTTATCTTTATTAAAATAAAAAATTATAGCTTTCAGTAGATCATAAAAAATTAAAGTTTTCAGTACATTTTCTGAAATTTGATCATAAAAAAAAATACTTCCCAGCAGATTTTCTAAAATTTGATTATGAGTTTGATCTGAAATTCTATACAATCAAATTCAGAAATATATAAACATCTCATACTAATTTTCCAAGGTTTAACAGTGGCCAAAACATCAAGTTCCCTCAGCCTGGTGGACATAGTTAGGGTTAATGGCGCTCTGTGAATAGAACCAGAGACCAGAGAATTTAGAAAGAATAAAAAAGTTATCAATATATGTTCCCTCACTGTACAGAAAATGTAACAGGGGCAGCATAAATAAACTATACAATACCGTGCTATACAAATCGATTCTGTACAGAAAATCTTACAGAGGAAGAAAAAATTTGAAAAACAGAAGCAAATGACCTACAGATCGATTCAGCCTCCTCAAAGCTTCACCTTGCATTTTCTTTTACCAATATTGACACCGGTCCTGGAATTTAACCCTCCCAGAACCAGATCGCAGCGCACATGGAAAGTATACTTTGGGGTTTTCAGTTTCCCAACCTTGAATTTCACGGGCAAATCCACCTTAAAATGCAGAGGAATGCTTCCATCCACCCGATGTCTATTCAGCAACGTAATTTGTTTTTTGTTGAGCTGTACATCAGATCCGGAGAGAAAAACAGTTAAGGTAGTGATAGTTTCATGGTCCTGGTAAAACGCAGGAAATTTTCCCCTGGAGAGCTGTGTGCCGCTGTAGAAAACCCCAATATAGCTGTCATCAAGGTAATAAATGCCGATCTTTTTGTTCGGATTCGTCGTCCTCACCCCTACCACAAATTGCGACGAAACGGTGCCATCTATGCCGACGACAAAGCTCGTGATCTGAAAATTCTCGACCGAATACTTGGGCATCTTGGGCTTGAAGACGGCGTAGAAAGTAATTCCAGCAATAACAATGGCTATGGCAAAGAGCATCAGGATCTGAAATCCCAAGACGAAGCAACTGTAGAAGAAATTGCCATGGAATTTGCGACGGCGGGAGAAATATTTGGGGTACTGCCCTAAGGGTTTCTCCTGGTGTTTGGAATGATAGTAATGAGGGTCTTCCTTCTCCGACATGAGGCTCAATTTTGTTGCGACAGAAACCCTGAGCAGCGAGATCTTCTGTTCATTTTCATGATCCACTACTGCCTTATTTATGCCCTCGTTGGGCTGAAAATTTCACTGTGTATCTGTTCGCTTTCAGTTTAAGGAGGGGACGAGATTCGAACAGTGGGTGGAGAGATAAACGGGGATCGATTATATGTTTTGGTCTGTGTCTCGACACGTGTGAACGTTATTGAGGAATAAGATACTTTACAGTATAATCGTGGGTTACTCCGCATAGGATTCGTGATTCCACGTGTAAACTTATTTCAGTCATTTCACACTTTGCCTTGTCTAAAAAGTCAGAATAATAATAATTCCCTCAATTCTGACCGACTGACTTTTCCTCCACGACCGTTATTCTGTGAATTTTAATGCACTATGCCATAAGTTTCCAACACGACCGCCGTAGACTTTGTGGGCAAGTGCCGAATCCGATGTAGATGTGTCGCTTTAATCATATTATATATGGAGTATTGTCCAAGAACGGAACTCTTTTGAATGTCAAAATAGGCACGCATCTTCTTTTACATTTATTATTTGTGTTTTAATTGAAATAATGCAAAATAATAAAATATACAATGAAGGCAGTAAAAGGACTGCCCACAGTAGCAGCAAACAACAAACAAACAAAACATTAGTTGCTAGACCCTTAAATCATTCAAAAACTTGGAACAAACGATTCCTATACAAACAAAACAACAGGCTAAACAAGAGAACAAGCTCTTACAAAATCTCAGACATAGCTCAACTTTTGAAAAGGAGAAGTCGTTTACAATCTAAATTCAAAGAAGTTTTGCAAATGAGAAGATTAGAGAAGAATTCATGCTTACAATATGAATTTGAAATAGTGTTGCAATTGAGTGGAGTTGAAGAAGTCTTTGTCATGTAGCTGGAGAATTTTAAGTTTACTTTCTTCCAATAAAATTCTAGACTTGGACTATTCCTTGGCAGCCCCTGCATTTGGAAACATAGTGAGAGAACTTGAAACAATATGTCTAAGTAAAACTTAAGCATTTTAGTCTCCTGGTGAACCAATTGATTAGAGAAAATAGCCATACGCCTGCATTTCCAAATGTTAAATAAAACATAATGTCTTATAGCATTAGCCACCACATTATTATGAATGCCAAGGCCCAAAACAATAACCACCTAGCCAAAACCAAGTCCAAAGAAAACAGTTTTGATAACCTTCCATTTCATTTTAACAAATGAACAACCCCAAAATATATGTTTAAGGCTCTCATCATGATGACAAAAAGGACACTTGATGAGTTGAACTATCATATATTTCAACCTATCCCCAATAGGTAGTTTGAAATGCAAGATCTTCCAAGCCAACAATTGAGCATTATCATCAGCACAAGACCTCCATATTTGATTACTCAGCTCCTCAGCCATGCCTTCTCATGCAGCTTGTGCATCTCCATTTTTTATTCAATCTTGGATTTAAGGGCATTCTCGAAAGGAGGCTTAAATAGATTTTCTTAAGAGGAAAGTAATAGAATGGAAACTTGGAAAACCACAACCAATCCTTGAGAAAACTACACTGCAAAGGGGAACAGAGTTTCATAACCAGCTCCTTTGGCACCAAAGAAATCACAAAGATTAAAAAAACCTTTAATGTTGTTGTTTAGCTAGAAACAATTTTTAGTCATGTCCCAAGAGAACCAGTCAAAATTATTAAAATCTCAAATGTCACCAAAGCAATGCACTCCTTTTTTGAAAAAGGTAACATCAACATGTCTAGGAAATGCAATAGCAAGGGATTGCTCTTGATGCTGTATTAACATGTTCCACCAAATGGAAGAGGAGGCAAAGCTGAACCCATGTTGCAAAGAATAGTCTTTCTAGTTCAAAAACTTGCAAACTGCTTGCCATGATTTCGAGATGGACTAAAGAGGAAAAGATGCTCTCAAGCCAAAGTAGGGAGCAAGAAGAATTTTATCGAACCGTCGAACATCATACCATTTTTTTTTATAGTAGCAAGATTAATCTGATGATAGAGCAAACATTTCCGCAGTTGTGTATGTACAGGATCATGGTGTGCAAAAACAGGCCCTTAAGTGGCAATGAAATTTCAAAAAATCAAAGTTATGCAACTTGACATGAAAAATTGAATAAGTTATGAAATTTATTTTTAAAATATGTAAGAAGAGAATCTATAGAAAACTAAGCTACTAGTTGTTTTTTGAAAAAAAAAAAAATCTTATTTGATAAAAATTTCAAATTTTCTATGCAGTGGTACAAAAATTTCAGGAAAAAGATAAGAAGTAGGTGTATGTCTGACCACCCTAATCACAATCAAATCATAATATTTTTTTATAAGATTTATAATATAAGTATTAGACTCATGTCCAGATGTGACATATATATTTTATAATTTTTTATAAAGTAAATAATTATTTATGAATTTTTTACTACAACTTTTCAAAAATTGAGAAACTCCTACATCTGGCCAACTTAACTTGGTCAAAACCTTATGAAATTCAATTGTTTTTAATTTTTCCCTATAGTAGACAAAGCATAGGATGTGACATATGTTTCAGATTCAAAAAATGTTATGTGGTTTGAAAGTTATGAGTATTTTTCAATCAGTCTATCAATCAGGACTTTTGTCAGAATTCAATAAGAAAATAAATAATAATTATTTATTAAAGTCAAAATAAGACAAGCCTTATATTGTTGGAAAGTTGAGAACATCCTTAAAAAATCATTTTTGTTTTATCAATTTTGGCTTTAAAAAAAGTCGTCAGCCACCAGTGTAAAGTCTAGAAAATCAAGGAATACTGAAAAACACGTTTTTTCAGTTGACTTTCCAGGCTTGTCACTTCCAAAGCAAATCCGAACCAAAAGATGGAGGGAAAAATTTATGTTTTAAAATCGGACATCCGATAAAATCAGATATCCAATAATGAAAAAATTAAAAAATATATTTTAGTAAATTGGGCATAACTTTTGCGTTTTATATATAAATTTTAATTTTTTACAGGCGTTGGAAAGGTAATTAAGAGCTCTATGCTATGGAATAAGTAGATTTTAAATCATTTGTTTTAAAAAATAATTATAATTCATTTAAATTCATCCTTCATTTTTAAAACATAAAAAACTCATGACTTTTTCATATGATTTCCCTATTGCATGAATTTTTGTAACAATCATCTCAAAATAAACTAATAAGTAATTAATTAGTAATAGAAAATTTATGAATTTTATTGAGTTCGATAAATTTTGATAAACCATGTTATCTATGTTTGTTCCTTTCTCCACCTCACTCCACCTATTTGTTTCTTCCTCCCTCTCTTTTGTCCATATTTATACATCTCTCTCTAGACCTATATCTCTAACTATCAATGAATACCTCATTCAATCTCTCAAGCTCTACAAGGTGCTTATATTTTTACCTCTTCATAATGTCCTCCTCTATGTCACTCTCTCTTCCCTAAGATCTAGACTAGTCTCTCTGCATTTCCTTCTCATCTCTAGCAACAAAATTTAGAGGGGACAAGGAGAGGCGTAGGGAAGTATCAAAAAAAGGAGAGGGTGAGAGAGGTGAGAAGGAGAGATTAATTGGGGGGAAGAGAGAGTGTGTGAGAGAGAGCTATAGGTAATTAGGTGGAAGGTGAAGAGAGAGAGGGATGGGGTGATTGGGGTGAAGAGAGAATGAGAGGGAGAGTTTGAGATTATTAGGGGGTAGGAGAAGAGGGGGAGAGGGGAAAGTATCAACACAAAGAGAAGAGAGATGGGGACAGAGGTGAAGAGAGACATAGAGAGTAATTAGGGGGTGGGGAGAGGGGGAGAGGGAAGTATCTATAAACCCATAGGAGGAGAGAGGTGATCAAGGGTAATTGAGGGAAAGAGAGAGTGTGTGAGAGAGAGCTATAGGTAATTAGGTGGAAGGAGAAGAGAGAGAGGGATGGGGTGATTGGGGTGAAGAGAGAATGAGAGGGAGAGTTTGAGATTATTAGGGGGTAGGAGAAGAGGGGGAGAGGGGAAAGTATCAACAAAGAGAGAAGAGAGATGGGGACAGAGGTGAAGAGAGACATAGAGAGTAATTAGGAGGTGGGGAGAGGGGGAGAGGGAAGTATCTATAAACCCATAGGAGGAGAGAGGTGATCAAGGGTAATTGAGGGAAAGAAATAATGTGAGAGAGAATTGGGTATATTTATCGGATAAGAAGAGAGGGAGAAGAGTAAGTATCAACAAAAGGAGAGAGGGAGAGATGTGGAGAGAGGTGAAGAGAGTGATAGAGAGAGAGGATAATTAGCAGAAGTAGAGGGGAAGAGGGAAGTATTAACAAAGAGATTGACTAGAGAGAGGGTAAGCAGGGGGCTCTCTCCCCATCTCTCCCCCCTCTTCCTTTGTTGATAATCCCTCCCTCTCTCTCCCCCCTCCCCTTCCCCTAATTACCTTCTCTCTAGACCTCTCTCTTTGAACCTCTCTCCTCATCTCTCCCTCTCTCCCTTTGTTGATACTTTCCCACCCCCCTCTCCTCCCAACACCTAATTACCCCCAACTCTCTCTAATTCTCTCTTCCCCAAATGTCATCTCTCTGTCATACCTATCCTTACCTCTAACTTTACCATATGACCCTTTAGGTGTCATTAGGGGTCATATTGTGTCCTAATGAGTCATATGGTGTCCTATGAACCCTTAGGACACCATATGATGTTGTTAGGGGTCATATGGTGTGCTAAGGGTTCATATTGTGTCTTAAAGGGTCATATGGTGTCCTATGACCACTTAGGACACCATATGACTCCTTAAAACACTATATGGTGTTGTTATGGTTCGTATGGTGTCCTAAGGGGTCATATGGTATCCTATGACCCCTTAAGACACCATACAAACCATAACAACACCATATAGTGTTTTAAGGAGTCATATAGTGTCCTATGACCTCCTATGACCCCTTAAGACACCATATGGCATTGTTAGGGTTTGTATGGTGTGCTAAGGGGTCATAAGATATCATATGACCACTGAGGACACCATATGACCCTTAAGGTGTCGTTAGGGGTCATATTGTGTCCTAAGGGGTCATGTATGGTGTCATATGACCCCTTAGGACACCATATGGTGACATCATGGATTGTATGGTGTCCTAAGGGGTCATATGTTGTCCTATGACCCCTTAGGACACCATACGACCCCTTCATATAACATCATATAACCCCTTCAGACACCATATGACCCCTTAGGTATCGTTAGGGGCCATATTGTATCCTAAGGGGTCATATGGTGGCTCGTGACACCATGTGACCCCTTAGGACACCATATCGTGTCATTATGGGTCTTCTTGTGTTCTAAGGGGTCATACAATGTTATATCGTATGGTGTCCTAAGGGGTCATATGGTGTCCTATGACCCTTTAGGATACTATGTGACCCCTTAGGTGTTGTCAGCGGTCGTATTGTGTTCTAATGGGTCATATGGTGTCCTATGACTCCTTAGGACACCATATGACCCATTGGGACACTTTATGGTGCTATGGGTCGTATGTTGTCCTAACGGGTCATATGGTGTCCTATGACCCCTTAGGACACCATTTGGTGTTGTCGTATGGTGTCCTAAGGGGTCATATGGTGTTCTATGACCCCTTAGGATACCATATGACCCCTTAGGACACCCTATGGTGTCGTTAGGGGTCGTATCTTGTGCTAAGGAGTCATATGACCCCTTAGGTGTCATTGGGATTTATTTTATGTCCTAAGGGGTTGTATTGTGTCCTATGGGGTTATATGGTGTCCCATGACCCCTTAGGACACTATACAATGTTGTTAGGGGTCATATTATGTCCTAAGGGGTCATATTGTGTCTTAAGACCCCTTAGGACACCACATGGTGTCATTATGGGTCGTGTGGTGTTCTAAGGGGCCATATGGTGCTCTATTAAGATACCCTATTATGTTGTTATGGGTCGTATGGTCTCCTAAGGGGTCATATGGTGTCCTACGACCCCTTAGGACACCATATGGTGTCATTATGCATCGTATGGTGTCTTAAAGGGTCATATGGTGTCTCATGAACCTTTAGGACACCATATGACACCATAGGACACCATATGATGTTATAAGTCTTATGGTGTTCTGAGGGGTCATATGGTGTTCTATGAGCCTTTAGGACACCATATGGTGTCGTTAGGGGTCGTATGGTGTGTTAAGGGGTCATATGGTATCATATAACCCCTTAGGACACCATATGACCCCTTAGGTATTGTTAGGGGTCATATTGTGTCCTATGACCCCTTAGGACACCATATGGTGTTGTTTTGGGGTTGTATGGTGTGCTAAGGGGTCATATTGTGTCAGAAGGGGTCACAAGACATCGTATGGCCCCTTAGACACCATATGATCCATTAGGTTTTTTTAGGGCTCATGCTATGTCCTAAGAGGTCATATGGTGTCCCATGACCCTTTAGGACACCATATGACCCCTTAGGACATCATATGGTATCGCTATGGGTCTTATGGTGTCTGAAGGGGTCATATGGTGTTCTATAACCCCTTAGGACACCATATGACCCCTTAGGACATTATATGACCCCTTAGGATACCATACAACCCCTTGGGACACCATATGGTATCGCAAGGAGTCGTATGGTGTCCTAAGGGGTCATATGATGTCCTATGAATCCTTAGGACACTATATGACCCATTAGGTGTCATCAGGGGTCTTATTGTATCCTAATGGGTCATATGGTGTCATATGACCCCTTAGGGCACCATATGCTTGGGAGACTATATGGTGCTATGGGTCGTATGGTGTCCTAAGGGGTCATATGGTGTCCTATGACACCTTAGGACATCATATGACCCCTTAGGATACCATTTGGTATTGTTATGTGTCGTATAGTGTCCTATGACCCCTTAGGTGTCATTAGGGTTTATTTTATGTCCTAAGGGGTCGTATTGTGTCCTAAGGGGTCATATGGTGTCCTATGACCCCTTAGGACACTAAATGACATCATTAGGGGTCATATTATGTCCTAAGGGGTCATATTGTGTCTTATGACACCTTAGGACACCACATGGTGTCGTTATGGGTCGTATGGTGTTCTAAGGGGTTATATGGTGTCCTATGACCCCTTAGGACACTAAATGACATCGTTAGGGGTCATATTATGTCCTAAGGGGTCATATTGTGTCTTATGACACCTTAGGACACCACATGGTGTCGTTATGGGTCGTATGGTGTTCTAAGGGGTCATATGGTGTTCTATGACCCCTTAGGACACTATTTTTATGTTGTTATAGGTCGTATGGTCTCCTAAGGGGTCACATGGTGTCCTATGACACCTTAGGACACCATATGGTTTTATTATGCATCGTATGGTGTCCTAAGGGGTCATCTGGTGTTCTATGACCCCTTAGGACACCATATGGTCTCATTAAGGGTCGTATGGTGTGCTAAGGGGTCATATATTGTCCTATGACCCTTTAGAACACCATATGACCCCTTAGGTATTGTTAGGCTTCATTTTGTGTCGTTATGGGTCATATAGTGTCCTATGACCCCTTAGGACACAATATGACCCCTTAGGTATTGTTTCGGGTCATATTGTGTCCTAACGAGTCATATAGTGTCCTACGACCCCTTAGGACACCATATGGTGTCATTTGGGATTGTATGGTGTGCTAAGGGGTCATATTGTGTCCTAAAGATTCCTAAGACATCATATAACCTCTTAGGACACCATATGACCCCTTAGATATCGTTAGGGGTCATATTGTGTCCTAAGGGGTCATATGGTGTCACGTCATATGGTGTCTCGTGACACCATATGACCCCTTAAGACACCACATCGTGTCATTATGGGTCTTCTTGTATTCTAAGGAGTCATATGGTGTTCTAAGGGGTCATATGGTTTTATATGACCCCTTAGGATACCATATGACCCCTTAGGACACCATATAGTGTCGTAAAGGGTCGTATGGTGTTCTAAGGGGTAATATGGTGTTTTATGGGGTCATATGGTTTTGTATGACCCCTTAGGACACTATATGACATTGTTAGGGGTCATATTATGTCCTAAGGGGTCATATTGTGTCTTGTGACCCCTTAGGACACCATATGGTGTTGTTATGGGCCGTATGGTATTCTAAGGGGTCATATGGTGTTCTATGACCCTCTAGGACACCATATTATGTTGTTATGGGTGGTATGGTCTCCTAAGGGGTCATATGGTGTCCTATGACCCCTTAGGATACCATATGACCCCTTAGGACACCATATGGTGTAATTATGTGTCGTATGGTGTCCTAAGGGGTCATATGGTCTTATATGACCCCTTAAGACACCATATGATCCCTTAGGACACCATATGGTGTTGTTAGGGGTCGTATGGTTTGCTAAGGGGTCATATGGTGTCTTATGACCCCTTAGTACACCATACAGTGTCCTTAGGGGTCATATGGTGTCCTATGACCCCTTAGGACTTAATAAGACCCCTTAGGCGTTGTTAGGGGTCATATTATGTCCTACGACCCCTTAGGACACCATATGGTGTTGTTAGGGGTTGTATGGTGTGCTAAGGGGTCATATTGTGTTCTAAAAGTTCCTAGGACATCATATAACCCCTTAGGACACCATATGACCTCTTATGACACCATATCGTGTCATTATGGGTCCTCTTGTGTTCTAAGGGGTCATATGGTGTTATATGACCCCTTAGGATACCATATGACCCCTTAAGAAATCATATGGTGTCGTAAAGGGTGGTATGGTGTCATAAGGGGTCATATGGTTTCCTAAGGGGTCATATGGTGTCCTATGACCCCTTAGGACACTATATGGCATTGTTAGGGGTCATATTATGTCCTAAGGGGTAATATTGTGTCTTATGACCCCTTAAGACATTACATGGTGTCATTATGGGTCATATGGTGTTCTAAGGGGTCATATGGGGTTCTATGACCCTCTAAGACACCATATTATGCTGTTATGGGTTGTATGATCCTCTAAAAGGTCATATGGTGTCCTATGACCCCTTAGGACACCATATAGTGTTATTATGCATCGTAAGGTGTTCTAAGGGGTAATATGGTGTTCTATGACCCCTTAAGACACCATATGACCCCTTAGGACACCATATGGTGTGCTAAGGGGTCATATGGTGTGCTAAGGGGTCAAATGGTGTCCCATGACCCCTTAGAACACCATATGACCCCTTAGGTGTCGTTAGGTGTCATTTTGTGTTATTAGGGGTCATATGGTGTCATATGACCCCTTAAGACACCATATAGTGTCGTTAGGGGTCATATGGTGTCCTATGACCCCTTAGGACATAATATGACTCCTTAGGTGTTGTTAGGGGTCATATTGTGTCCTAATGGGTCATATGGTGTCCTACGACCCCTTAGGACACCATATAGTGTCGTTAGGGTTGTATGTTGTGCTAAGGGGTCATATTGTGTCCTAAAGGTTCCTAAGACATCATATAATCCCTTAGGATACCATATGACTCCTTAGGTATCATTAGGGGTCATATTGTGTCCTAAGGGGTCATATGGTGTCTTCTGACACCATATGACCCCATAGGACACCATATCATGTCATTATGGATCTTCTTGTGTTATAAGGGGTCATATGGTGTTATATAACCCCTTAGGATACCATATGACCCCTTAGGACACCATATGGTGTCGTAAGGAGTCGTATGGTGTTTTGAGGGGTCATATGGTGTCCTATGATCCCTTAGGACACTATATGATCCCTTAGGTGTCATCATGAGTCATATTGTGTCCTAGTGGGTCATATGGCATTCTATGACCCCTTAGGACACCATATGCCCCTTGGGACACTATATGGTTGTATGGGTCATATGGTGTCCTAAGGGGTCATATGGTGTTCTATGACCCCTTAGGACACCATATGACCCTTTAGGATGCTACATTGTGTCATTAGGGGTCGTATGGTGTCCTAAGGGTTCACTTGATGTCTTAGGACCCCTTAGGACACCATATAGTGTCATTAGGGGTCTTATTGTGTCTTAAGGGGTCATATGGTGTTTTATGACCTGTTAGGACACCATATGACCCCTTAGGAGACCATATGGTGTTGTTAGGGATCATATTGTGTCCTAAGGGGTCATATGATGTTCTATGACCCCTTAGGACATGATATAACCCATTAGGAGACCATATATACTAAGTTTCACATAAGGAGAGATATAAGGGTGAAGAGAGATGAAGAACTAAAGAGAGGGAAAATAAATAAAGGACAAGGACATAAATAGAGATATAGATATTAAGGAGTATGAAGTGAGAGGGATAAAAACTAAAGGACAAGGATGGATAGAAAGAGGTAGATATATCTAGATATTAAAAAGGAGAGAGGATGATAGAGATAAACAATGAAGATAAAGGGAGAGGGAGATGAATAGATATAGAGAAAGAGAGAGGTAAAGACAAAGATAAATATATGAAGAGATGGAGAAAAAAGGATAGAAAAGGGTAAAGAGAGAGATAAAAAAAGGAAGAGATAGAGAGATATAAAGGAAGAGAAATATTGATAGATAGTGAAAGAGAGTGAGAAAGAGAGATAGAGATTATAGATAGGGATAGATAGAGAGGGATAGATAGAGAGGGAGAGAGAGAAAGAGGAAGATATAGAGATATATAAAGGCATGATAGAGAAGGATGTGGGGAGAGAGCTGGATATATATAAAGATGGAGAAAATAAAGAGATAAAGGTAGAGAAAGGGAAAGATACTTCAAGAGGGCGATAGAGGAAGAGACAGAGAAGTAGATTAATCATGTATAGAGGAAGATATATAAAGATAGAGGAACATATAAAAAGAGAAATTGATAGGGAAAGAGATGGAGATGTGAAGATGGAGATAGAGATAGATATGGATAGAAAGTGATAGAGAGAGTAAGACAAATGGAGGGAGAGATGGAGTGAATAAGTGAGATTTAGAGATAATGAGATATAAATATACATGAAGATGGATCTATAGGGATATAGAGATAGAGGGGAGAAGATAGAGAGAGAAAGGAGGTGATAGAGACAAGTAATATATAAGTATAGGTAGGATAAGGTAGAGGAGGGAGATAAATAGAGAGAAGAGATATTATTAGAGATAAATATAGATATAAGGAGTGACAATGATGGAGTGGGAGAGGGAGAGATAGGAATAGAAAGATGGAGATATATGCAGAGATGCATGTAACTTGGGAATTTATTTATCTAGATAGGATGAGAAAATAAGTGACATAAGTAGAGAAGAAAGAGATAGATAAAATATATTATATAAGTATAGATAGACAAGTTGTTAGAGTATTCGGGTATTTACTTGATTAATTAAACAATATTTGTTTAATTATTTAAGTTCCCTTTATCTCTTTTACACTTAAGCTAACTTTAGGTGCATAATAATTAATTCTTTTTATTAATTATTATGTGCAAACCTAGGTTTTTTCTTTTAGGGTTTCTTGACCTATTAAAGGTTGAGTTATTTCTTTTCATTGTAAGAAGGATTATTATTGACAATACATTTTTGGAGATTATTGAGCTCTCATCTTTTGGAGCATATTTTACCTATGTTTTTGTTCCTTTTGTGATTTGCTTCCTTGCTTCTCTTTTTAACAGGTTTTTAGCTTGCAGAGATCATTTGGGCTCCTATGGTGTTATATTTTCTCAACTCCAACATGGTATCAGAGCTTTAGATCAGCAACTATCTGTTCTTGTTTTGAGAATTTTTGCATTGGAAGCAGATCTGGGGTTTCAGATTTTTTTTTTACGTACTTAGGGATTGGCCTTTTTTTTACTGAGCACTTTGGGCCTAAACGGACCTCACCATAGTGCTCAGAAGGGCAAAAAACCCCTATGGTCATAAAATTTGACCTATTTTGGTTCTTGAGCCTCTGGGAGTATTTTTCTCAGATCCAGGTCATACGACCCTAGCATGCAAATCGAGAAAAAAATTTCAAAAAAAAAATATTTTGCCTTTTTACGACATGCAGGCCGGATTTTGATTTGTTTGAAAAAAAAATAAAAAAAAATCACACCCCACAGTGAAAAGCAAGTTTTTTTTTTTTTTTTTGGGGGGGGGGGGGGGTGGGGGGGTTCCCATGGTACGCAGGGTATCATGGGGCCCCTGCCATGTTGCAGGCCCCGTACAACCACCGCCGACAGCTTTCCCTGGCCCCCGTCGCTGTTCCTTTGGCCCTCGCCGCCGGTCTCTGGCCCCCTGTCGGCTCCCAACCCCCCGCCACCGATCTTTGGCCCCTTGCCAGCTCCCGGTCCCCCGTCGGCCTCCCTGCAACCATCGGCGGCCTAGCGGCTCTGCCTGCCTCCGTCGGTCCGCTCTGCCCGACCACCCTGACCATCGCTGGTCTACCCGCCCGTCGAAAATCGGTCGACTATCGGCCGACCACCACCCAGCCACTGGAGCTCTGCCTGGCTACCGCCTAGCCACTGGGGAGCCACCAGCCCACCATTGGAGCACCGCTCCCTGGCCACCTCCACTTGAATAGCCACCAGACTACCTTTTTTGCCTCTTTCAAAGGGGGGGTTTGATTTTTTGGCCATATCTTGGGCATACGGAGTCATTTTTTCAAAAATGAATAGGCGTTAGAAAGCTGGTTCCGAGATGAACCTTGTCATGTTGGTAATTTTTTTCAATTTTGCTATTTGACTATGTTTTGTTCTAGTCAAAGTGAGGTCTCTTTTTTGCACTCCAGGAGACGTAGAATGAGCATTCGAACTTCATTTTTCAAAAACTTTATATTTTCGGAAAGAATGTGCTATGTAATTTCCATCCATATGAGTTTTATTTCCAGATTATGCTCCATGCATATTTTTTTTTTTTTTTTTCTTTTCAGCACTCTGGTAGATATCTTGGTTGTTTCAGGTCCTGGGATCTCTTCTCTGGGTAGGATGTCTCTATTTTGGTTCTTGTTTCTATTTCCAATCTTCTTATCATTGTATCTTATATTTATGCAAACACTCTGAGATAAAGTGCCATCATGCATTGTTTACTTGGGATCTTGCACATCTTGTGCCTTGTTGTACATGCACTATTGATAATGTGCCATGAGGGGGTTGATGTTTGCCTTGTTTGCAATCTACCTTTTTGCACTGAGTGTTCCTTCCATGACATTTGCCTCATGATGTGTGTCAAGTGAATGTTCCTTCCACGACGCCATGTACTATCTCAACACCTTTGATGTTCCTGGTTCTTCATCATGCAATTCTTCTTGACCATTCTTTTCAGTGTTCCTATCCCTTTCCTTTTTTAGTATTATGGGGAGATTTGTCCTGTTGGTTCTAATGCTTCTTTGGTTAGATTGATCAGCTCTTCAGGCTTTGGTGTTTTCATGCCATCTGTATCTTTGATTTCAGTTGTTTGCCTTGTTTGCCTTCTGATTTGAGTAGTGTCATTTGAGGGCACTCATACAGATTACAGTCTTCTCTACCTGGTCATGTTCTCTTTCAATGGAGGTTCTTTAGCTCAACAGTTATTCTTCGACAGAGTTTGTAGGTTCTTCATGCTTCAATGGTGTTCTTTTCCATCTCTTTTTGGAGTAGAGTTTTGTTCCCACGTGGTTTTCTCTATTTCTCCAGTTCATAGAGATTTCATTGTATTTGGGTAGCTGATCAGGCCTTGTTGTTGGGACCCATCTTTATTGCTTTCAGTAGTTGTTCAAGGTTTTAGCTTCTCCCTAAGTCTAGCTTAAGGGGGGGTGTTAGAGTATTCAGGTATTTACTTGATTAATTAAATAATATTTGTTTAATTATTTAAGTTCCCTTTATCTCTTTTACACTTAAGCTAACTTTAGGTGCATAATAATTAATTCTTTTATTAATTATTATGTGCAAACCTAGGTTTTCCCTTTTAGGGTTTCTTGACCTATTAAAGGTTGAGTTCTTTCTTTTCATTGTAATAAAGATTATTATTGACAATACATTTTTGGAGATTATTGAGTTCTCATCTTTTGGAGCATATTTTTCCTGTGTTTTTGTTCCTTCTGTGATTTGCTTCCTTGCTTCTTCTTGTAACAGGTTTTTCAGCTTGCAGAGATCATTTGGGCTCCTGTGGTGTTGTATTTTCTCAACTCCAACACAAGTGATAGATAAAGGAGGTGATAGGAAAAAATGAGACTTTGTATGCAAAATTTGTGAGTATTTAAAGTTTTAAAATTGAAGGACTAACTTCAAATGATTATAATTAATTTTTGTTCTATAATATCATCAAACTACATTATCCATTTGATAGGTCTTTGAATTACCTTTCCAACGCTTGTAAAAAATCAAAATTTTGATAAGAAACGCAAACGTTATGCCCATTTTACTAAACTATATTTTTTATGTTGAGAAAAACGGATTTCCGATTTGAAAAAAGTATGACATCACAATGGTGACATCATAAATCAGATATCTGATATTAACGGATATCTGATTTGGTTTGGTATTGCCAAACCAAAGTCAAATTTTGGTCGACCCAAACAAAAAGTCAAAAGCGGATTTTGGCGTGTTTGGAAAGGTTTAAAACACTTTTTTTTTTCCATTGCCACTTTTTGGCCCCCCATGATCTTGCACATACCCATTTCATCTCCAGAAACAACCTTGACTATCCTTTTGGCAACTAGACAAATGCCTTGAGTTTTGGGATCTAATATAGACCCAAAACACCTTTGGCTTTGGGTTGGATGCAATGTAGCTAGGAAGTAGACTTAAAACCAGCTTTTCCATCCCAACTAGACCATAAAAACTGACAAATGATTTTAATAAGGTCCTCATACCCCTTCTTGGAAGGAATCCAACAAGATGAAAAATAAACATGTGAAGCAATGAAAATACAGTTCACTACTTGAACTTTTCCATCTAGTGACAAAAATTTATTATCCCAATTCCTAAATTTGTTCTTCATCTTAGAAATAAACCAACTCCACATTTCAGAAAGAGGGCCACCCAGACCAAAAGGAATGCCCAAATATCGAATAATTTGACCATGCTTAATATGCTTCCAATCTTCAGGGATCCATTGAGGCACATGATCAGACTATATTAAAAGAAATTAGTTTTTGAATAAGCAATCATAGACCCTGACCCTGAGGAGTATAAGTTTAAGACCTCAAGGACATTGTTGATTTCCTATTTTGAATTCTAGAGAAAGAGCATGCTAGCATTAGAAAAATGAGAGTTAAGAACAACCATATTGTTAGGAATGGAGATGTCGTTAATCAAATTCATTTGCTATAGGTTTGCAACAGGTATCCAAGAGTATATGTAGCAAGAACATAGAGAAATGGTACTAAATGATAGCCCTGTTTGATAGAGCATTGAAGAGGGAATAAATCAAATGAATTATTAACTACCAATCGATCATTGAATTTTGAAAAAACATTTGCACATGCTTACACAATTTCAAACCAAAACCCAACCATTGTAGCATTTTAAGGATAAATCTTCATCGCATACTATTGGAATCAATGAACATTGAGAGGGTGGGGGCGGGGGGTGAATTAGTGTTTTGTAATTGACAAACTTATTAAACTGATTCTTAAACCACCATATGCATGAGAATGAATGTAAAGTGTAGAAACATAAAGCAATCAACCACACAACAATAACACCAAGATTTTTACGTGGAAACCTGGAAAGGGAAAAACCATGGTGGGATTTGAACCCACAATAATATTATATTATGGCCAGGAGTATGATAAAATTACATAAAGGGAATGCACTTGCATTCAGGCACACTACCTAGAGCTCACTACTCAAATACAAAAGGGCTACAAATCGGAGGAGGAAGTCTCACCACCTTACAAGTTATTATGATTGATTACAATAATGAATGAAATGAAAAACAACATCTACATATGCCAAAAAGCAGTTCTGGTTAGGCTCAAATTGACTTCTAGAACTGTTCTGCTTATCTACTTTGTTTTCCTGCTTTGTCATATATCGGAGCACCAAAATCTTCACTCAGATTTACCAATATTCACACATTTGCTCATACAAACTTCTCACACTTATCTCATACACCAAAATGCTCAAATGAATCAGTCTTATATATCTGCATCAACAAAATGAATCATTTTTCATGTCGGCTTCTAGAAACTGCATAACACACAACATGAAATGTGTAAGCTTAAGTCGACTCAATCTGTCCACAAATCCATATGCAAACCTAAAAAGAATGATAAGAAGCTTCACACAAGTCAGCCCAATCACCTTGAACATGAAACTAGTCACCGAAATCAACCAAAAGATTCTGCATCACATGTTACACCAAAATAACTCTGCTCTTCTTGAATTACCAGATACCAGACCTTCAATCTAGCTCATGAATCAACACCGAATATCAGGATTATAGAATAATCTACCTTGAACCTCGAATCATTTTCCTCTATCACCGCAACCAAAGTTACACAACCAAAATCAACATATGCACAGGGTAAGTGCACTATGTTGGCATATGTGCAGAGCTTTATGACATGATGATATTGTATGTTGTTATTGATGTCAATATGCTGAAGTATGAACCAGTATATTGATATAAGCAAACTAGCAAGAGAACTGGTATGATGATGTGAACTGGTACATATATGAAAAAGTGAAGCAGTATGTTTGTTCAAGGTGAACCGGTATGTTGGAATGAGAACCGATATATGGGAAGTTTTGTATCGGGGTTTCATTTGGCATGACTACCGGTTGGTAGTCTCAGCTTCAGGGTTTCCAGTTGATGCATTCCAAGCCTGTGTGATTCAACTGATGACATCTTGTGACGAGTTAGCATTGTAATGAAAGATCATATCGTGTTGCCACGTCATCCTTGTGCGCATGAAGGATTTCCTTGAGGATCTTGCATGGAAATTGATCCTATCTACCTCAGGAATGTGTGAAGTCTCTGTAAATGGTGGAGAGCATGTGATGGGTTATCGGCTTCCTGAAGTAGCAAAGAATGAACATTGGAGAACGTCTTGAGACCTGTTCAAGACTATTGCATTCAATGCAGTGTGATTAACGGCCAAGATTGAACCAACTGAATTGTTAAACCTAAATGTTTAGGGTTTAGGGTTTATGCTACCGACCTATCTGTTTCCTATAAGGTTGATGATGTTTTTTATTTTGAAGTTGTTGGCAAATGTTATATGTGTATTCAAGTGAAGAGATACTTGATTCTTGCTAGACCGAAGAAGTGTGTTGGTACCTGCAGAGTGTGATTGCAGAAGCAAAGGAGCTAAAGAGGATCTGTCTTGGCATTGTGTGCTATTATCAGATTAGTGTATTACTTGTTGACTTCTAACCATTTCAACAGATGGAAAATCCCTTAACCGGGTAGCTTTAACAGGCTTTTGTGTAAATCCTTTAACAGGGTGACTCAATTCAATGAGTTCTTCAAATCCTCTTGCGAGGTAACCTTTAACAGGGTTCTAACCTTTAACTAGGTATTTAGCCATCCCTTAACCGAGTGATCCCTAGCAGGATCCGTTCCTAGCAGAACCTATTGTAAAAGTCTTTAACCGGACTAGGCTCCTAACAGAGTAGACTTTAGAAGAGTTCAAAGAATAGCTTGTGGGTATTCATCCCCACCGTGGTTTTTCCCTGTTGGGTTTCCACGTGAAAAATCAGTGTGTCATGTGTGATGCTTTTCATGTGGTGGTTTAGTGTTTTATGTTAAGTGGTAATGCAAGTTGATTCAATGGTCATAAGTATTTTTGATGTAGTACTTGCTTAAGCATTTGGGTGAAGTTGTGAGAAGGTATTAGGTCTTGAATTGATCTGGGTGTTACCGGTTTGTGTTTTTCATAGTCTCACTGTGTTTTATCGATAGTGTCATGACTGAGATCGGTAATGCTGCTTATCGATTAGTGCAGTCTCTGTTGTTTGAATTGCGAATAAAGTTTGTGCCTGTATTGATTCACCCCCCCTCTTAGTATCGGTTTGGTACTAACTATTCATCATTATTCATCACACTAAGATGGTGAACAAAAAAGTGGCCACATGCAAAAAAAATTGAAATTTTTCAAAACTCGTGCATGTTCTATGAAATTTAAAAACGTGCTAGGCTTGGTAACACCAAGCCTAGCCAAAAATAATAAAAAAACAAAAGTTTCCTCAAAACCCATACAGGTTTTGAGGAACATTATATTTAATAATAAAAAACAAGTTCCTCAAAACTCGTAAGGGTTTTGAGGAACAATTTCTCATAACCCGTATTGGTTATACAAAACTAGAAGTTTTGGCCTTAGGTCTACATAACCCATACGGGTTATGAAGAAATAGGAACCAAAGAGGAAGTGGAGAGAGAGAGAGAGAGAGAGACGAGAGAGAGAGAGAGAGAGAGAGAGAGAGAGAGAGAGAGAGAGAGAGAGAGAGAGAGAGAGAGAGAGAGAGAGAGAGAGAGAGAGAGAGAGAGAGAGAGAGAGAGAGGGTAGGAATAGAGCAATAGAGTAGGATAAGTTGAGGGGCAGAGAGAGAGTTAGAGAGAGAGAGAGAGAGAGGGATAGCATAGGATAAGGAGAGGGGCAGGGAGAGAGAGTTAGAGACAGAGAGACAATGTGTACCAAATATGGGCATGAGTAGGGAGTTTGTTGTGAATTGGATCAACAACCTAATAGAGTTATCAAATTCTTCATTAATCATGTTTGTTGGATTGGATGAAAGGACTGAAATACAAAGAGGGGGGGTGAATTAGTATTCCCACAAATTCTAAAACTTTCTCTCAACTTCTTAACCTTTTACTAATATATCAAATTTATCAATTAAGCACATCAACATGAAATAGAAAATGTAGAATAAACCTGAAAACACAACCACAAATGGAACACTAGGATTTATATGTGAAAAACCCAAATGGGAAAAACCACAAAGAGTGTTAGCTCTTAAGATAAAATAACTAGTTATATAGTGTTTACAAAATGGGTGGCTCATCGTCAAATTACAAAAATGGCTCATTGCCAAAATGATCACTACGAGATTACAAAGGCATCTTACTACCAAAATGCTCACTGCAACAAGTATAAATGAACTAAAGAAAGTTGTATCTCCAAATGCATGAAATCAATTCCAGATTAAGCTCAAATCACAACTCAAAAAACTTGAAAAAGATCCGATAAAAGATTTATCTACCACTATCCACAAACATCTACAGTAGATCCGGTGAAGGATTACTGCAACACTGCTCTCCACTCTGACTCTGCTCCAACTGCTTCATTGTCTACACCTTGCACTTCACACACTACTTCATACCACTCATGCCTCATCTTCTATCCATACTTTCTATATATAGTGGAAATCTTAGACATTGAGATAATATACCGGCCAAGCTCAACACGTTATTCAATGAATATTTAATCCAAAATAATGATAACCAAGTCGAACTCCACAAGATCTCTACACACTTCCTTTACACAATTCATTCACTGATGCATATATCTTGATTACCAAGATAGAACAATGGTCAATTGGACCCATAGATGCTGACCCATAAACACAAAACTCCAATCAAAACAACACCAAACTCCAAGATACAAATGCAATGCATACCACAAATATTGAACTAGGAGACCTAAAAGATACAAATGAAATAGCTGATACCAAAACACACAACTGATACTAGGATCACAATAAACATAACTTGGGATTTTGGAGATGAAGATCTTTAGTAAATGACTCTAGTACATATATTCTACACCTTATTGCATCATATCCCAACAATACCAAAATTGCATACATCATCTGCACATACCAACTATGCATACATATACAACATCTGGACCAAACTAGATAACTGGTTTGACATCAATGATAACAATGACAATAATGACAATATTCACACAAGTCTAAAAATCTTACAATGGCTTGGCCAGTTGCGATCATTAGAAAATTCTAATCAAAATAGTATTTGATCAAAAATACAAATTTGCATAATATAATTGCTTTTAAGTGATTTTTTTTTCTATAAAAGAATATTAAAAAGATATATTAAGAGGATCAAACCAGTAAAAATTGTGTAAAAATCTGTTGTGATTTGCAGATTTTGTGTTTTTAATCAAGTGCTCTTTGTATGCAGAATAGATGGTGTATAATAAACCTCTATTGATACTTTTGGGTTTTTGGTTTGGAGGTGCCTTTATTAGGTTGTTGTTTTATATTGTATATATATTTTTATTTTAATTAATATATGTATCTTTTTAATAAATAAAAATTATTGTAAATATAGTAAATTGTTTAAAATAAATAAATAGACCGATTGATAAAGTCAACAAGCATATTGGTGAATTGAAATGTTATTTTATAACTTAAACCTAATGTCTAGTTGTATATTATTTTAGGAATAATAATTACGAATTAATGTTAATGTCAAATATAATTTAGATGTAGATATATAGAAAATTAGTGTTTACAATGTGATAAATATTATAAATTTTGTGTAATTTGAGACATTTATCTGTTTTGGATTTAAGTTATTGAGGATCGAACTTGAACACTATTTAGGAATGAAATATAGCATCTGAGAATGATTTAGTAGAAATTTGCAAACAATAATACCTTGTCTTTGTCTTCTCTATATCTAATTATGCTAAGGAAATGTTTATAAATATCTTAGAGGGGTTTGTTAGATTAGGGTCTCCTAGTTCAACCCTTGATTAGATTAGCTTTATTCTTATCAATGAATAATCAAAGATGGCATTCTTAATCATGTAGACAGTTGTAGGGTAGTAAATTGTATCCCTTTATAAATTCACACTCATTGGTGGTTTTCCTTCATGCCCTTGATTCATGCTTGTTTGTCTTTGATGAATATCCAGAATACTAAGAGGGGAGGGGTGAATTAGTATTCCCTTGAACTTATTTAGACTTATAAGCAACCAATTGCATAACATAATATAAATAGAATAAAGGAAACTGACATAAAACACATGACACCAAATTTATACGTGAAAAACCCAACATGGGAAAAACCACAGAGAGAGTGATCTCTCAAGTATAGTGTAATATGTAACCGATTACACAATACAAGGGGTGGCTCACTGTCGGTGGGGCTCATTATCAATGGGGCTCATTGCCCAAATACAAAAAGGCTCACCACTGGATAGTAGGCTTAAAGCCAAAGTAAAAAAATGAACTACTAGAATTGCATCTGACATATGAATGCCCATGAAATATAGCTCTTTTGAAGTACAAAAACTCTTTTATATCCACTGTACATATACTATCCAACAACATTCACATTCACAATGTTGCACATATACTGCCCAATAACATTTATACTCACAATCTTTTCGCATATACAATATGTACACATTAGTTGTTTTTCAACAACCATATCCTTTTCTTGCACAAATCATTGTTTATATATCCGCACCAAAAAATTTGATAAGTTGGCTCAATCGGAGAAGGGACGAGACCAAAATATCCACACGCAACTACAAAATGACTTCATAAGATGTCGGTTTCAATATTAACTCCAAAATACCTTTTAGAATATGCTTTCTTCATATCTGGATAGGATGAGATCCAAAACCTACCATGTAGAGCATTTCTGGATGGGACCAGACCTAAAATGCCTTATTGGATCACAAAACTTCATGAGATAAATGCAAAAACAAGTATACATACTTTGCACTTATAATACACCAGAGTAAACAACCAAACCATAATATAAGTCGGAACAAACTACGTCAATGACATGCATGCCAGACCAAACACCATCAATGACATCAATGACAACTAACTAACAATCTCTCCCTTTGTCATTGATGGCAACATAAAGTAATAATACATAGGTTTTCTCAAAAGAAAACTGAAATTAAAAAAACTAACTAAAACTATCTGAAAGTGTCACACAAATAACATAACATCGCAATACTCCCTCTTTGATAGCAATCACAAAGGGCAAAAACCAAGAAAATAAATGTTCATAAACTTAACTTCTCCTAAGTGAGACAAACAAAGTCAATTGGAGAATTGCTTAATCTTTTGAACATGCATGGTCCAAGAGTCTTTATGCTTGACCCAATTTGAGATAGCCTTTGTCAAGAACTCAATCTGCACCTGCAAGGGCACATGCATCTATTCTTCTTTTTGTATCGAACTAGGGTTAGAATATTTTAACTATAAAGATTTTGAAAGAGAATGGTTCATTATTGATATGCTTTCACTGCTCATGTCCTGCAATTGAGCTAACAAAATAATGATGTCATCTCTTTGTTGCTGCAACTCATAACATTTTTTGTGTAGCTCTTCAATAACCAATCTGTTGGAACTGAATAGATCTTGGGATAATTGATAGTTGGCATAAGCCTACAAGATCTTGTATTCAATAATGTTCATTTTATCCTTAATACTTTTTGTGGTGTCTATCCACTAAAGATTGTATGAGAAAAGTACATCCCCGTTTGATAAATATGATTGACTTGAGATATGAGTTGAGTGATTTGTTGATGTATGGCCTCACATTTACCCTTAAATTCTTGTAACAACTTCTCTTTGTCTTCTTCTCTATCTTTCTCATATTTTTCCTTTAATATTTCTAAATGATTTTTCAAAAAACTAATAAAAATTTACATTTGTTAGCATCCAGTTCTAATTGACACTCATGCATAGCAACATGAAATGCAGTAAGCAATTATTCAACAATTTTATCTTTCTTTTGACATTCACCTAAAAAGTCTCATCTGGAAGAAGATAGGAAAGCCTCTCCAATTTGATATTTATATACGAGATCAACTTTATAAAAATCAACTACCAGCTTGGAAGAAGTTATGGGTTGAATGTTCAAGGATGAAGCGAACAGACTCTTCCAGGAGTCATCAATTGTACCATAACTGGTACCAATCACAATGCTAGTCTCAAACACTTTTCCACTTGAGTTATTTCCTGAAGTTTCTGTCTTATCTTCTGATGTAGCCTTGGTCTCAAATTCACTATTCTTTTGATTAGTTGTCATTTGTTCTTCCTGACCTTTGTCACTTGATCTTCCAATCTCTTTATCCTTTCTAGAATCAATGTTTGTCGGAGGATCAACAAAAGTTCCATGTGCATCCATTACATCACTTGTAATAGGCATATTATTTATATTGTCAGTATTCACATTCTTAGACTCACCCATAGGGTACCAAAATCAGTAGTGGGTAGCATACCATGATTCGTAGCTATAGTCATTACCTTTTCAGTCATTTTATCCTTAATTTTTTCCTTAGCATCAGGATCACCTAACATAAGATTACCCAAAAATTTCTTTGTCCTCAATTTAGTCTTACAGGCTTCTATAAGACTTACTTTATATTCTTTTGAAAGGGAAAAACCAACAAAATCAAACACCTAATCCTTAATAACTTTTTCTTCCTCTCTTGCAATTTGTCTAATTCCATAATTCAACTAGCATATCTTTTCTAATTTTTTTTGCAACAACATCTACCTTAACACAATAAAAGGATTTCACTATACTATTTTTATCTTCATTATTGGCCTCATTGTAGAGATCACCTACCTCTTTTGGGCTCTCTCCTTATGCAATAGATTCAAATAGGCAGTTTGCATCAAGGGGTCTCTTAAATTTATTGAACTTTGGCTCCCAGATGTGTATCTGGTATTTCTTTGGTTCTTCTTCTTCTTCCTTCGAGTCAATTTCTATTGTTTTCCTCTTTGCTTCTTTCAACTTCTTTCCTTTCGGGGAATCTGATCGAGGAAGTACCTTTAGATCCTTTTGTTTTGCAGAGGCTTTGAATGAGCCAACAAGTCTTCCAAAACACCTATACTCAGTAACCTCCTCTTCAGTTTAATTTTCTTTAGCCATTGTCTCCTAAATGACTTTATGCACATTCTTTTCTTGAGTCTTCTTTGAGTGTTCCATATGAATCTTCAAAGAATTTTTGGATGTAGTTCCAAACCGTTCTTGTGTTTCGTCCACAGAGCTCTTCAAAAATACTTGAGTTGTACCCTTTATCATTTCCTCTATGACTTCATAGCTAAATGGTGGAATCCATATTTTCCTTGACACAATGACTTCCATATAACATTTGTCCATTGTGAATATAAAGGTGATGTCATATTTGTATTTCTCAACCATTTCCCTAGGAATCCTTTGTCTCCTCTGCATATTGAGTTGGAAAAGGGAGAAATAGGAAGTGAATGCATCTTCCCTTGTCGTGTCATCAAAAAATTTCCTTAGCCTATCTGCAATAGGGTGACCTACTAGTCTGGTTGGTGACCAAAGACCTTTTCCTTGGCAAGGAACCTCTTGCAGAAAATAGAACAAGATACACAGTGCCAAGCTTCCATACTTGAAAGGGTGTTTCTTCTTTCTGCACTATGCAAGGTTTTCTAGGAATTTTTACCTTAGGATTTTGAAGAGATCAAAATCCTTGTTAAACTCAACTATCTCATAAGCCATGTTCATTGTCATTGCAAAAATGGAATTATCTTGGTTGGTGAAGTAGAGCTTATTCCCTAGATCATCATTGACAAATATTTTACCATCGTTTTCTTAACGAAAGAGATAGACTGAGAATTCCCATCATAGGTTTCTCTTGTCAGATCTATAACATCCTTGTTCCTTGATGATTTTGGATTAGGAACATCCTCTAAATTTCTCAAACTAGTAATAGCCCTCATTACTTCCTTGGTGATAAGATGGGTCTAATCTAACCACAAAAATGCATTATGGAATCTACGCATTACCAACCTAACCCATTTTTCTTCATAGCAAAAATTCACAAAATCATGCTAGGTATTCAATTTATTTTCTACTAGGGTTTTGAATTCAAGTTTTGCCTAACGATTCTTTGCAGTCATCTTGTTTGTCCACAAATCCAACAATTTCCCATGGTGACTGAATTCATGAAGCTTCACATGAATGTAAGACCATATATCTTTAGCTAGGACAACCCCAATGGGTATGCTTGAAAATGCACCAGCCGGATCAATGTCCATCGCTTTATACAAAGTTTTCTCAAATACTAGATAAGGATTAGTTGCAATATCAATTATAATAGGAGTGGGCATGGTCACAGATCTAACAGATTTCAACTTAGATCAATTCATTGGGAAACCCTAATTATGTTGATTGCCTTCAACACTTACAATGCTTCTTTGATTCATGGTGAGATAATATTTGTCAAGAAATCTTCTTTTAACCTTTCATCCACTAGCTTGCATTAAATGCTTATGCGTTGTCATCCACTACCTCATATTTTGCAATGACATGTTGAAATTTCGTGATGAGTTATGTTTTCAATACACTTAGCTGAACCTTCACACAATCTATTATGCCATTACTGCGACCTCACTTTCTTTGGAAAGGGGAAAGGATATTTCTTTTATTACTCCCCCTAGGCCAAAGCCACAAGTATTTTAGTTTTTGGATGAAGTACCTACACTGGAGCTAGGTGCACCCACAGTTTCTTTCTTACTCCAGATCTTCTTCATATTAGCCTTCACATCTTCTACATTGATCTTGTTTGCTGATTTATTTGGAGCTTTAACCTCATTCCTTTCGCATTCCCTTGTCATGTATCTAGATTTGTTGTAGTTGTAGAATCTAATATTTAATAGAGCTTTTCTTGACTTGTACTGGTTAGCTTTATGTCCAAAAATATTGCATGTATAGCATCTACCCTCGAAGTAATTATGTTTATTTTGATCTATAACAAAATTCCTACATTGATTAGCTTTATAACCATATTTATTGCATGCATAACATCTATCGGAGAAGTAATTAGAATTTTGATTCATACCATTCCTACATTCTACTACCTTATGACCTATATTTTTTTGTATTTATAACAATATCCATTAAAGAAGGTATTCCTTTTACTTACCTATTGGTCTACCGATGACTTACCTTTATCCTCCTTAGTGGATTTATTGGACTCTATTGCTTTTGCTGGAAGTGGATCCTCTTTGTAATTCATGTTGGATTGTGAACACTTTCTGAATTCTACTCTTGAATCCTTTTTGTTTTCCAAAGGCTTCTTTACATCCATCCTCTTGTTAGACTTACTTGAATTGGGTTTTCTCTCTTGCTTCTTTGCTTTCTCTAGATCTACCTTTAGAGTTGCCACTTCTTATTTTAGTTTTTTGCATTCCTCTGATTTGAATTTCATTTTGTTTAAGTACTCCTTTGTCTTATCATTGTCTTAACTTTTAACTTTCAGATCTATGATAGTATTATTTGCTTTCTTGAGCTTTCACTAACTTCTTTATGCCTTATTATTAACTTCCGGATTTTTGCATTCATTTGTTAGTTGGATATTTTCTTTCAGATCTTTGTTTTCACTTTCTACAACTTCAAGAGAATTCCTAAGATCTTTTCTTAAATCCATAAGTTCAACTTTTTGGATCTCCTTCGAGTGGTTAAACTCTTCCAAAGGACCTGGCTTTGATACCAATTGTTGAATATCTAGAATATTGAGAGGGGAGGGGTGAATCAATATTCCCTTTAACTTGTTTAAACTTATAAATAACCAATTGCTTAACATAATTTAAATACAATTAAGGAAATTAAGACAAAACACATGACACCAAATTTATACGTGAAAAACCCAACATGGGAAAAACCACAGAGAGAGTGATCTCTCGAGTATAGTGTAATATGTAACTTGTTACACAGTACAAGAGGTGGCTCACTACCATTGGGGATCACTGCCAAAATACAAAAAGGCTCATTGCTAGATAATAGGCTCAAAGACGGGGTACAAAAATGAACTGCTAGAATTGCATCTGACATATGAATGGATTTTAGTTCTATTGAAGTGTACAAATTATTTTATATCCATTGTATATATATTGCCCAACGACATTCACATTCACAATATTTTTACAAGTACAATATGTACACATTAGTTGTTTTTCAACAAGCATATCCTTGTCTTGCACAAACTATTGTTTATATATCTACACCAAAAAAATTGATGTTGACTCAACCAAAGAAGGGATGAGACCAAAATATCCAAACACAACTGCAAAAATACTCCATAATATTTCAACTTTAATCTTAACTCAAAAATACCTTATATAATACACTCATTGACCTTGGTTTTGGCTCAAAAATCCAAGACTATGATGCCCAATGTCCTAGTCCTCCTAGACTATGGCACTTAGTGCCCTATTCCAACCTTTTCAGGCCTAAATTTAAATCTCTAATGACTAGGAAAAGACAAACTGGTAAGTTCTCCTTGATGTCATGATTCTTGAAAATTAAATACCAAACATGTAAGTTGTTTATAAATACAACTCCCGTCCACTCAATTGAACATCTCTCTACAAGCATTCATTCTCTTATCACTCCAATTGAGCAATATAATCAAGCATCTTTGAGGCATTAGAGGAGAGATTTGAAGACAATTATTCAAGCATTCAAATTCAACAACTATCATGATCAAGTTTATGTGTTCCTCTATGAATGAAGGCATGTATTTTTTTTTATCAAGCAACATAAAACTTTAGGAAGGCTTTAAGGCAAAAATACATAGCAAACATACTATTTGTCAATTCAACATTTTCTTAAGGTTTTCAACCTCTTCCCTACTAGGAATAAGTTTTCTCACATCACATCACACCTATAGTGGAGGTTAATTCCTACCTCAGGTTTGACTTAGGAAAACTCCTATACAACATAATATTTTTCTCTCTTTTATATCTATAGATTTCAGATCCAAGAACCAAAGATTGCAAATTTGTAGATAGTATACTATTGTTGGCATGAGACATTGCACAGGTCATCAGGTATTGCATTTATGGAAACCCAAGTCATTAATCCCATCCATATTGTGTGATTTGATCATACTGGAAGGTAGATTGAAGATTGGTTCAAGTTCAACAAGCTAGAACAAAGTATACGATAGAGATCAATATTTTGATTGGTACATATTTTTGGGTTATCATTTTGTATTGTAGATTTCAAGGAAGGTATATGGATATCTAGATTTCTCTATTCCAGAGTTTTAGCCTTTGGTGGTGATTGGTTCATGAGCTAGAAGCCTCTGTGTATCGATTTTCTGTTTGGAAATGCAAAATGGTAGTCTTGTGTTGATCATCCTTATGTAGATTATATGGATCAATTTTGGTGATGGTTTTTGTGATCTAGATATTTTGTCCGAGGGTTGAGGTAGCGTGTGGATAATTTTTTTGGTTCGCATTGGTATTTGAGGTCGGATTGAGCCAACTATGTGGACATGTTTCAATGTTGTTCTAAGTGTTTTCTAACTAGCAATGGATATGATTTCTTGTTGCGGATATACAAGATCAAATTTTATGATCATTTTGGGTATTGGTGGGTATGCAAAAGGTGGTGATCATTTGTGTCCAGTTTCACGTGCACATGTTAGATATTTGTGCTCTAGATTATTGTAGAATAGTGAATCAAAGCAGTAAAAGGCAGAATATGAAACTTTTGTAAAATGTTCTTAACCAAAACTATAATTAGGCATTTGTAGATGCTATTATTCATTCATGTACTTCAGTGATTGGTTGTAATTCATTTGTAGGCAATGAGCCTCTCTTTCTTGAGCTGTGGGCTCTAGGCAGTGTGCTTGAATGCATGTGCATTCTCATTTTAAAACTTTATATTTGAGTATACTCATTTATGGGTCTCATTCCCACAGTGGTTTTTCCCTTGATCGGGTTTCCATGTATAAAATATTTGTGTCATTGTGTTGTGTTTAATTGCTTTGTGTTCTTGCATCTTTCTTTTGGTTCAATGTATTAATTAGTTGAAATAATAGATTAATAAAGAAAGATTTTAGAATGTCGATTCACCCCCCCTCTTGGTGTTCCTTGATTCCAATAATTAGTATCAGAGCGTAGTTCCTCAAAATAAGTCTAATAGCTTAAGGATGATAGGGGAAAGTGATTCAATGGATTCCAGTAGTCTTTAACAATAGCTTCTAGTTTCACTTAATAATCTTGATGAGTCCAAAGTTCAATTTTGGGAATTGCAAGGAAATCTTAAGGATGTTGAGTATTTCATTCAGTCATTGAAAGAGAAACTAAATAAGTCCAGGGAAAAGAGAAATGAACTCTATGATTAGCTAAAGTAGAAAGAAAGCCAAACCATATATGAAGATCACTTGCATCAAGCCTTGAAGAAGAACAATAAAAGAATGTGAGAAGCTTGGAAAAGACAATGCTATCCTGAAGCATGAGATGGAATCTATAGTGATGGGGTTGACCAAGGAGATTTAAGGAAGGAAGAACAGTGAAGAGAACCTTACTCAGTCCTTGAAAGATAGATCCGATGAATGTTGTGGACTTAATTGTGAGATTGATTAGCTAAAGCTTGAACTGCTACAATCCAAAAACAACAAGGAAGAGCTTGAAAGATAGATTGTCATTTTTAGGGATGAACTTTCTATTGAAAATGAGTACAAGGAAAAGTTCAAGATTAGCTCAGCTAAACTTGATGTGTTGCTTCAAAGCTAGAAGAATGGAGATGACAAGTGAGGTCTTGGATTTGAGAAAGGTGAAAGCTCCAGATCTAGTCAAAGCAATCCTAAGTAAGAATATCAAAAGAACAAAGCTAAAAGGTCTCCAATAAGACAACCTAATGCTCAAAGTTCAATGGTAACTAATTTTTTTGTAATAAATTTGGTCATAAGGCTAGTCAATGTATAAGAATAAATAAAAATGGTCCATCTTTCTCTAGTTAGTGTTTCAATTGCAATATGTATTGTCATAAATCAAGTGAATGCAAAAGTATGATGAATAAATTTCCAAATAGAAGGAATGTTAGATGTTATGCATGTAATAGATTTGGCCACGCTTCTAATTAGTGCAAATCAAGAGGAAATCAAGTGAATTATAGACAAAGAAATGTTGTGTACTATAATTGCAACAAATTTGGTCACATCACAAGATTTTGTAGAAGCGAGAATGTGAATAGGAATGGTTTGGTAGACACTAACAAGAATATGCAGACAAATGATAAAGGAAAAGAAAAAGTGGATGAGATCAAGAATCAAATGAAGAAGGCATGGGTAAAGAAGAGTGATTCTAATGCAGGAAGTGGGTCCGCACTTGAATCTGGTGCTGGAAATTCCTTTGGGAATTAATTGAAGGTCTCTGGCATAGGGGGAGTTTTCAAGAAGATCATATTCTCCCCTACTAGAAGTTGGTGCCAGAATACGATAGATTGTAAGAAGTTGTATTTTGATATTGTAGATGTTTTGGAAGAATTTTCAAGAGAGATTGAGTGTTATGATCTGCAGGAGAATTTTTTTGAGCAGCCTGTGAAAGAAGGGTATCCAAAAGGTTTAGGGAAAACGTATTTATTACACCAAAATGTTAGATATGCGAATGATAAAAGGCAACTCAACTGTCTCATTTGTCACTTTTCATTTGAAGAGAAAGAGGTTTAGAGTGCTCTACAAGAAGATTTCCTAGTGATCGAAGTGTGAATAAGATTCTCGCATGAAACCTTAGTCTGACGAAGTAATTTATTCTAGCATCGTAAATTGTACACCCTTAGTTAGGTGGTACAATTTCATGCTTAGGTTAGCACCTGCCTTAGTGTGTTTGCATCTTGTATTTCAAAATCCCTTTAAGCATTTAATTAATTAATTCAATTAAATATAAAGTCTTCTTTCATCACCCTACATAAAATTGGGCCCTTAAACATAAGTATGCCCCTTTTAATTTTATTCTCCCAATTAATTATTTCATCAAAAACCCTAATTATGTCCTATTTTGACCTTCAAGGCCCAATTTTGCATATCAAAACACCTCAAATTTCCACATACTCCTGGAATTGACTTTAGAATCACAATATCTTACTTCCTCATAAATTTGGCAAAAAGTCAAGAGGCGGTCTCTTCGTTTCAACTTTTTCTCCCTGAATTTTGGGAGCATGGTTTAGTGGTATTTTACTGCTTGAATCCAATAAACTGAGAAAAGATATCATTTCTAGGTTACCCTATGACCCAAAATAGAGTTAGGGTTTCATATATATAGCCTTTTCTTTACTCATTTGAAGGATTCATTCTCTAGAAATTGAAGGAGCCTCTTATGAAGTGAAAGTGCAGGTTATGTGTGTTGGAATCCAAGAACACTGAGAGGGGGGGTGAATTAGTGTTCTACCGGTGAGATCAATTTTAACCTTATTAACAAAGTATTTAAGTAACCGATAACCATAAAAGAATATAACAAAAAGTAGAAATGAAGCGACCACAAGAACATACACAATAACACAAAGATTTATACGTGGAAAAAATCAAAGAGGAAAAAACATGGTGGGATTGGTGACCCACAATATCTATCCATTGGCCAAATGAATAAATTTTACAATAGGGGCTTGTACATATAGAAAATCCAACAACCTAGAGCGCATTGTTCATCACAAAAGGAGCCTCACTGACTACAAACACCAAATATGGAGTTACACACAAAATTATGAACTCAGAGAATGCATCTACTATGTTGGATGAGTTCTGGTTCAAGCACTATCTATACCGGTTTTCACTGTGTCCTCCCTTACCGGTAACTTACTTCGCATCCCAAACCTCTAAACCAATAATCAAGACCGACTACAAAATATTATATTTGCATCTAGTCGATCAACATTGCTCGCACAATATCATATCACTATATATTCCTTCTATCTGTGTGTATCTAAAATAAAGTAACTGGGCTGACTTAAATACCCTTCCTAATCACAAACATAAATGCCTTATGTCAGCTTACAATGATATTGCAAGCTATTTACATGTCGGGCTAGAAAAAAATAAATGCATTGAACTTCATGACCAATGCCACTGATTGCTACCGTGTAAACCTGTCAGATCAATCTCCTATGTCAACCTCATATACTGGTTCCTAGTTTGTCAGTTTCCCTAAATGTCGGATGTAATATCATGAATATCGGTGAGTACCAGTTAAGTGTCCAACCAAAAATGACATGCGTTGCCTCAATGACAACACAACTAAACTAGATGAGTTTCAATTTCCAACAATCTCCCCCTTTGGCATTGATGGCAACACTCGTGTGAAAAAATGGATCACTGAAGTACTGTCCCAGTTCCTCCCAAAATTGATGACCAAAACTGACCCTGCTCCCTCTGAGTTATACATTACTTCTTATGACCCTTAAAAATTTTCACATCAACCTCTCCCCCTTTGATATCAATGACAAAGACCGGGGCAAATAAATGAAAGAATGAAATCAAAATGTGTTTACTGGATCTAGATGTACTTGAATATATCTAGGTAAGCACCCTTCAAAAATCCTAAGTATGTATCCCAACCAGTTTTCAATGTTCCCAAAATAGATACAAACCCATTAAGAATCTATGCATGTAGTTCTTCTTTTCTTAGGTCTTCTGGTGTGGGTTTATTCATCAATTCTATACTTTCCCACTTATCAAGTAACAAAGTGTCAACCACAGACTAACCAATCCTCTTAATTCCCTAGCTCGCCAGATTAATTTATCCATATATTTCTCCAAGGTTGATATCTCTGATTCTGTAACCAAAATTTGACCATCAATAACACTGGTCAATGACTGAGTACCACCAAAATTGTTAGCCATATGTTCCAAGTGGGACTTTGCCACTTTTATTTTTACGTCCAAGTCAGTTGTAAGTTTATCAGTGTTAGTATAGGACCTATATATACAACTGCATTGATTAAGAGCCTCATCAATCTTTGTTAGTTCCTCTATCATCTTGATCTTGACTGATGTGATCATATTGTCATAGGTGACCTTCCTAGTTGCATCGTACATGTCTTTTAATTGTCAGTTTGATATCTATTGAAGAGTTTGAAACTCTTTTGCAATTTTTTCAGTCAAACTCTTAAGCTTACTAGAGGGGCTAGCTACCCAACTAGTGTATCCTAGAATTAGCTTTTGTAGAACTGGAATGACCTACCCAATGACTTGGTTGTCTTTTGATCCTTCCTTCCTTAACTTCTGAGCTGCAACAAAAATCAATTAAAAAATTCTCAGTTGCTCAATATTCCTTTGTCCAAAATCAACTTGACCAAATGAGCCAAGTGCCAACAATGAATGACTAGACTCTCCAACCTACTGACTGGCACCGGTGGCTTTGCCACTTGGTGCATTAACCTGCTCAACCTTAGCCTCTTCTATATGTACATTTGTTTCCATAGGTTCAATATCCTCAACCTATTTATTGTTTGTATCCACATCAATAACCTCTACATCTAGAATGTTCTATTCTGGTGTATCCTACTTATCCTGTACAGCTTCAATGTTATCTATCAGTTTCTCTATATTATGTACATGTGATACTGCCAGAGGAATATCCTCTGTTAGTTTCTGCTCCAAAACCAGTGAATCCAAACCTAATGTACCTTTCCCCTTACCATAAAATGAGATGTCTTGAATACCAGACTTAGGAGGGAATATCAGTGGAGTAAAGAAATCAGGTTTATCTACAAAGAATTTTAACCATGCCTCATGGGTATCATTAACTATTCATTTACTCTACCTACCATGAGACTCACATGTTGGTGTCTACTCTGGAAAATTATTTTATTTGCATATTCTAGACATTGTTGCATCTCCTCATCAGTTATATCACCACAAGCAATCAATAACTCCTGCATCTTTATATATTTATCCCCTTCAACTTGAGATAGTCTCCTAGCATCTAGCTTATTGTACAAATCTCCTGGTATTTGTTTTTCAATCTCAAGTAATGCTTTCTTATATATATCTACGTATAACAAAACTACTTCCTCAATCTCTATTTATTCCTTATCATCCATATGTACACAGTAATGCTGGATATTGCTCAAAATTCCATCTTTAGTTATTTGATCATGTAGTGTCAAAAAATTTCTAACCCTAGAAATTTTTGACTACATTAGGGTCCTCATGCACGGGAGTTTGAATCCTCTTGCCTGATCAGAGACTAGATATTTCTCAACCCTTGGAAACAAATTCTTTCTTGGCCTTTGCATCACCCCGTTCACACCAGGGGCATGATGTCATTGTCCCCCCTTGGACAAGGACGTGGCACCCTTGTCCTTACAGGATAGGGACATGGTTCCCCTTTCCATTCCCTATTTTAGGGCAGGACCCTTCCTAGGGTTGCATTGTTGGTTATGCATTAGGAGGGAAACTCCCCCGATGTTAGCTTGTGATGAAAATCAAATCCACTAACATGTATTTAAGGGGAATTAATCCTCTCATTTGCATAAGTTGGAAAGGTTGAAGTTGGATAAGTTGAAGTTTCATAAGCGATCGAGCATTCAAGAGCATTCAAGCATTAAAGCATTCTTTTCTAGTATTGAGCATTCTCAAGTCTCCCTTCAAGGATAGGTGTTGCGTTCAAGTCAAGGATTCAACCTTTGAAGAGGAGATTGATTCCAACATTCAATTCCACACAAGCACTTCTATCAGCATTTCCGTTACAACCTCCCTTGAGGTGATTTACAATTCAGTCCTTCATTTAGAGCTACTTGCAAGTACTTTCTTTCATTACTTGGTTAATTCCAAAACTGGGGTTTGACCTAAAGGAAAACCCCCAATCCCAACCCATTTTCCGCTCTTTTATGTGTGTAGGTTGTAGGTGCACCGCTTTAATTTCAGATTCAGGCTCCATTTGTAGAGGCGAAAAAAACCTTTTTGTTTCATAGATTTTTTGGAGGACCATGTATGTTCCCACCATAGTCCGAGCAACTTTTCCTCAAATTCGCAGGCGACTTCATCTTGACATATTATTGCTAGATCCAGGTGCACAAATTCATCCCATATTCTGATCTCAAGTTATAATCAATTCTTTGTCACTTTTTCACTACATAATTCAATCCTTTACATTTCAAATAAGGAAGAGGGGATCAACTTATCATTCCCATTTTATTTAGAATTGAATCTTCATCCTTGAAGGTTGGATCTAGTGAATTTCCTCTCCTCTTCCAAATGTAACATGGTGAAAAGTGTTTGAAGGGTAATCAATAGTAAAACTCTCATCTCTCTTTTAGGGAAAGGGTAGTTTTCCTCTTGATCTATCATTCACCATTTTCTCACATTACAGATCAATCAATTCAACAATTGAGAGAGGAGGAATGACTTCAATACTCTTATCGGATTCGAGAGGTACATCTATATCTGATTTCTTCTTCTTGTCGGGAGTAGAAGTAGACTCCTTAACCAGTTTCCTCTTCTCTGTGGGTTTCCTCTCCTTCAAAATTTTCTTTAGGGCTATCGGAGGGGTGACCTTTACTTTCTATTTCTTTCCTTCCTCAGGCTTCTTCCTTTGTATCCTGATGTAATTCCGGGCAATCTTTGGGGGCACAACATCAATATCGAAACTAGATTCAATAGGGACAATATAAGTTTCCGATTTCTTTCTCTTCAATACACCCTTGCCAGTTGTTGATACCAATGGAGTCTGAACTGCCGCTGGAGATGACCCTTCTACTAGTCCAATGATCTATTTGATTCAGAGGACATTTTCTCCACAACTTCCCTAACCTTCTTGATTTTTCCTTCCCTTCTCTTCTCGCTAAAACCTATCTTAACTTCTGATTCCTTTTGTTTTGTTCTCCCAAAGGTTTTCTTAGCTTCATCAACTGGGGCATCAAAAAGAGTGAATATAAGTCCAAGATCTCAACATCAACCTCATAGCCCATCTCAATGATCTAGACCTTTCGTGGTTGCACTGCCTTCATCCATGTTTCATCCTTCTTCACCATAAAGGAGATTTCTATAGAGTACTAGTGTAGGAGCACTAAGACATGTGTCTACTCTCATTTTTTTTGGCATGTGTCTACATCATTTTGATTCATGGTTATGTTGGGAATAGAATTTGTGTGCGTGTGTGTTTGAAGGCCTATTGATTAGGCCTAGAGAATGTAATAAGCTCTTGTATGGGAATTCTATAAGTATTTTTGATGTTTAGGGGTCTAAAATGTGTAGTATGTTCATTCTTGACCTTTGGTGTGAAGGCAAGATCAATTTGTAAAAAGTTGTCAAAAGTTGCAAAGTTGCAATTGTTGTCTTAAGCAACTTTTCTTGCAACATTTTCAAATATGGTTACTCCAATGGTTGGTTGGTTTCTTGTATGCATTGGAGGAAGTTGGAGGAGTTCCTTGGCGTGATATAATCTTGGAGGAACGATGCCTACTAGGAGAGAAGCGATCTTGAATGAAATCCTTGTCTTCAAACAAAATGGTTACTGAGTTTTTTCTGCATTTTCCTTGAATTCCTATTCTTGTATGATTCCTAGCGATTGGTGGGCATGAATTAAGAATTTGGCAAGTTGTAGCAAAGGTTCACCAATCATTTGGAATTGATCTGAGGTCTTGAAACATTTGGGTTTGAGAGAAAGAGAATTTTCCATCCCACTGGCCTGGTAAAACCCTCAAACCAAGGGTTTGGATGCAAACAATGGCACAAATCAACATCTTAAATTAAATTTGAAATCATCCCCTAGAAGATAGAAATTTGAATTTAAAATTAGGGCTGAAAATGACCTCTTAATTTTAAAATTTTGAAAATCAAAATTAAAATTAGGGTTGTCCAAATCTAACCTCTAAATTAAAATTTTAAAATTTTGAAATGTTGAAGAAATCATTTTAATTTTAAAAATCAGGGTATATGTAGTTAACCACTTAATTTTAGAATTTAAACTGAAAATGGAAATGTTAAAATTCAGATTTTTTTTCGACCTTAGGGTGACCTAAAATTAATTAAATTTCACAAATCTCTATAATTGTGTAGAAAAATACAATAAAAAAAGGCTCCCAAAATTTGAGTAGAAAAAGTTGGGCCAAGTTGGTAGCAGCACGGTCTAAACAAATGGTCTGACCAACTTTTTACAAAACTTTTGGGGAAGCAAGCTATTGTGATTTTAATGTGAATTCTAGAAGGATATGTGAATTGGAGATGTCTAGATATGTGAAAATAAGCCTTGAAGGTTGAAATAGGACACACTTAGGGTGTTTGATAAAATGATTAATTGAAATAACAACAAAAAGGGCACACTTAAGGACCGACTTGTTGGCAATTGACACTCATCCGGTGATTTATGGTTTAGGCTTGTCATTGATGGCAACTCTTCTTGGAGATTTGATCATGTGGTCGTAATTCTTCTTATCTGGAAGCAAGTGTTAACTGATAGCGAGTTAACTAGTAAATTAGGATTATTCCAGTACAGTTTTGATCCATAAAGATTTTCGGTGATTGCAGTGATATTGGTGACTAAGTTCGAGGTGAAAATGATGAGGCCGACATTGGTAAAGCATTTTGGAAAATTATTTTGGTTCGGTGATATGTTTTGTTAGAGATTGAAGCCAACTTGAAGTGACATGTTACATTTTTGATAGCCGACTTGGAGGAGATTATTTTTGATATGACCAGATATATAAGATTGAATTGGTGATTTGTTTTTGGAGTATTACTATTGTGGTGATCTGTTTTAGTGTTATTGAGCGCAGTTTCATGTGTGCATTTGATTCCCAGGTGATCTGGTAGCCGACTGAGATAGAAACAAAGCACAATACAGTCAGAGATCTTGTGCTTACTCGGAACTCATTCTTGAATTGTTAGATGTTATTTCAAAGTTCTTTAATTATATTTCCCCATTGCAATTAAATTGTAAGTCACTGAGACTTCCCTGAAGGTTGTAGCCTTCTTGGTCATTGTAATTGAGTAGTGAGCCTAAATGCAAGTGCATCCCCCGTCTATGTAATATTTATGTACTTTTGGCCATAGTATATGAATATTGTGGGTTCCAGCCCCATCATGGTTTTTCCATTTCCGGGTTTCCACGTAAAATTTTTGGTGTTGTGGATATGTGGTTTATTTATTGCTTGCTTATGTTCTTTACTGTTATACATTGCTAACTGGTGGATAAAGAATAATTTTTTGAGTGTGATTTCTGATAGAACACTGACTCACCCCCTCTTAGTGTTCTTTGATTCTAACATGACTTTTACGACGTTTATTGTTTCAAGCTAGGGTTGTCTTTGCACCAAAAGATTGACCTGTCAATGCCCAATACAATCACTAGAGTTAAATAATCCATAGGAGGCTATAAACCATGTCATGAATCCCCACAAGGGACGTTGTCCCACTACCAACAATCCCCCTCCCAACGTCACTCACTATGGTCTGCATGATTTGAACCTGTGACCAAGCTTTGATACCAATTGTTAGGATAACCGCTGGACAACTGAGAGGAGGGGTGAATTAGTTGTCTACAAATTATGTGAATTAAAGCACTTAACACCTTTTACCGGAATATAAGAAAATAGATACTGGAATAACTGATAAAGAATTAATGCATAATTGAAAACTAGAGAATCAATACCATAACACATAACACCACGGTTTGTACGTGGAAAGCCTGGTAAAGGGAAAAACCATGGTGAGAAATCCTACCCACAGTCAGATGATACTTCTGGAGAAAGTATATGATTACAATAGGGGCTTGCACATGTAGGAAGGCACACTACCTAGAGCGTACTACTCATCACAATGGAGTCTTACTGACTACAAAAGAGGTCAACCACCTCAAAATATTTGGACAAAAATTGGGAAAGAAGAATTGCCTATGATAACATTAAACATGCCAGATTATAGTTTTGGTTAATGTCAATACCAGAGGTCTAAAACCTCTTACATAAACCCAACTCGATCACCTATGATCGACCAAATCCTCTGCACAAATGATTATTACATTATTTGCTCCTTGCCTATGATCTACAATGAGATGTTACAAATATTTATACAAGGCCCGGACCTAAACAATTAGGTTAGCCACTCAAATAATAATTCCATAGATCCATTACATAATCCTGAAATAAAATCATAAAACATGTCAGCCTAAGGCCAAACAAACATCATCCAATCAATAAAACACCCCAGAAGCACATCAAAAGGATCCACCAACACGTTTCATGAAACTGATCCATAACCTAGATAGTACTGGACCTAAATTAGATCCACACATGCCAAATAAATGACACCAATCATTCAAGGCATGAATACAATCACCATTATCATCCTGAATCTCTTCTAGAAGCTTCACCAACACCACCTAGCATTATATCAAAGATCTTCAATAAAGCTCTGTCGATGAAACCCTTACCAGACCTACAAAGAAGGCTTACTAGAACATAAGATAGCATTTTATCATCAAGTCAATACCAACTGACTAAAACATACTTCAAAAGCATATGAACCATTCATACAAACTTATTCTATCATTCAGATTATATTGGTGACAATCAATTGATAATCTTCCCAATCCAATCCTTCTACTGGAAGCCAATAAATAACCATAACAACTAGTGTTGACATCAATGAAAAAACATCAATGCAACATATAATCAATTCCTTCATATTGTCAACAATCTCCCCCTTTGGCATTGATGGCAACACTAGATGTGAAAAAATATCCAAGTGCCAAGAAATGCCAAACAAGTCTCCCCCTATGGAAGACAACCAACAATCTCCCATAAAATGATATAACAATGAAGCTCTGAACCAAATTTGAATCAAAAGACCAAATACCACCAAAATCACTGCCAAACTCCCCCTAAGGAGTACAATCAATCTAAAAAATAAATAGCAATGGTTTTTCACATATATTCCTCCTCATTTGATAGCAATGCCAAAGATATAACATAAATATAAAACAAAATATGAAAACTCTAAATCTCAAGGCTGACTACTCCCCCTGAATAGTAGCATTATTTCATCAATCCAGAGCAAAAGATAGCTCTGATAATTCATACTAGACTGATGCACATCTGCATCATTTAAGTCTCTATCAGAGGGTGGAAACCCCCAATCTATCTCTCAAATGCTCAAATTATTCTCGGGACAAAGTTTTAGTGAAGATGTTTGCTATCTGTTCTTTAGTGTTCACATAAACTAGTCTAAATTCTTTTGCTTCCACTCCTTCAAAAATTTATACTTGATTGATATGTGCTTAGTCTTGGAGTGAAATATCATATTCTTTGATATGTCAATAGCTCGAGAGTTATCACAATGAATAACAACCAGATCATTACAACTCACATGTATATCCTTCAACATCTGTTTCATCCATAGAACTTGAGTGCAATTAGTTGCGGTTGCAGCATATTCAGCTTCAATAGTAGATAAAGAAATGCATGACTACTTCTTGTTGATCCATGAAACCAACTTTTTCCCAAGGAAGAATGCTCCACCGGATGTACTCCTCCAGTCATCAACATCACTTGGCCAATCTGCATCTATATATGCACATAAAGTAAATTCATCATCTTTAGGGTACCATAAAGCATGTTCAATTGTTCCTTGCAAATACTGGAATATCTTTTTTATTGGAATTTCATGATTTTCTCTTGGATTACTTTGAAATCTTGATACAATACTGACTGCATTCATTATATTTGGTCTAGTATGAGTTAAATATAGCAAACCACCAATCATGGAATAATATCTTGTAGGATTTACTAGAGGGGACACATCTTTAATTGACAAATTTTCACTTGTAACCATAGGAGTACTAACCAGTTTGGAGTGTTTCATACCAAATTTATTCAATAATTCCTTTAGATACTTAGTTTGATAGATAAATATGCCTTTGTGAGTTTGAGTAATTTGTAAACCTAGAAAAAATCTTATTTCTCCAGTCATAGACATTTCAAATTCACTCGTCATATTATCAGAGAATTCCATGCACAATTTTTCTTCACCTCCAAAAAGGATATCATCAACAAATACTTCAATAATCAGAATATCATCATTACTATTCTTATAATATAGGTTACTATCAACATTAGCTTTTATAAAATCAAGCTTCAAAAGATACTTATCCAACCTTGCATACCAAGCTCTAGGAGCGTGTTTTAATCCATATAGGGCTTTCCTTAATTTGTAAACCATATTTTTATGTTATGTCGGTAAAAATTCATTAGGTTTCTCAATAAAGACGTCCTCTTTAATTTATACATTCAGAAATGCACACTTAACATCCATTTGATAGACCTTGTAGTTCTTATAGGCCACATAAGCAAGAAATAGTCTAACAACTTCAATTCTAGCTACCAGTACAAAAGTTTCACCATAATAAATTCCTTCCTTCTGAGAATATCCTTTGCAGACCAATCTAGCCTTGATTCTTACAACTTGTCCATCCCCATTCAGTTTGTTTCTAAAAACCCATTTAGTTCCAATGACATTCTTATTTTCACATCGGGGAACCAAATTCCAAGTATTGTTCTTTTCTATCTGATCTAATTCATCTTCCATAGCTTTCATCCAACATTCATCTTTACAAGCTTCAATTACTGATACCAGTTCAATATGAGAAATGAAACATACCTCTTGATTTTCCAATATTCTTCTTGTCATAGCTCCCTTGTTTTTGTCTCCAATGATTTGATTTTCAGACTGATTTAGCCTTACATACCTTGGTGTTTTATGATTTTTCAGGTTCTTTGTGTTGCTCTTTAGTTACAGTTGAGTTTTCTGATGATGTCGGGGCAACTAGTTCAGCATTTTGTTTCGGTACAGACATTACCAGATCAGTTATGATTATTGCCACTATCGGCTCTTTGTCATAAGATTTAGCTTGGTCTTTGTGTTGCTCATCCATTTTCACATTAGTGCTCTCCACAATTCTCTACAATCTTTCATTATGACATCTATATGATTTTCTCTTAGTTGAATAACCAAGAAATATTCCTTCATCACATCTAGGGTCAAACTTTCTAATGGAATTATATCTTTTGATATAACACTTACTTCCAAAGATTCTGAAATACTTAGGAGTAGGGGAATGACCAAACCATAATTCATAAGGTATCTTATCGGTATCTCCTTTGATATGAACTTAGTTGAATGTATAAAACATTTTACTTACTACTTATCTCTAGTAGATATGAGGTAAATTAGCTTCTAGCATCATGGTTCTGGCTGAATCCAAAATGGTTTTGTTCTTTCTTTCCACAATGCCATTCTGCTAATGTGTTTGGGTGCAAATAACTATCTCCTAATACCATTTTTCTCACAATAGTTGTTGAATTCACTGGATGTGAATTCACCACCTTGATCTTATCTCAGACACTTTATTTTCATTCATTTCTCTGTCTCAATGATAGTTTTAAAGCTCTTGAATTTCTCAAAGGCTTCAGATTTCTCCCTTAGAAAAGAAACCCACATCATTCTAAAATAGTCATCAATGATTAACATGAAATATCTATCTCCTTAAAAGGTTCTTGTATTAGCAGGACCACATAGGTAAGTATGAATCAAATCAATAATATCATTAGATTTATCAGGTATGCTCTTAAAACAAGTTCTAATTTGCTTACCCATTTGACATTCCTTACGTACCAGATTATGAGGCTTCACAATCTTAGGTAAATATCTAACTCCCTTAGTTGAACTGATCTTTACAATGCAATCAAAATTTACATGACACAACCTCTTATGCCATAGCCAACTTTCATCAATATTTACAATCAAACATGTTTTTTCATCGAGTTCAAATGAAAGATGTTACCTTTTGTTTGTGTACCGGTTGCAATCTCCAATCCTGATTTGCTAATGATTTTGCACTTTCCATCCTTGAATTGTAATTCAAATCCTATGTCTACCAACTATCATACACTCAAAAGATTATGCTTCAGACCTTCAATTTAATAGATATTTTCAATGTTATGCTTACCATCCAATGAATTGGTTCCTCTTCCTTTTATCATGTATGCTTTATTATTACCAAATCCGACTTGACCACCATCAAATTCTTGTAGGGTTAGAAAATTTCTTTTGTCTCCTAGCATATGATGAGAACATCCACTATATTTTACCCATTCATCGTTGTCTTCAACTTTTATTGTAAGGGCCTTTTCCTCCATTTTGATAACAGGTTCTAGATCATCTTCCTTCATAGCATAAAATACTCAGTCTCTTCCATTGCCAGATCCACTAGTTGAATCTCCCGTCGGTTCTTCCTCTGAGTCATGAGTTACTCGTTCCTCATCAGCATAGTAGCATGATTTGTTTTTGTTTCTCCTATACTTATGCTTGATCTGATATTTAGGGTTAGGCTTAAAATATCTTCTTGTTCTTTCTTCCACTTTTGAATTCCTTTCAGGACATCTAGATACAAAATGACCTATCTTATTACATGCAAAACATTTGAAAAGAGATTTTCCTTCATACTTACTTCCTGTCGGACCTTTAGGTATCCTTCTAGAAAATAGGGCTTCAAGTTTCTCAAGCTCTTCATCTTCTTTCCTAATCTCTTCCAATTCCTTTACATACAAAACTTTCCAATCTTTCTTGTCAGTTGATGATGTAGATGGCTTAAATGCAGTATCAATCTTTGCAGCTCTTGGAGGACCAAATTCTTCAAGTTCAAAAGCAGATATCTTCCCAACAAGAGTATCTCTATTGACAAAAGAATTAGGCATGGTTCTTAGCTCATTAATTGCATTTACCTTCATCTTATATGCCAGTGACAAAACCCTTAATACTTTTGAAACAATCTCTTCCTTGCTCAGAGATCCACGACAACACTGAATTCCTAACAAAATTTCATTTACCCTTTCCATGAATGCAAAAATTCTTTCATCTTCCTCCATCTTCAAGTTTTCATATTTGTCCCGGTAACATGAGCAAGTCTTGCAATTTTAACATCACCTTCATTTAGAGTCTCCAACTTGTCCCATATAGCTTTTACTAATGATTTATCTAATAATCCCATGATCTGCTGATCTGATAATGTGCTTAAGTGGGCTTCTCTAGCTCTGCAATCATTTTCAATATTCTTTTCCAAGTCTATCGGCCAGATGCCAGATCATGAGGAGTGTAACCTTTCTAATTTATTTCCCAAATTCCCTTTCCAATGCATCTTAAATGAGTCTTCATCTAAATTTTCTATAGTCCATAGTTTGTTCTATCAAGCCTAGGGCTGTCCTTCCGGTAAACAATAACTAAACTAATAGTTGCCATAGGATCTTTGATAGGGAGATTGCTAGGTAAGTGCTCAAAAGGCCAATTTGAGTCAAAAGGCCATAAAAGGAAACAAGAGGTATTGTTTGTGTCTGCTCCTGATGTTTGCAATAACAAGTTTAGTTACACTTGATAGGTCTCTCTACAAGTCTTCACCATCAACCTCCCTTCTTGGTGAAAGCTCACACCCTTACTCAAACTTTCTTCAATTGCTCAATCCACCCATCTACACATTCTCAATCTCCGTTCTTTTGGCATTCAACTCATTATTTCAGAGTGCATTAGGAGACTCTAATAAGGACATATAGAGTAACAAGATTTACTCAAGGTTTGACAATCAAACTTAGTTTTAGGCCCATAGCCTTTGGCTTACTCAACTCACCAATCAAGGGTCAAAAATTCAAAAAGGGATTGCACACTGTCCAAGGTCCTATATGTCATTTGTCTCACTATTCTAGGATGATCTCACAAATTTCCATGAGTCCCAAAGTCCTCCTTGCAATCGGGTTCTTGTAAAGTGTGTGATATGTAGTCAAAGGGCTACTAGCCCATGGAGGCCTAATTGGCCTAATTTTGCTCACCCTGCCCAATGATGGGCTTCTTGACCATGGGAGATGTTTTGGATAGTGTGTAATAGGTCTTAGAAAAGACATTTTTGTGGTTTTACGCTCCCTCAATCTGGTCTAGTGACTGTCCACAAATTTAGGCTTAAACATAGGGTTACTTTGGATGCTCCCACCATGGATTCCCTCTACCAAACTTTTTTCAAAATCCCACATTGCTAGGAGACCTCTGAAACAAAAAATTAAAACTTCCCCTACCTTTGATAGACAAGCATTATGCCAAACACTTGGCGAACAACAGAAAAAAGTGGTGAAAAAGCCACTGTCACTCTTAAATTACTGCCCTTTACCAGTCAACTGCTGCTCCTTCTTTCGACCTACATAATGAAGAGTTTGAAGAGGAAATATACCTCAAAGAGGTCTGAAAAACACTAGAGAATATTCCTATTACATTACCTTCTCAGTTACAAGGCTTGGATGATGCTTTTGAAGCATTCCATGAGCATTTGACAAACACAATTCACAAAAATAGTGAACTCACTGTTTTGTTTACAAAGTGAGAATTTTTAATAGGAACAAGCTACTATAACAAACCAAGGTGATCTTCAACACCCTTGGCCATATGTCCAGACCTCTGCCTCATACATTTGTTCACTCCAAATTTCTTTTGGGTGCAAATCTTTATTTTTTGATCATGCTACTAGCCGAGTAATCAATACTTGCCTAGTATTCACTCAAGTCCTCCTTCCAAAGACAATTTTGGCATAAAGTAAAGCATATTTATAATATATACATGAGTACCAACCTGAATAAATCCATTTTGTGGGATCCCAGACCTGGATTAGTCAAGTGGTGGCATTTTGGAACCTCAAACCCTTGACAGGGCAGTGAGCACACAGAAGTAAAATAATTTTGTACAAACAAATTGCCAAAGGAAACCAATACAACAATCACTTAGAGATAATTGTACAACTATTATGCACACTTTCCAAAGGTACCAGTATGGACTATGAAAGCTACAGTATGGATTGTTACTCCAAGGAAGGAAAAACTAGTCATAAAAGCCAAAATTTCATAATTTTTATTAGGAATCTCTTGCTCATACAATCACCAACCTTATTCATAGAAAAGAGAGGTATTTTTATATTCCAACAAGTTAGTTATCAAGCCCAATATGGACATGAGGCTTCCACAACTTCATTTTGCAAGAAAAGTAAAAAAAATGACAACTTTTACAAGCCCAAATGACAACATTTCTTGCTCCAAAAGACATTTTTGACAATCTAACCTTATCAGATTTTCTAAACACCTTAGACATTCTAAAAAACACTTATCAAACATGTTTCAATGCTTTGGAAAGCATTAGAAGACCTTTTTGGCAATTTTGCACATTTTTGCCAAAAATTGTCAACTCAAAGCCAGAAAGGCAAAACTTGACCTCTTGAGCCCAAAATGAGATCAAAACCACTAAACAAGACACAAAAAAACCTTAAAAAACATTATAAACTTGACACAAGACATTACAAGCATGAAAGCATTAAATAGTCAAAAAGGGGAGTTTTGCTCAACTAGGTGCTCCTGCACCATACTCCCCCCAAAACAAAGAAGTCATGTGACTCGTTGAGGTAGCAAAGAAAAAAGGATGCCAAACTTATGAAATTCAGTTTCAAGTATCCATGTGGCCTCTGAGATAGGCTTATTCTTCCATTTTATTAGATGCTCCATGTAGGTGTGATTCCTTGTCTTTTTGAGAATCCTGGAGTCTAGAACCTATTTTGCTTGGGGAGTAGAAAGAGAAGGGAGAGATAGATCAGAAAGGGATTGTGTAACATCTGAAACTCTTTGAATCTCCTCAGGTCTCTGCCCTTTGAAAGCAATCAAATCTGTAACATTAAAAATGGGAGACAAAGAAACACCAGTAGGCAAATCAACTTTGTAAGCATTAGACCCATACTTAGCCAATATTTTGCAAGGGCCTATTCTCCTCATCTGAACTTTGCTTGGAACTCCCTTTTGTAGCCTTGCCTTGTTCAAATGAACCATCACATAATCTCTTATGGAAAACTGAACATCTCTCTTTGTAACATCCACTCTTGCCTTGACTTTTTGGGAGGTTTCTTGGAGAGCTTTTCTCACTTGCTCATGAACCTCCTTCATGGATTGAGCCATGTCATTTGCTATTCCACTCTTAGGCTGCAAGTTAGCGATATCCCTCAAATCCATTATACCCCTTTGATGCATACCATAAACAACTTCAAAAGGGCTTTTACTAGTAGACCGGTTGATCCTATAATTGCAGGCATATTCTGCTTAATGAATGAGCTGATCCCAACTCTACCCATATTCCTTTGTCAAGCACCTAAGCATGTTTCCAAGAGACATGTTCACAACTTTGGTTTGACCATCAGTTTGTGGATGATAAGATGAACCAAAAGAGAGATTAGTACCCAATCTCTTCCACAATGTTTTCCAGAATTGACCAAGAAACTTAACATCCCTATCTGAAACAATGCTAGTAGGAAAACCATGTATTTGATAACTCAATGATGAGCAAATAGTACCAAATCGGTACTGAGAGGGGGGCAGTGAATTAGTACAGAAAAAATACAGTTTCTAAACTAGTTTAACAAAAATTACTCCAAATGACTGGCAAACAGTGACACCGGTTTGAAACAGAGTGCAACTGGTAAAACCCAGAACAGCTAAAACAATCACAAACCGGTTACTTGCTTAGCTTTCCACTCAACTCAGAACTACACTACCATTTCACAATTATGTATGAACAGGTAATCTATCATCATATCTTCACAACAACTAGTTCAACATGTTTTATTGATAGGCATAAAACACAGAACCATCATATGCTTAACAGGTAATAACAAAGCATCACAAGATAAAAGCATCACACATGACACACATATTTTTCCCATGGAAACCCAACTGGGAAAAACCACGGTGGGGATGAATACCCACAAGCCTATTGTTGAACTCTTTGGAAGTCCCCTCTGTTAGGAGCCTTGTCTTGTTAAAGACAGATACAATAGGTTCTGTTAGGAACCGATCCTGTTAGGGATCACTCGGTTAAGGGATGGCTACAATACCTGGTTAAGGGTTAAACCTTGTTACAGGTCACCTTGTTAGAGGATTTCAAGAACTCAATAGCTAAAGGATTTCCAGAGCTCTCTAGCTTTCCAGATCTCAATAACTTTGAGTTACCCTGTTAAGGGATTTACAGCAAGCCGGTTAAGGCTACCCTGTTAGGGGATTTTCCAATTGTTGAGGTGGTTAGAGATCAACAGGTACTTCAATGATCTGGTAAAAATACTCAATGCCAATGTAGATCCACTTAAGCTCCTCTTCACATTCTGCACTTACACTCTGCAGGTATCACTTCTATCCTCTGGTCTGGCAAGTATCACGTATCCCTTCTCTTGGATACTCACACACAACTTTTGCCAACAACCCTAGAAAGAGTCACAACATTAACCTTATAGAAAATAGTTAGGTTGGAAGCATAAACACTAAACCCTAAACCTAATAGGTTAAGGAATTCAAATGGTTCAATCCTGACCCTTGAGCATACTGTATTAATCTCCATCGTTCATTTTCTGCCGTTTCCATGGCGGCTGATAACCCATCACACATTATCACCGTTTTACAGTCTTCTCATATTCCTGAGGTAGATAGGCAAGATCTTCTTCATGCACGATCCTTCATGTACAAAAGGCTTATGTGGCAATACAATCTTATTCTTTGTTATCATGCTAACTCATCGCACAAAGTCACCGGTTGAGCCACATAGGCTTGAAGCACTTCAACCAGAAACCCTAAAGTTGAGACTACAAACTAGTAGTCATTCAACACTTCCATGTGTCGATTCCCATAACCATATGCCGGTTCACCTTTGAACAAGCGCACTGCTTCATAGTGTTATACCGGTTCTCACATATGCCGGTTCACACCTCTGCAACATATTGACATCAATGACAACATACAATGTCATTATGTCCTCATACCAGTTCACATAATCCCAACAATCTCCCCCTTTGGCATTGATGGCAATATACAAAGATATATCTCCGCTTCACTTTTTCTCTCCAAATTTCTGCAGATATCTTCTCCGTTTCATATCTTCTCCCCCTTTGACAACAATGCCAAAGTGGAGGCACAAGCTTTCCTGTTCCATTATGCTGCTCCCCCTGAGGAGTAGCATCCTTCAACACATCAATCCAAAATAAATTTGACTGTGCAATACCAAACTGATTTGGAGCACATGCTTTTAGTTCACCTCCTGAAGGGGCAGTACCCCTAATTCACCTCTTAATTGTGTAAATGTAGTCTTTGGGAGAGGCTTGGTGAATATGTCTGCTAACTGCTCCTTACTGGACACACGCTCCAGTGCAATCTCTTTGTTCTGAACCTTTTCCCTCAAGAAATGATACTTACACTAGTACATTTGGGTCAAGATTTTGACGGCCAATCGTCGGATTTCCAACCACATTTCATCGCACTATCGACAAAAATGGTTGTCGAAAACTTTGCGTTGGAAGTTCTGACTATCCTCGTGGTCGTCACAATTTCGACATTACCACATCCTTTCTGATGGCCACCATGCATGCTCATTCTGCGAATGAATACCGTCACTATCTCGGGCTGTCGTCGGAATTCCAATAGAGGAGGGTCGTGGGATGCAAAGCATCCTTGTCGAGCATTTTAGTAGTGGGCGTTGGAATTCGGATGATGAGAGATGATGTGGGTCGAACGACTTTGCCGTCGGTGCATGAAAGCATTGAACGAGTTCTACTTTTAAAAATTACATGAAACATATTTAATTTATTTGATTCAGTGTTATTTGCAAAAAATGATTATCAATGATGTTTCCTTTCTCCAAGAATTGTCTACGACCTTTTCGTCAGATAATATGTAACATCGAATGACTAAATTTTTTCTTTACAATTGCTTATTTAATTTAAGTATTATCTCAACATGAATTAAAATTTATATTTGTACAGAAGCAAAACATACAAGTTGAAGAGTCTCTTGCATGCAAATTTCCTAAAAGAAAGCAAGCAGACATTATCTTGAATGACATGGAAACAAGCTCATCTGCTGCCTAGAAGAGAGCAATTGGAGAATGGCAGAGGAAAGTGTTTAAGGGTGATAAATAGATAGATAGTATGCAATACAAACAAACAATGTCTGGAGTGTCTGATGTGATGTCTCTAATTTATGTTCGGAGGGTCTAACTGGTTTTGGAGTTCCTATGAAACCTATTGGGCCATGCTTGGAGGAAATCAATGTGCTCGTGCAAGGAGCACCTTTTTTCTACTATGAGAATGATACTTTTGCACCTAGGGATATTTGGAAGTCAATATCCAAAAATTTCTATAGTGTGGAACAAGAGTTGGCAGACTCGAAGTATAATTGTCAGCTTTCAGAAGACCAAGAGGTTATGTAGACAATCTCCCAATAGAAGAGTGACCACAAGAATTACCTCTCCCCCCAATGACTATTCAGGAAGCACTTCCTCAAACAGAGGACTATTGGCCTCCATGGGATCAAAGAAAAAAATTAAAGCATAGACTCTAGATGATGTGGTGGTGTCCTCCGTGAAGAACTCTACATTATAATTGAAAATTCATGAGGGAAACTACAAGATAGTGAAGAGAAATACAATCTTGAAAAGTGGGAAGAATGGATCTTGGTTTAGGTGGGGCCAAGTTAGGTGGCTCCTCTAGAGGTTGACGAGATAGAAATCATATTAGGATTTGAAAAAGATCACACTCGTGGAACTTCGTGTGCGAGTGATCAATTGCGGTGTTTGGGTAATGCATTCTAAATAGATATAGTTGCATTCCAAATAGATATAGTTGCATGCCATCAAGACTATATCTATTTGGAATGCATTACCCAAACACCACAATCGATCACTCACACACGAAGTTCCACGAGTGTGATCTTTTTCAAATCCTAATATGATTTCTACCTTGTCAACCTCTAGAGGAGCCACCTGACTTGGCCCCACCCAAACCAAGATCCATTCTTCCCACTTTTCAAGATTGTATTTCTCTTCACTATCTTGCAGTTTCCCTCATGAATTTTCAATTATAGTGTAGAGTTCTTCACGGAGGACACCACCACATCGTCTAGAGTCTATGCTTTAATTTTTTTCTTTGATCCCATGGAGGCCAATAGTCCTCTGTTTGAGGAAGTGCTTCCTAAATAGTCATGGGGGGGAGAGGTAATTCTTGAAATCGCTCTTCTATTGGGAGATTGTGTACATAACCTCTTGGTCTTCTGAAAGCTGACAATTATACTTTGAGTCCGCCAACTCTTGTTCCACACTATAGAAATTTTTGGATATTGACTTCCAAATATCCCTAGGTGCAAAAGTATCATTCTCATAGTAGAAAAAAGGTGCTCCTTGCATGAACACATTGATTTCCTCCAAGCGTGTCCCAATAGGTTTCGCAGGAACTCCAAAACCAGTTAGACCCTCTGGACATAAATTAGAGACATCACATCAGACACTCCAGACATTGTTTGTTTGTATTGCATACTATCTATCTATTTATCACCCTTAAACACTTTCCTCTGCCATTCTCCAATTGCTCTCTTCTAGGCAGCTGATGAGCTTGTTTCCATGTCATTCAAGATAATGCCTGCTTGCTTTCTTTTAGGAAATTTTCTTGCACATGACTCTTGGACTTGTATGTTCTGCTTTCGTACAGATATAAATTTTAATTCACGCTAAGATAATAATTAAATAAAATAAGCATTTGTAATGAAAAGATTTAGTCATTCGATGTTACATATTATCTGATAGAAAGGTCATAGACAATTCTTTGAGAAAGGAAACATCATTGATAATCATTTTTTGCAAATAACACTAAATCAAATAAATTAAAAATGTTTCATGTAATTTTTAAAAGTAGAACTCGTTCAATGCTTTCATGCACCGATGACAAAGCCGTCTGACCCACACCATTATGCATAATAGAACAAATCAATATAATAGGATATTATAAAGAATATATACAAAAATATGAAAGAACATTAAATTACCATTACAAACCATAAACCATTAAATAGTGAAAATAGATATAAATTTGTAAATGTCTCCCTATAAACACCACAACCATAACCAAAACAAAAAAAATTCTTACCCGCAAAAACTTAGTTGGTGAGTTGCAAGTCTACAACATCTCTCAGATGATCAAATCGTTTTTTAATTTTGTTCTTCTTGTTAGTCAATGGATTTAGTTGCATGTTCAAGTTTACTATTTGAAGCCTTCTGTTTTGCTATATTTGAGACATAATAAAATTCTTGTGAGTAGGAAATTGATTCAGGAGTTATGTGTGAAGAATTTGGCAAAGTAAATGAGGACAATCAAACTCAAATTTTATTTGTCTTGATTAAAGACTTTTATCCTAATGGCATTAAATTAAAGTTCTTTCTCTATTTTTTGGTGATCTCTAGAGTAGAGGTTGCTTTGCATCGACCTGGGATACATTTAACTTGTGTTGTATCTGCGGAAATATGTATCCTAGGATGATGCAATGCAACCTCTACTCCACCAATACCAGATAGAAGAGAAAGTACTTTAATTTAAAGCCATCACAATAAAATTCTTTCAAGACATATATTAGGTATAAAAGGAAGCCTACCCTGTCATTTGAAGGGGTTTACCTACAATTCAAGTGATCTCTTAATTATAAAATCAATTCAATTCCAAGTGAACGTGCAATCAAGCATTCATCAAGAATTGAAGGAGAAATCAAGTTAATAAAGATATTTAATAAATATATCATCTTTTAAATCAAGAAATGGGCAGGAGATTAAGAATACAAACCTTCCATATTGCACACTTCAAGGTATATTAAAATCAGTTTAAAGTGTATTCATTTAGGGACCTTTCATAAAATATTCTCAACTTACATATCATAAAAGGATCTACTCCACCAATACCAGATAGAAGAGAAAGTACTTTAATTTAAAGCCATTGAGATAAAATGCTTTCAAGACATATAAAATCAAGTGATCTTTTAGTTATAAAATCAATTCAATTCCAAGTGAATAGGCAATCAAGCATTGAAGGAGAATTCAAGTTGGTGCAGGTGAATTTGGAAGACAAAAGGACTCAATGAAGCCAGTAAAGACTTTTGAAGGTCTTAGGAGTGAAGAGCCAATCAATTATGCACACAATGAAGCCATTAAAGACAATCACCGTTAGCATAGATTGTAGGATATGCACAAGATGTGTTTGAAATGGATTTAGAAACTTCCAACCAAATGTGATTAGTGAGTATAGATGTTGTAGTGCAACTGCCCAGGTACACATGCATGCAAAATATGTAAGCTTAGATAAGGCACATGAACTATTTGACATAATGCCTCAAAGATCACCCAATATCCAATGATGGTTGGGAGAAAGAAAACATCAATTTTTTCATAATCTTAAATATTTCTTTATTCATCACTATAAATCTATTATGAATATAGTGTCAATATTGCAGAAATTTATTCTATTATGAATGCAATATTTAGGGATGTAATCTTTATATTTTTTTTTTAATTAGGAAAAGGTCCTAATACAATCCCCAACTAATTAATCTACAGAAAGATACCACTAAAGAAAGAAATTCAATCCTCACCACTATGGTCTTGAAGGCTTTTAAGACACTTGGATTCCTATTTTGGCCCGCTTTTCCTTGACCCTATGTTAAGATAGTAAACTAGTTTGAGAGAATCCATTGGGTGGGAAATTGTGTATGGTTGCAATTATTTTCATGCATGGAAAGTGATTTAAAGTTTGGACCAATAGAGGATAAGTATTTCTTGAACCTTCAAGGACATGTGTAGAGCACCGCATGGATGTTTCTCCATTATTGAACTCTTTGAATATGTAAGTAAATTATTTTTGGTTGATGACATAGTAAGTGTGGTATTTGTCTTTTCGATATGTTGTGGATAATATTAATCAAATATGGAATTTTTTTGATGCTATATACACCATGTTTTGGATTGAATTTAGGTAAGCGAAGAGGTAATGGAAGAATAAAAGAGGTACACAAAGGAAGAAGAGTGAAATAGGTGGTTTGGGATGGAGGTTACAAGTATATGTGATAATTTGTATGGATAATTTGTTGTCTATAAAGAGGCAAATAAGCTATCACAACTTCAACATGAATGAATGCCTCATCTATAGAAGTAAAAGGTACCTCTAATGGTTTCAAAATTTGACAAAATAGTTATGATATACCAAATAATCAAGTGGAATATCCTTTAGGTAACTAATATTATCTTTAAACTATTTATTTTGATTTTCATCATATCCTTTCCATGTGAATTTCCCTTGGTTTTAGTCCCATTTTTTCTTTATTTTATATATATTCAAAACAAAATTTATAGATGCATGCCTCTACTTGTCTCACCACTCATTAATTGTTTGGGATTTTCATTCCATTCACCAAGGTTGGCATCTATTCTAAGACTTTGTGTCATGGCCAAGCTAAATTATTTGCCTCTAGTTTCTCTCCAATCTAGTCACCTAGTAGCATGTGAAATCTATCTCTTCCTAATTATTATTCTCTCCATCTTGTTAATGACCATTTCATTAATGAATCCTTCCTCAAGATTCTTTCCCAAGTAATAATCTTGCATATTGGAAAATAAATTACGCTTCTATTTTTCCAAGCTACTCTTATAATGTTTAGATTTATTCTAAAGTGCTCATTGTGACTCATGTTTACTACTCTTCCTATTAGTCTCATTCCAATATCTCCTACAAAAATATGGAATGATTACATTTATATTTTATTTGTGTATCCTAAATATCCACAAAATTTGGAACAATAATACAATTTTTCAATAATATTTAATTGTAAAAGAAAGGATTAAAATGGAACTAAACACTCTAAATAAATTAATCAGGGTTAAAGGGATAAAATAGGATCCATCTTCTTATAGTCTAGGCCTTAGAATAGATTTTATTAACCATTCACCTTTTGCCCTTTTTTCAATTCAAGTTAGTTTAGGACAAAAAGCATCGCGAGATTGAAATATCAGATGATCAAGTTCTAGCTATTCAAGCATTTGACAATTCAACGTAAGTCCCCTTGTGATACCAGCAATCACATCAACCAACTATGTTTATCCACACGTCGTGACCCAACATACCAGAACCTTCAAGTTGTCTCAAGTGATCCTTAAGCAAATCTCTAGCATTTGAGTAACTTTGTTCAAGAGAGGATAAGATACTTTTGGGTATTTTATTCTACGTTCACATGTGCATAAAAAACACATCAACACCTCCCACTTGTCAATGGATAAGTTAAAGTTGCTCTATAATGAATGGTTTATAAGGCACACCACTTGATGAAGGTTTTGCAAATGGGGTGGCAAGTTGAATGGGTTTGATCTTGGGACAATCTACATGGTTAAACATGCTTGATTTAGAGTAGTATTAGTATGGGTGACCTCCTGGGAATCCCTAATGCTTCACTACTATGAGCATCACTTTGATGAAATGAGTACTAAGTGATCCATTCTTATGAGGGGTTCATGTAAACTACTCATGAGAATGGGCCAGCTTGACTCTAGAACTATGCAAGTGAATTTTGATATAAATATCATAGTATGAAAGTCTTGTGAAAACACTCATTCTTCTAGCATTGAAAGTTGTGAGAGAGTTATTAAGGGGATTCTCATGTGTATAGATTCAATGTATAAGTTCAAGATAGATATTGAGGTGATATTTCTTTCCTTTTGGTACATCAATCTTTAAATTGGATGTTCTTTTGCCTTCATGGTAGGGAGTAAGTAATTTTTATGTGGGTTACTTTTTTCATTATTGGATTATTAAGGAAAACATAGTTTGTGAAGAGGAGGTTTTGCTTGTTATCTTATAAAAAAATTGGGTATTAGCTATTATAATAAATGATAGACAAAACAATGTCCTCTAAGGCTATTGAAAAGAAATATCTATATAATGGATTCTCTTCCCAATTTATCTTCAAAGTTATTTAGTAAATATTTGGGAAACCAAAATAGGGTATGTTGATTTGCAAAGGAAGAACTAAATACAAAAATTCCCAAAAGAAGATGTGTTAGCTAATTATTTTTACAAAGTGATTAGTGTACTACCTTACTTTGTTTTGTCTTAGCTTGAAAAAAAAAGTCTAGTTTAGATTATTTTCCTATAAAGAAAAATGGTCTAACAATATTGTTATCAAATGCAAATATTTAGAAGCTATTCCATATGATATTCTTGATAAAACCATTTCTTTTATAGAATCTAGAAAGGTAAATATTTTAAGATTTGACTATGGAGATGGCCACCCAAGATCTAGAGGTCTAATGGAAAGCACAACAAAATGAGAAGATCAATATGAAACGAATAAACTATATTCCTATCAATGAATTCAAGTTTACAATATGAATGAATGAGATTATAAATAGAACCCCTTGATTATATAGGTCATGTAGGACAATAATAATTTGAAATAAATGTCCACCACACATCCGATCTCCTTCAAGTTAAGCATTAAAATATGAAGTACACAACCTATCTTCCCTACAATGAGGAAAATACAAATTATCTAACACCAGAAGATGCAATCAACTTCACTCCAATGGCTTCCTGAAAACCAAAGCATGATCTATCTAGCCATAGTTGGAAATTTTTCATACCATTTAAAATAATGTCTCCCATTACCAATGACTGATTGATCAATGTCGGCCCCCGTTCCCCACTGCGATCGTGGCATATGAAGATATGATTACCATATTGATGTGTAAGCTACTGGTAGAGTCTCCCACACCTGGAGGGAAGTTGATCAGCCATCAAATCAGTGACCACTTTTCTTAATGGCTTACACCAAAACAATCTTATCACTTTTAGTTTGTCTGGAAGCAAAAAAATTAATGATACCAAGGTGATGCGTGTTATGTTCCACTCAACGCAAAAAGAATAAAATATTTCCGGATCTTAACTCTGGTGACAGTTAATTTTTTTAACATGTTATCTATATTAAAGATTATTGGATAATTTTTCTAGTTCTTTCTATTTTTGGAGAAGTTTGAAGGGAGGAGATAAAGGGTTAGACCGCTTAGAGAATGAATGAAGAAGAAGCCAATTCCATAGATAAAAATTATAATTATCATGGGGAGGGACATTAAAATGATATGCTTCGAGTGGGAAACTCCTTATGGGAAGTGACATGGATAACAAGACCTCCTATAATTGTGTGTGGAATTTAGGTTGAGTCAAGGGAAAATAATCTTTGATTGAGCAGGTACTAAAGAAAAGAATCTTTGATTGAACAGAATCATTATCATTTGTTTTTTTTCCAAGTTATTGGACTGCTAGTGATTAAGTTATGTTTATTAGTTATTTCTGTAGCTTCAATTTTGTAATATTTAATTGTTTTATTCAATCTAAAAATAATAATAATTGATATTTACAAAATGCTACTAGTCAATAAAAATCAGATAATATGATTCTTAAACTTCCCTTAGTGGGATGATAAACTAACAAAAAAATGATACATTTTCAGATCCACTTTGACATACTATGTTAGTGGCCCTTAAATCTCCAAAAGATATAAAAAAGAAATGATAAAATGGAATCCTCCCTTTATTGGCTTTAAAAATGAACTTTGATGGGGTGGCTAGGTATAAACCTAAGATTTTTTATAATGAAGAGATTTTGTGAGCTATTTCAATTTTTTTTTATCTATTGGTCCAAAATATGAGGCTAAATTTTAAGCCTTCTTGAATAGTTTGAATCTCTGTAAAGAGAAGAATCTTGCTAATATAGATGTGAAGTGGATTCTCGAATTTAAATAAATGCAATTAGCACACATAAATTTGTAAATTAGAAAGTTCAAAATATTACATGCTCCATTTGAAATTTTCTAGATAGCTTACACGATGTATGAGCGACTGCCAACTATACCTATGAACAATACATTTTGGAGGTCATTTTGAATGACAAAAAGCATTGGGAGAATCTATAGTTTGGATTTCATTCATATTGTATTCCCTCGGATTGGCCAAGGAGATCCCATGGTAGGTTTCGGTTAATTATCTTTTCACATTCATGTGGCTGTCATAAGTGTCCATGGCCTTTCTTTTACTCTTGCTAAGTTTCAAAGGATGGACGATGATGTAAAAACTTAAACCAAGTGATTGTTGTAATGGATGGTGTTGTAAAGGCCATACGATAGGTCACTAATCTTTAATGTTTCCAAGGTAAACATTTACATGGAGGTATAGTGTATGAAGAATTTCTTATAGCTTTCATTCTTATTCTCATAAAAAAGCATTGTGTAGCTGGCAAACGCCTTCATCAAGGAGATGAAAGAGGTAGTTCACGATGAGAAGCCAAAAGGTTGGGTTTCTTGGTGGATATTCGATGTTAATTTTATGTCTTAACCAAGCCACCTTCTAACCATGATTAAAGATAAATATAAAAGGTTAAAATAAGACAAATATGATGAGCCCAATCTCATACAAAATTATGTGATTTATATATATACACATTAAGACATTCCCTTAAAATGATGAAAAAAGAAAATGAAAAAGAAATCATTTATAGAAATTTCACCATTATAGAATCAATAAACCAAATGAATCTGAATCACCACATATCCTCCCAGTTTCTCCTCCGCACCACAAAAAATCTGATAAACTAAAGAAGTGACGACCTAATATTTCAGTCAAGAAGCTATTTCTTCATCTGGTGAAGAAAATTACTGTAGTTGTTGAATGAGGATCCTCCTTCATTCACCACATCTCTACTGCTTCTCATCAATTTGGTGACGTGCTTCCTTATCTCTGTGCCATCTTCTCCCACCAGCAACCTGTCAATGGCTCTAACAATCTCCCCCTTCTCTATTATTCCATCCTTATTCGATTCCAGAGGCATGGAGGGAATGTACCTTATTTTCCTCTCTTCTTTGGGAGCTCCTTCAATAACACCAAAAACAACCAGTCTAACCAAAACGCAAGAAGGAAAAGAAAAAAATTATGAAGAAGCATGACTCTGTCTTACCATCCTGACCAAGGGTCCCAAGAGAGACGAGCCTCAGAATGAAGTAGCGGATGGCACAGTTGGCGACGAGTGATGCATGGAAAGAAAAGAGAGGAATCTTATAGAAATCGGCTACAACATTTAACCCGGAACATGTCATTGCATCTACTATTATACCGGTGATCTTGTGCTCTTCTTCCCTCTCATTGATCTCCTCAATAAGGCTCTTAATTATGGAAGGTGCCATGCTGTTATCTAATGCTTGCAATAGATTTGGAATGTTGGTGCGTTTGTCATCGAGTGGCAAGCTTTTCACACCAATATTGATCTTCCCCACCACGATTAAACCCACAGGCTACAGAGGTGGGACGAATGAGAGGTGGGATTTTGTAAAGAGGCGGGATTTATGAAATGACTTGGTCTTTTTTTTTTTTTTTTAAGTAATGCACGTTGTCATCGGAATTTCGATGAACGCGGGTACTTTTTCTAAAAAATCCTAAATGTCATTGCATTATCGTCGGAATTCTGATGAAATCGGATATTTTTTCAAAAAAAAAACAAGTTTTATCACAATATACCTTCTCCGTCGAAAACCTCCATTGGAATTTTAGGCTAAATGTATTAGTGTTAAGCTCAAAGTGCTTGGTTCTAGAATGTAAAACCGGATTCTTGGAGATATTAATTGCACTAGTATTGTCATAGAATATACTAACCGGTTCAGATACAAGGACTTTGAAGCCATTCAATACATGCTTCATCCAAATTGTCTGAGTGTAGTTCATGAAAGCTGCAACATACTCCGCTTCCACTATAGACTGAGAGATACAACTCTGCTTTTTACTCATCCATGAGACTAGTCTACCACCAAGGAAGAATGCACCACCGGTTGTGCTCTTCTGGTCATCTACATTATCGGCCCAATCAGCATCTGTGAACATTTTCAAGTTAAAGTCCTTGCTAAATGGATACCACAATCCATAGTCAACAGTTCCCTTCAGATACCTAAGAATCTGCTTGACTACAACCAAATGGGATTCTCTTGGACTTTTTTGGAACATTGCAGTAATGCCAACTGCATGTGCAATATCCGGTCTACTATGCACTACATAATTCAATTTACCAATCATTGATCGGTATTCCTTCTCATCAACCAATTCTAAGTCATCCTCTTTGGATAGTTTACAACCGGTCACCATCAGTGTACCAACCGGTTTGCTATCTTCCATGCCAAAGGTCTTCAACACCTCTTTGACATACTTGGACTGAGTGATAAAGATTCCATCCTTCATCTATTGGATCTGCAATCCAATGAAGAACTTAATCTCCCCTATGAGTGACATTTCAAACTCTTTCTTCATCTCATCTACAAACTCATGACTCATCTTGTCATCTCCACCAAAGATAATGTCATCAACAAATACCTCACAGATCAGGATCTGATCTCCTTTAGACTTCAAGTAGATATTGCTATCTTCACTTATTCTCTCCAATCCAATCTTCATAAGATGGGAATGTAGGCGCTCATACCATGCCCTAGGTGCTTGCTTCAGACCATATAAGGCTTTATGTAGCCTATATACCATGTCATTATCTTCAGATAGGGAAAACCCATCTGGTTGCTCAATATACACCTCCTCTTCAAGTACACCATTTAGGAATGCAGATTTTACATCCATTTGATATACTTTGAAGCCTTTAAAAGCTGCATATGCAAGAAGCATACGAACTCCTTCCAATCTGGCTACAAGAGAAAAGGTTTCTCCATAGTCTTCTCCTTCTTCTTGGGCATATCCTTTGCACACCGGTCTGGCTTTGTTTCTAATCACTGTGCCATCCTCATTCAGCTTATTTCTGAAGACCCATTTGGTACCAATGACATTTTTGTGCTCTGGTCTGGGTACCAAGGACCATGTACCATTTTTCTCTATCTGGTCAAGTTCCTCTTCCATTGCCTTGATCCAGTCTTCATCCCTATGTGCCTCTTTGAATGTTTTAGGCTCGAGTTTAGAGATCATGCATGAGTTTTCTCTGAATTTTCTTCTTGTAAGGATTCCTGCATCCTTATCTCCTATGATCTGCTTAGGATCATGATTCAGCTTGACATACTGAGGAATGGTCTTGATAGATTCCTCTTGCTTTTCTTCTTCATCCTCATCTCCATCAGTGTCAGCATCTACATCTGCTGATGTAGGAACACTGTTGTTGGGACTCGGTTGATTGACAACCGGTTCCTAGAAGGTTGCAACCAGTTCATTTACTGCTTGCACATTGCCGGTTTCCTCAGTTTTCTCAGAGGTTTCATCAACTCTTACATTGATGCTTTCCATAATTCTTTGAGTCCTATTGTTGAAACACTTGAGAGCTTTGCTCTTGGTGGAATATCCTAGGAATATTCCCTCATCACATTTCGCATCAAATTTGCTCTGGTGTTCACTTCTCTTGATGTAACATTTGCTACCAAACATTCTAAAGTAGCTAACCACAGGTGTCTTACCAGTCCAATACTCTTAAGGAGTTTTATCCTTACCTTTCTTGATGAGTACCCAGTTCATTGTGTAGATTGCAGTGCTCACTGCTTCTCTCCAAAAGGTGTGAGCTACCTTTCCTTGAATCAACATGGTTCTTACTACTTCAACCACAGTCTGGTTATTCCTCTCTGCTAGGCCATTCTGCTATGGAGTTTGGGGGGCAGACAGTTGCCTCTTGATGCCAAATTCTTCACAATACTTGTTGAATTCACAAGAAGTGAATTCCCCTCCTTGATCAGTTCTGAGACACTTGATCCTTTTACCACTTTCCTTCTCCACTAATGCTCTGAAAGCTTTGAACTTCACAAAGGCTTTAGACTTGTCTTTCAAGAATGTGACCCACATCATTCTTGAGCAGTCATCAGTGAGAATCATGAAGTACCTATCACCCTGCACACTTGTAGTTTTCATAGGACCACACAAATTAGTATGCACAAAATCAAGCAAGTTGTTAGCAGTGAAAGATTTGCCTTTAAAGGTTGAGGAAGACATTTTCCCCAATTGACATTCTTTGCACAAGGTATTATTTGGTTTGCTTAGCACCGACAACCCTCTAACTGCCTTGATCTTACTGGCCCTTACAATGTTATCAAAGTTTACATGGCAGAGTCTCCCATGCCATATCCAACCATCATCAAATTTAGCCATAAGACATGTACTTATATTTGCATTCAGATGAAATAGGTTACCTTTGGTCTGCATGCCGATGGCCACCAATTCACCATCTTTTCCTTTGATTTTGCAAACTCCATTCTTGAATTCCAGAGTGAGGCCATTGTCATTCAACTGGGCAACACTCAGAATTTTGTGTCTGAGACCATCAACCCAGTACACATTGTCAACACTGCTCTTTCCATTCAGAGAGATGGACCCTCTGCCTTTGACCATGCATGGGGCATCATTGCCAAAGTGAACCACACCACCATCATACTCCTCCAAGGATAGAAACTTGCTCGGTCACCAGTCATATGGTGAGAATAGCCACTGTCAATGATCCACTCATTGGAATTATCAAACCCAGAGACAAGAGCCTTCTTGTCTAGCACATCTTCTTTGACATCAACAAACACAATATCTTCATTTTCTTCATCCTCTGATTCTTCATCTGTGACAACTTCATCAACTGCCACAAAATAGTTTCTCCAGTTTCCTCCTTTGAATTTTGTGAACCTTTCTGGTTTGTCCTTGTTATCGCCATTAGGACAGTTTATAGCAATATGTCCTATCTAGTTACAAGAAAAGCATTTCAAAGGTAGCTTACCTTTGTATTTACCGGTTCCTTTAGGAAGCTTCCTGGCAAGGAGAGCTTCAAATGCCATCATAATCTCCTCATCATCCATTTCTCTACTCTATCTAGGTTCACCACTAGTGCTAGCTTCTTTTCCTTTTCTGGATGGTATAGTGAAGGCTTTAAAAGGTGATTTAGTCTTTTGAACACTGCCATCAAAACTATTTAGCTCATAGGCTATCAACTTGGCTATGATGGAGTCCAAAGATACCTTAGTCTTGTCTATTGATCTTAGCTCCTGAATACCAACAACCCTTATTGCATAGACTGGCAATAGGATCTTAGGACTTTGCTTACCACAGTGGAATCTTCTATTTTACCACTTGCACTCTTGATATCTCCAACAAGTGTTTTGATTCTTATTCCATACTGCTGAATGGTCTCACCTTCAACCATCCGCATATCATCAAACTTCCCTCTCAAGCTTTCTTCCTTAGCTTGTTTTACATGTTCATCACCACCATAGATATTTTCAAGAGCATCCCATACCTCTTTGGGATTTACCTTGTCCTGAACATCAATAGACTCAATGTCAGATAGACTAATAATAAGGGCTTCCATGACTTGCCCATTTTCTTGTATCTCTCTCTTTTGGTCATTGGTGAGAGTACCCGTAGGGACAACATACACATTCTCAACATAACTCGAGTGTTGAGCACCCATGCTTCTGATGAATATCTTCATCCTATCTTTCTGTATACCGAAATTTTCCCTATTAAACTTTGGACCTTCCCTCTTCATCATTTGACTGGGATCTTTACCTCAAGCAGTCAAGCTTACAACATAGAGGACCTAGAGGATGCTCTGATACCAATTGATAACTCAATGATGAGAAAATAGTAACAAACTGGTACTGAGAGTGGGGGGGGGTGAATCAGTACAGACAAAATACAATTTCTAAACTGGTTAAACAACAATTACTCCAAATGACTGGCAAACAGTGACACCGGTTTGAAACAGAGTGCAACTGGTAAATCCTAGAACAACTAAAACAATCACAAACCGGTTACTCGCTTAGCTTTCCACTCAACTCAGAACTACACTACCATTTCACCCTTAAGTATGAATAGGTAATCTATCATCATATCTTCACAACAGCTAGTTCAACATGTTTTATTGACAGGCATAAAACACATAACCATCATATGCTTAACAGGTAATAACAAAGCATCACAAGATAAAAGCATCACACATGACACACATATTTTTCACATGGAAACCCAACTAGGAAAAACCATGATGGGGATGAATACCCACAAGCTTGTTGTTGAACTCTTTGGAAGTCTGCTCTGTTAGGAGCCTTGTCCTGTTAAAGACATATACAATAGGTTCTATTAGGAACTGATCCTGTTAGGGATCACCCAGTTAAGGGATGGCTACAATACCTAGTTAAGGGTTAAACCTTGTTACAGGTCACCTTGTTAGAGGATTTCAAGAACTCAATAGCTAAAGGATTTCCAGAGCTCTCTAGCTTTCTAGATCTTAATAACTTTGAGTTGCCCTATTAAGGGATTTACTACAAGCCGGTTAAGGCTACCCTATTAGGGGATTTTCCAACTGTTGAGGTGGTTAGAGATCAACAGGTACTTCAATGATCTAGTAACAACACTCAATGCCAATGCATATCCACTTAAGCTCCTCTTCACCTTCTGCACTTACACTCTGTAGGTATCACTTCTATCCTCTGGTCTGGCAAGTATCACGTATCCCTTCTCTTGGATACTCACACACAACTTTTGCCAACAACCCTAGAAAGAGTCACAACATCAACGTTATAGAAAATAGTTAGGTCGGAAGCATAAACCCTAAAACCTAAACCTAATGGGTTAAGGAATTCAAATGGTTCAATCCTGACCATTGAGCATACTGTATTAATCTCCATCATTCATTTTCCGCCGTTTCCATGGCAACTGATAACCCATCACACATTATCACCGTTTTACAGTCTTCTCATATTCCTGAGGTAGATAGGCAAGATCTTCTTCATGCACGATCCTTCATGTACACAAGGCTTACATGGCAACACAATCTTGTTCTTTGTTATCATGCTAACTCATCGCACAAAGTCACCGGTTGAGCCACACAAGCTTGAAGCACTTCAACCGGAAACCCTAAAGTTGAGACTACGAACTGGTAGTCATTCAACGCTTCCATGTGTTGGTTCCCATAACCATATGCCGGTTCACCTTTGAACAAGCACTCCACTTCATAGTGTTATACCAGTTCTCACATATGACGGTTCACACCTGTGCAACATATTGACATCAATGACAACATACAATCTCATTATGTCCTCATACCGGTTCACATAATGCCAACAGTATTCTAACAACTTCTTTGAAAAATAAGTAAGCAATATGACTAGCATCATGTGTTCTCTTGCAAGGAATAAAATGAGCCATTTCGCTAAATCTGTCAACTACTACAAAGATGCTATCAAATCCTTCTTGAGTTCTAGGTAATCCTACCAAAAAATCCATACTAATGCAATCCCAAGGCCTATGTGGAATGGGAAGAGGCTGATATAAACCAGCATTGGAGGAATTACCTTTTGCCTTCTAACATACCAAACACTGCTCAACATACCTCCGGATGTCTTTCTGCATCTTAGGCCAATAATAGAACCTTTGAACCAACTCTAAGGTCTTGTTGAGACCGAAATGTCCACTTAAGCACCCATTGTGCTTCTCCTGAATGAGGTTCTCTCTCATAGAACCTTTTGGAACACACAACTATCCACCCCTGAATAAAAAACCATCCTACAAAGTGAAATTAGCATATGCACCATGGAAATTATTCTCAAAATCTTGACAAACTTTATAAGCTTCAGCAAAATCATCATCAGTAGGATACATCTCTTTAAAACTATCAATACCAATGCTTTGAACTTGAATCTCATGAATAGTTAACAACCTTATACTCAAAGCATCTGCTAATTTATTCAACTGACCCTTCTTATGTTTAAGAGTAAAAGTGTAAGCTTGCAAGTATTCTACCCATTTAACATGTCTATGATTCAGTTTATCCTGTGAGTTCAAGAAACTTAGTGCCTGATTATCCGTGTATACAACAAACTCTTTAGGAAGAAGATAGTGTCTCCATTTCCTAAGTGTCTATACTAATGCATAAAGTTCTAAATCATAGGAAGAGTACTTTTTCTTGGCATCATTCAACTTCTCACTAAAGAATGCAACTAGTCTATTTTCCTGACTTAAAACAACTCCTACAACAATATTACTAGCATCACATTCAATAGTAAAAAGCTTATCAAAACTAGGTAAAATGAGCACTGGTTGAGTAGCTACTTTAGTTTTCAATAATTCAAACCCCTTATTGGCTACATCTATCCACTAAAATTTTACCTTTACACCCCCTTTGATGGTGTCTAACATTGGAGAACAAATCTCATTGAATCCCCTGATGAATTTTCTGTAAAATTGTGCCAAACCATGGAAGCTTCTCACATCACTGATTGTCTTAGGAGTTGGCCAACTGGTTATTGCTACAACTTTAGATTGATCCATTTTCAGATTGCCTCCTGATATAACAAAACCAAGATAGACCAATTCTTGCTTCAAGAAATCACATTTTTCTAGATTAATGGTTAGCTGTTCATCAGATAACTGTTTCAAAACAATAGCTAAATGCTTCAAATGCTCTTCCTTAGTCTTACTGAAAATAAGAATATCATCTAAATACACAACAACAAACTTTCCAATGAAATCATGTAAAACTTCATTCATGAGTCTCATGAATGTGTTGGGAGCATTAGAGAGTCCAAATGGCATGACAAGCCACTCATAAAGACCCTCATTCATTTTGAAAGTTGTCTTCCATTCATCACCCTCTTTGATTTTTATCTGATGGTAACCACTCTTCAAGTCAATCTTACTGAAATAATGTGCACTCCCCAAACAATCCATCAAATCCTCTATCCTGGGTATGGGAAATCTGTATCTGATGGTGATCTTGTTTATGGCTCTAGAATCTGTACAAAGTCTCTATGTTCCACCCTTCTTAGGTGCCAACACTGTAGGTACTGCACAAGGACTAATGCTTTTCCTAATCAGCCCTTGGTCTAAGAGTTCTTGTATTTGTCTTGCTACCTCTTCATTTTGTTCAGGGGTCATCTTATAGGCTGCCTTATTTGGTAAAGAGGCTCCAGGTATGAAATCAATCTGATGGCTAATGGCTCTAGAAGGTGGTAAAGCTGTAGGTGTACCATCACTGAATATTGCTTTGAAGTTATCAAGGATTTTCTGCACCCCATATGGTATCTCAACTTTCTTTTCTACCTTTTCTTCCTTGGGTTTCACTATGAGTGCAAATCCCACTCCTTCACCTTCTTCTAGTGTTTTTATGAATTCTTTGTCATTCACTAGCAAGATGTTAGGAACTTTATTGCTGCTCTCTCCTTCTTCATTGAGGGATTGAATCTGATAGGTTACTCCATCTTTTTGAAATGAGTAGAAGTTTCTTTCCCCATCATGTTGTGCTTTTCGGTCAAACTTCCATGGTCTACCCAACAATAGGTGGCAAGCATCCATAGGGAGGATGTCATATAGGATCCTATTCGTATATCCACCTATGTGTAAATCTACCCAAGCTTGCTCATTTACTAACACATGTCCCTTATTTAACCATGTGACTTTGTATGGCTCCTTGTGTTGTATCCTAGGTAGTTTCAATTTACTCACTGCTTCCTCTGATATGATGTTATCTATGGACCCTGAGTCTATGATAACCTTACACACCTTTCCCATGATTTTACACTTAATCCTAAACAATGCTCTTCTCTATGAGACCTCTGTACTGTGTGGCTTCTTCATTAACACTCTCTTGATCATTAAACTCTCACCATCTTCTGAAGCTAGGTTCAATGCTGAAGTTCTGGTATTACCTCCATCTTCCTAAACATAGTTTACCCTCTTCTCACCACCATAGGATGAACTAGGCTTCTCTAGGCATCTATTGGCAGGGTGACCCAACTTTTGGCAGTTATAGCACTTCATGGTTGAGAAGTAGGACCTTCTCCCTGGTCCATTAGATCTACCCCTACTTGGGTTGCTTGATCCCCTACTCCTATAGTTGGGTTTGCTCTGGGAATCCCCACTTTTCTCTATAAGTTTAGACTCTCCCTAGGATCGTTGATCTATGCTCCTTCCCCCAAAATTGCCTCTATGGCCTCTACCATCTCTTCCCCTACCTCTTCCTCTTTTGTTTTGTTCTTGATTTCTCCTACCTTTCTCTTCCACCTTAAGTGCTAGTTGATAACACTTGTGTACTGTTTGTGGGCATAACAAGCTCATCTCCTCCTAGATGTTCCATCTTAACCCATTCAAGTACCTTGCCACTTTTATAGTCTCATCCTGTACTACTCTAGATCTCATGCACATTTTTTGAAACTCCTCAGTGTAGCTACTGACATCTAGGTATTTTGTCTCAAGTTTTGTCTTTTCCTATGAAGTTGGACTTCATAGTCTTCAAGAAGGTAAGTTTCTTTTATTTTGGCTACCATTTCTTTCTAGGTGGCTATTGGTTGCTTACCTTCTTTCACCCTTTCCTCTTGGATGAACTTCCACCAAGTTAAGGCTGCCCCTCTCAACCTTGATTTTGCTACCTTAATCTTTTGTGCTTCAGTTACTCCATCACATTCAAAATGGTTTTCTAGACCTTCAATCCACTCTATAAGAGCATCTGGATCCATCTTTCCACTGAAAAGAGCCACTTCCTCTAAGGTTTTACCACTCATAGCTCTCAAGGTTTTCAAGAATGGTTCTTGCTCAATGACAGGGTCAGGCATGGGGACTTCATCCTCTATTGCCACCATTTTACCCTGATCTCCAACCTTATCATGGACTTCTTCAGTTTTGACGTTTACTTCGACTAGTTTCATTGCTAGTTGATCTAATCTTTCTCTGAGTGCCCTATTTTCCTCTTCTTGGTCTTCAACCTTCTTGGCTAACTCTACATTAGTCACCATGTTTTCCTAATGTTCCTTTCCTCCTGAATCTTTTGTTGGCTCTGATACCACTATGATAGAGAGATTGCTAGGTAAGTGCTCAAAAGGCCATAAAAGGAAACAAGAGGTATTGTTTGTGTCTCCTCTTGATGTTTGCAATAACAAGTTTAGTTACACTTGATAGGTCTCTCTACAAGTCTTCACCATCAACTCCCTTCTTGGTGAAAGATCACACCCTTACTCAAACTTTCTTTAATTGCTCACTCCACCCATCTACACATTCTCAATCCCTATTCTTTTGGCATTCAACTCACTATTTCAGAGTGCATTAGGAGACTCCAACAAGGACATATAGAGTAACAATATTTACTCAAGGTTTGACAATCAAACTTAGTTTTAGGCCCATAGCCTTTGGCTTACTCAACTCACCAATCAAGGGTGAAAACCTCAAAAAGGTATTGCACACTGTCCAAGGTCCTATATGTCATTTGTTTCAATTTTCTAGGATGATCTCACAAAGTTCCATGAGTCCCAAAGTCCTCATTGCATTTGGGTTCTTGTAAAGTGTGTGTTATGTAGTCAAAGGGCTACCAGCTTGTGGAGGCCTAATTGGCCTAATTTTGCTCACCCTGCCCAACGATGGGCTTCTTGACCATGGGATATGTTTTGGATAGTGTGGAATAGGTCTTATCAAAGAGATTTTTGTGGTTTTAGGCTCCCTCAACCTGGTTTAGTGACTGTCCACAAATTTAGGCTTAAACATAGGGTTTAGTGAGGGTTTGGATGCTCCCACCATGGATTCCCTCTACCAAATTTGTTTCAAACTCCCACACTACTAGGAGACCTCTGCCACAACAAATTAAAACTTCTGTTACCTTTGATAGACAAGCATTATGCCAAACACTTGATGAACAACAGAGAAAAGTGGTGAAAAAGCCACTGTCATTGTAAATTACTGCCCTCTACCAGTCAACTGGTGCTCCTTTGGACCTGCATAATGAAGAGTTTAAAGAGGAACTATACCTCAAAGAGGTCTGCAAAACACTAGAGAATATTCCTATTACATTGCCTTCACAGTTACAAGGCTTGGATGATGCTTTTGAAGCATTCCATGAGCATTTGAAAAACACAATTCACAAAAACATTGAACTCACTGTTTTGTTTACAAAGTGAGAATGTTTAATAGGAACAAGCTACTCTAACAAACCAAGGTGATCTTCAACACCCTTGGCCATATGTCAAAACCTCTGCCTCATACATTTGTTCACTCCAAATTTCTTTTGGGTGCAAATCTTGAGTTTTTGATCATGCTACTAGCCGAGTAATCAATACATGCCTAGTATTCACTCAAGTCCTCCTTCCAAACAAAATTTTGACATAAAGAAAAGCATACGTACACTATATAAATGAGTACCAACTTGACTAAATCCATTTTGTGGGATCCCAGACCTGGATTAGTCAAGTGGTGGCATTTTGGAACCTCAAACCCTTGACAGGGCAGTGAGCACACAGAAGTAAAATAATATTGTACAAACAAATTGCCAAAGGAAACCAGTATAACAATCACTTAGAGAGAATTGTACAGCTATTATGCACACTTTCCAAAGGTACAGTATGGACTATGAAAGCTACAGTATGGACTATTACTCCAAGGAAGGAAAAACCAGTCATAAAAGCCAAAATTTCATAATTTTTATTAGGAATCTCTTGGTCATACAATCACCAACCGTATTCAAAGAAAATAGAGGTCTTTTTATAGTCCAAAAAGTTATTTATCAAGCCTAGTATGGACATGAGGCTTCCACAACTTCATTTTGCAAGAAAAGTAAAAAAAATGACAACTTTTACAAGCCCAAATAACAACATTTCTTGCTCCAAAAGACATTTTTGACAATATAACCTTATCAACTTGTCTAAACACCTTAGAAATGCTTAAAAAACTTATCAAACATGTTTCAATTCTTTGGAAAGCATTAGAAGACCTTTTGGCAATTTTGCACATTTTTGCCAAAAATTGTCAACTCAAAGCCTGAAAGGCAAAACTTGACCTCTTGAGCCCAAAATGAGATCAAAACCACTAAACAAGACACACAACAACCTAAAACAACATTATAAACTTGACACAAGACATTAAAAACATGAAAGCATTAAATAGTCAAAAAGGGGAGTTTTGATCAACTAGGTGCTCCTGCACCAATCTTCCTCAAGCAATTAGGCTTCTGCAAAAAGAGGAATAGGATCTGATACCAATTGTTACAAGCTAGGGTTTCCATTTCAACAAAAGATCAAATTTTCAATGCCTAATACAACCACTAGACTTATAGAATCCACAGGAGGTTGTTAAATCATGTCGCGAATCCCCGCGAGGGACGCTGGCCCACTACCAACAATTTATAAGGACAAAAAGATGCTTTAGATTTAATTGAGCCAATTAAATGCTTAAAGGAAATTTTGAAATTGCACAAGAATAATTTAATTTTAAAAATTAGGGTTTGTGGCATAAACCGCTTAATTTAAAAATTGAAATTTGAAAATTTGAATGTTGCATGAAGGGAAAATGAATTTTTGTAAAAGACCCAAATAAACTCAAGATCTACACAATTCATAAGTTCAATTGTAAAATTAAAAATTAGGGTTTTGTGATTTAACCACTTAATTTTTAATTTTTTTGAAAATTGAAAGTGTAAATGAAAATTTGAATTGCAAAATTGAAAATTTCTCAGATCTGAAACAATCAATCCAATTTAGACAAATGACAAGCTCAATTTTGAATCTAAAAAATCAAGGTTTTTGTGAATTCAACCTCTAAATTTTTAAAAATTGCAAGGAAATTAAACTTGCAAATGAAAATTTGAACTTTAAATTTAATAAACTCAAATCTAAAAATAAAAAAATCAGAATTAAGGGTGTAAGGAGTCGTGTTCACCAAAATCTAAAGTGGAAAATTGGGAGCTTTGCAAATTCTGCACGTGAGAAGTGTAGAAAATTCACTAAGCTCAATTTTCACTTGGAGAGAATTTACATTCAAAAGAGGGGTATGCATCTACTAGATCTAATCATAAATGATGCAAGGACTGAATACTAAGTAGATTAGTTGAAATTGGGATGGGTTTGATGCTCTTTTGTAAGTTCATTAATTGAATTAATATTGTGTTGGAAATGAAGACAAAGTATGTGAAAACAACGAGCTACGTATTCGGGATTCAATCATGCACCTGGATCTAAGAAGTTTGATCTGATTTAGAGCTTCTCTATGAAATTAGGCAAAATTTGCAAGGACCGTGTGTCCGAACTCCAATCGGTCCTCCAAATTTCTACACATCGAAAAAGGGTTTTTCTATCTCTACGAATAAAACCTAATTCTAGAAGTACAACTGTGCACCTATTTCCTCCACATAGAAATAAAGGGAAATGTGTTGGAAGTAGGGGCTTGCCTTCAGGTCAAACCCCGATTTTTGAATTAACCAAGTGGGTGAAATAATATAAATGAAATGACTGAAAGTGGAAATCCTCCTCTTTGAGGAGATGTTGAATTGCTTGAAAATGAAATTCTTATACGTCCTTGTGAATTTTTGCTTTCCTCCAAATGGAATTTGATTTCATGAAGTAGAATGATGATCTCCTCTTCAATGCTTGAAATCTTGACTTTATTGCTACTCTAAAGCTTGAAGGAAGACATAAAATGCTCAAATACTCTTGAATGCTTGATCTCTTGAATGCCTAGATGCTTGATAATGATTTTCATTAGATCTTTTGTTATGTCAAATGAGAGGGGAAATCCCTCTTATATACTTTCCAATTGGATTAATTGACTGATTTTCCGACTTGAGCTGACATAAGGTGGATTTTCCCACTTCAAAATTGAGTTAGATCCAAGGGAGGGGATCAAGTTAGGCCCCAATTAAGGGGTCCCAGGGCACCACGCCTTGGTCCTAGCGAAGACCAAGGAACCACGACCTAGTCCTGCCCTATTTTGGGGTAGGATCATGGTGGCCCTTGAGTGCATTACTGAATTGCAAGGTGTTTTTGATGTGCATGAGCATATTAACATCTCTGATTAGGCAGAGGGGTGAAATCACTAAGGCGAAGACCCAAATGTAGTAAAAAATTATGAGGGGTGCAATTTTAGGACGTTACATAACTATAACATGCTTTAGCTCATCTGGTGGTTTTACCACACTCTAGTATGTGAAGAATCAAATGGTTACTGATGCAACAAGCTCCAAGTTTGATAAAAGGGTTGTGATGATCAATGATATTAGTGAGCCATATGTGAATTTTTCTTCTATGGTTGTTGGGTACAAGGTTTAGCACTCCGATAGGGAGAATTCGGTATCTTGTACTACAATCTATGCTACATACCAGATGGTGAAAGAGAAAAGGAATATGATCTCTGTGAGCTACTCTAGAGCCAACTGATGGATAATCTCACTTTAATCAATAAGGACAAGAAGAATACATTCAAATATGGTACTTTGATCTTATACTTATTTTTCTATTTTATGAATGAGATTTCGAGTATTGGTAATGTGAAATGGGCAAGTGACAAATCAGTATCACTAAAAATCAAAGATCTTTTTTATAGGATTGGAGATAGAAAGGATCGAAAAAATGCACTTTAGGGATACTTAAAAAATTTCAAAGTATGATGCAGGCTAGGGAAAGGATCCCTAAATCTAGTGTGGACAAATACAAGGATACAATATGCTTCATGGTAGAGAATGATCAATGCCTAATGCAAGCAGTGGAGCCAAGGATAGTATGGATCATGCCCATGTGGTATGAGGTAGATGAGTAGATATTAAAGGTGTATGCTCAACATCTATTGAGTAAGCTCATTGATGCTTCAGATGAGAGGTTTGGAACATTCACTAAGAAGGACTTGCAATTGCATAAGCAATTCAAGAAGGTGGAAATTGTGAGGAAACTGAGAAAGGAAGTAGAGGAGTATGGAGAGAGAATTGACATTACAAAAGAAGTAGTCTAGGAGGCAAGGAAGAGGAAAATACATGCTACAACGGAAAAACCAATCAAGGTTGAGAAATCTAGTCTGACAGTCTCTATCAAATCAAGACAATCCAGAAACTCTGTACCCTCCTCTGGTTCCCAAAACCCATCCAACTCTATGAGATGTGAAGAAAAGTCATCTAGTAGAGAAGGGAAGATGAAGAAAGGTAAGGGCACAAGGTTATATGTTTCTATTGTTGAGGATGAAGAAACTAGGTCTGATGAAGATGTGAAGAAGATGAACTCCAAGGGCACCAAAGCATCAAAACTCTGTAAGGAAAATCCCTCCAGTGGAGAGAAAGCAAGTAAGAAGATGATGATGGATTATGAAAAATCCAGTATGTCAGTAAGTAATGTAGAAAAAGATATTATGGTGCAAGGTAACTTGAAACAACTCTATGAGTTTTATGATAAATTGATGATGTCAGTGAGAGAATTCTAGAAGAAGCCACCATTAAATATTTGAACACATTTAATAGAGCTCTTGTTGAGATTATGTATGAAATTATGAAAAGTGTATATAATATTTTGGAAATGAGAAGAGTTAGTGCTCAAGCTAAGGATGATAGACTTAGAGAATATGTTAGTCAATCTATGTCCCATAATATCCGTGGAAGAAATGAATAAGATATTCAAAGAAGCCAAGAAGGAGGTTGAGGCTAAAGAAACTGTTATAGAAGAAAGAGACACTATAGGGGAAGTGAAGGAGTTCTTGGAGAAGGATCAACAAGAATTATTTTATCCTGGATTGGTTCAAGGCCCTATCAACTTAGCCACTCTATCCCCTATTCAGAAGTTGCAATTAGTATCATTTTCTCATTCCAAAGCAAGGGAGAAGATGCTGAAATCTCATATTGAAGACAGTGAGCTACTCAAGCTTGCATTGGATGTCTTGGAGAAGATCATGCCCACATTTGTCAAGGACTCATCTGATTCTCCCTCTGGTCAACTAAAAAGCCTAATAAATTGTATAAGTACTCATTTTGAGTCTTTTGAAAAGTTAGTAGAGGTTAAGGCCTGTAATGAGTTTGATGCAAAAAGATTCTACAAGTTGAAGGAAATGATTGTAAATGATACAATTTTGTTAGACACTTGTGTTAAGAGTATTCAAGATGCCTTATCCGACGGAGTCAGTGTCTACATGTTTTTCATTGTCTAAGTTTATTGAGGATATTGAGAAATAGATTAAGGAGCATGAGAATCAATTGGTAGGTATATCTAAATATTTTGATCCTTTGGCTATCTTAGTGGATAGTCAAGAAGGTCAAGTCATTTCTTTTCTTAACAAAATTAAGAGTTTAATGCATGATAAGGACAAGGTTGTTAGTAGGGTTGGCGAGCTTTGAATTCTAATTGGTCATAAGATGGAGAAAATGTTCAGTGCCTTGAATGAAGCTCAAGATTCCATAGCCACAAATGATCCCTCAAATCTTCAGCTGGCGAAGATGCAGACATGTCTTTTCAGTGGCCATATCTCAATTTTGGAGTCTCAAGAAAGGTTGGGACAGTGATTTGAGATTATTGAAAAACATTTTTGCAGATGTATTTAAGCTTTTGTAAGATGATAAAACTGTTTGTACGTATGCGGTATGTTCATAAGATTTTTTTAGAAGTTTTGGCATGTGGATCCTGCCTTTGCCATTGATGTCAAAGGGGGAGTGCAAGGTAGTGAAAAATGCCACAATAATTTAAGGAGGAGCTTTGGGAGTTTTGGAATTTTGAGTTTTTGAGTGTTGCAGTGTGTTCATATGTTGGTATTGATTCCTACACTTAACCATTTTTCACTAAGTGTTGCCATCAATGCCAAAGGGGGAGATTGTTGGGAAGATACACTACATAGGTCATCAAGTGTTGTTATTTATGGTAACCCAAGTTAGTATTCCCATCAATATTGTTTGATTTGATTGTACCAAAAGAAAGATTGAAGATTGGTTCAAGTCCAACAAGCTAGAATAGAGTATCCAACAAAGCCCAATATTTTGATTGGTACATCTTTTCAGGTTATCATTTTGTATTGAAGATTTCAAGGAAGGTAGATGGATATCTGGATTTCTCTATTCTAGAGTTGTAGGCTCCGATGGTGATTGGTTCATCAGTTAGAAGCCTCTGTGTATTGGTTTTTTATTTGGCAATGTAGAATGGTAGTCTTGTGTTGATAATCCTTATGTAGACTATGTGGATCGATTTTGGTGATGGTTTTTGTGATCTAGGTATTTTTTCTGAGGCTTGAGGTAGCTTGTGGATAATTGTTTCAGTCTGCATTGGCATTTGAGTCCAAATTGAGCTAACTATGTGGACACATTTCAATGATGTTCTAAGTATTCTTGAGCCGACTAGTGATAGATGTGATTTCTTGTTGTGGATATACAAGATTGATTGTTATGATCATTTTGGGTATCGGTGGGTTTGAAAAAGGTGTCGGCAATTGTTTGTACATGGTTTCATATGTGCAGGTTAGAGATTTGTGCTCCAAATTATTACAGAATAGTGAATCAGAGGAGTATAAGGTAGAATATGAAATGTTGGTAAAATGTGCTTAACCGAAACTATAATCAGGAATTTGCAGATGCTATTATTTAGTTCATGTACTTCAATGATTTATTGCAATTGATTTTTAGGCAATGAGCCTCGCTTTCTTGAGCAGTGAGTTGTAGGCAGTGTGGCTGAATGCATGTGCATTCTCATTGTAAAACTTTATATTTGAGTATAGTCATTTGTGGGTCTCATTTCCACCATGGTTTTTCCTTTGATTGGGTTTTCTACATATAAAATCTTTGTGTTATGGCACTATGGTTGATTACTTTGTGTTTTTTCATCTTTCTTTTGGTTCAATGTATTAAGTGGTTGAAAGAACAAATTAATAAAGTTAAATATTGCAGATCACTAATCCACGCCCTACCCCTCTCAGTGTTCCTTGATTCAACCAATTGGTATTAGAGCCTTGTTCCTCAAAAGAAGTATAATAGATTGAGGAGGATCCAGGAAAGTGATTTAATGGATTCCAATGGTATTCAAAAACAACTTCCAATTGCACTTGATGATCTTGACCAGTCCAAAGTTGAAGGTTAGTAATTGGATGGAAATCTTAAGGACGTTGAGAATTTCATTCAGTCATTGAAAGAGAAACTAAAAAAGTCTAGGGAAAAGAGAAAGTAGCTCTATGATCAACTAAAGGGAAAAGAAATCCAAAGCATATATGATTATCACTTGATTCAAGCCTTAAAGGAGAAGATAGAAGAATGTGAGAAGCTTGCAAAAGACAATGCTATCTTGAAGCATGAGATGGAATCCATAGTGATGGGGTTGACCAAGGAGATTGAAGGAAGGAAGAAGAATGGAGACAACCTTACTCAATCCTTAAAAGACAGATCTAAAGAATGCTACATACTTAATTATGAAATTGATGAGCTGAAGCTTGAATTGCTACAATCCAAAAACAATGAGGAAGAGCTTGAAAGGTAGATTGTCATTTTTAGGGATGAACTTCCTACTGCAAATGAATACAAGGAAAAGTTCAATATTAGCTCAGCTAAACTTGATGTGCTGCTTCAAAGCCAGAAGAATGAAGATGACAAGAAAGGTCTTGGATTTGAGAAAGGTGAAAGCTCTAGATATGGTCAAAACATTCCTAAGTCAGAATATCAAAAGAACAAAGCTAAAAGTTCTCTGATAAGACAACCTAATGCTCAAAAGTTCAATGGTAACTACTTTGTTCGCAATAAATTTGGTCATAAGGATAGTCAATGCAGAAGTAGAATAAATCAAAATGGTCCATCTTTCTCCAGTGAGTGTTTCAATTGCAATAAATATGGTCATAAATCAATTGAATTCATAAGTATGATGAATAACTTTCCAAATAGAAGGAATATTAGATATTATGCATGCAATAGATTTGGCTACATTGCTAATCAGTGTAGATCAAGATGAAATCAAGGGAATTACCAAATACAAATGTTGTGTGCTATAATTGCAACAAATCTGGTCATATTACAAGATTTTGTAGAGGCAAGAATGTGAATATGAATGGTCTGGTAGACAAGAACAAGAATGTGCAGACAAATGATAAAGGAAAAGAGAAAGTGGATGATATCAAGAATAAAATGAAGAAGACATGGGTAAAGAAGAGTGATTTTGATGCAGGAAGTGGGTCTGCACCTGAATCTGGTGTTGGAAATTCCTCTGAGAATTAATTTAAGGTCTCTAGCCTATGGAGAGTTTTCAAGAAGATCCTATTCTCTCATGCCAGAAGTTGGTGTTAGAATGCATAAGACTATTAGAAGTTGTATTTTGATATTGCAGATGTTTTGGAAAAAAATTCGAGAGAGATTGAGCATGTTATTGATGATCTCTAGGAGAATTTTTTGAGTAGTCTATGAAAGAAGGGTATCTGGAAGGTTTAGGGCAAACAAATTTATTACACCAAAAAATTTAGATATGCAAATGATAAAAGGAAGCTTAAACCTCTCATTTGTCACTTTACATTTGAAGAGAAAGAGGTTTAGAGTGCTTTGTAAGAAGATTTCCTAGTGATCAAAGTGTGAAGAAGATTTTCACATGAAACCCTAGTCTGACAAAGTAAGGTATTTTTCTGAAGAGATTGTGAATTTGATATTTTTGAAAATGGATACTCTATTGGTAGTTGATATTACTAAGAGATCTCTCTCGAAGTTCAAGAAGCACCCATATAAATTGGTAGAAGATAATCCACTAGGTGCATTTTCATCGATTCCATATGCTGTTCTTCATGTTGAGGATATTAGTGCATACATTTGATATAAATATTGAGGAGTTGGGAGGATCCTAGTTGCTAAATCTATACTCCAATCATATTTTGGGAGATATTTTTAAGATCAAGCCCAATTTTAATTCTTTGAAGGAGAATAATTTTATGCAGGTTGTTAGGTTGTTAGGTTTCCAGTGTTTGACGAGAATGAGTGGGACTGGTATGTTCTGAGCTGAATTCATGTGGTTGAATCAACCATTCAAAATCACTAAGGATGTAATTAGAACTGCAGCAGGATTTATCTCATCTAGTGGTTTGTCCGCACTCTAGTCTATTAAGAATAAAATGGTTACCAATGCAATCGGTTCCAAGTTTGACAAAAGGGTGATGACGAGAGCCAGATGTGAAGTTTGTTTCTATAGTTGTTGGGTATGAGGTTTATCACTCTAGTAAGGAGAATTTGGTATCTGGTACTGTAATATATTTTGCATACCAGATGGTGAAAGAGGAGTATGATCTGTGTGAGCTACTCTGGAGCCAGCTGATGGAGAATCTCACTTCAATCAAGAAGGTCAAGAAGAATACATTAAAATATGGTACTTTGATCTTATGCTTATTCTTCTATTTTATGAATGAGATTTCGGGTATTAGTAATGTGCAATGGGCAAGTGATAGACCGATAGTAGTACAAATAAAATATCTTTTGTATAGCATTGGAGATAGCAAGGCCCGACGAACTGCACTTTGGGGATACTTCAAAAATTTCCAAAGTATGATGCAGGCTAGGGAAAGGATCCCTAAATATGTTGTGGAGAAATACAAGGATACAATATGCTTCATGGTAGAGATTGATCAATGCCTAATGGAAGTAGTGGAGCCAAGGATGGTATGGATCATTCTCATGGGGTATAAGGTAGATGAGTAGATATTGGAGGTGTATGCTCAACATATGTTGAGTAAAATTATTGATGCTTCAGATGAGAGGTTTGGCACATTCACTAAGAAGGACTTGCAATTGCATAAACAATTCAAGAAGCCAAAAATTGTCAGGAAAGTGAGAAAGAAAGTAGAGGAGTACACAAAGAGCATTAGCATTACAAAAGAAGTAGTTCAGGAGGCAAGGAAGAGAAAAATGCAAGCTAGAGAGGAAAAACCAATCAAGGTTAAGAAAGCTAGTCTGATAGTCTCTGTCAAATCAAGACAATCCAAAATCTTTGCACCCTACTCTAGTTCCCAAAAGACAACCAACTCTATGAAATTTGAAGCAAAATCATATGGTAGAGAAGGAAAGAGGAAGAAAGATAAGGGCACAATGTAATATGTTTCTATTGTTGATGATGAATAAACTGAGTCTAATGAAGATGTGAAGAAGATGAAGTCCAAGGGCACCAAATCATCAAAATAATCTAAGGACAAGCCCTCCGGTGGAGAGAAAGAAAGTAAAAAGATGAATATTGACTATAACAAATTTGATATGTCAGTAAATGATATATAAAAAACTCTTATGGTGCAAGGTAACTCGAAACCACTCTCCAAGTTTTATGATAAATTTGATGATGCTGGTTAGAGAATTATAGAAGAAGACACCATTAAAAATTTAAACACATTTAATAGAGCTCTTGTTGAGATTAAGTTAGAAATTCCAAAAAGTCTATATGATGTTTTGGAAATGAGAAGAGTTAGTGCTCAAGTTCAGGATGATAGACTAAGAGAATTTATCTTAGTAAATCCATGTTTGGTAATATCTGTAGAAGAAATGAATAAGATATTCAAAGAAGCCAAGAAGGAGGTTCAAGCTAAAAAACCTATTACTTAAGCAAGAAACATTACAAGGGCAGTGAAGGAGTTCTTGGAGAAGGATCAACAAGAATTGTTTGATCCTGAATTGGTTCAAGGCCCTATCAACTTATCAACTCTATCCCCTATTCATAAGCTTCAATTAGCATTATTTTCTCAAGCCAAAGGAAGGGAGGAGATTCTGAAATCTCATATTGAAGACAGTGAGCTACTCAAGCTTGCATCTGGTGTCTTGAAGAAGATCATGCCTACATTTGTCAACTCAACTGATTCTCCCTCCAATTAGCTAAAAAGCCTAATCAATTATGTAAGTACTCATTTTGAGTCTTTTGAAAAGTCAACAAAGGTCAAGGTCCATAATGAGTTTGATGCAAAAAGATTCAATAAGTTGAAGGAAATGATTGCAAATGATAGAGTTTTGTTAGACACTTGTGTTAAGAGTATTCAAGATGCATTATCTAAAGGAGGAAGTGTCTACAAATCATGTTTGTCATTGTCTAATTTTACTAAGGACATTGAGAAACAAATTAAGGAGAATGAGGAACAATTGGCAGGTATATCTAAATATTTTGATCCTTTCACTGTCTTAGTGGTTAGTCAGGAAGGTCAAGTAATTTCTTTTCTTGAAAAAATTAAGAGTTTAATGCATGATAAGGACAAGGTTGTTAGTAGGGTTGGTGAGCTCCAAAGTCTAATTGTTCCTAAGCTGGAGACAATGTCTAGTGCCTTGAATGAAGCTCAAGATGCCATAGCCTCAAATGATCCCTCAGATTTTCAGTCGGTGGAGATGCAGGCATATCTTTTCAGGGGCCACATCTCAATTTTGGAGAGTCTCAAGAAAGGTTGGGATAGTGGTTTGAGCTTATGAAAAATATTTTTGCAGATCTATTTAAGTTTTTGTGAGATGATGAAGTCTGTTTGTACATATGCGGTCTATTCATAAGATTTGTGTACAAGTTTTGGTATGTTGAACCACGCCTTTGCCATTGATGTCAAAGGGGGAGTGTAGGACAGTGAAAAATGTTATAATCATCTCAAGACGAGATTTGGGAGTTTTGGAGTTTTGAGTTTTTGAGTTTTGTAGTGTGTTCATATGTTGGTATTGATTCTGACACAACCATTTTTCACTAAGTGTTGCCAGCAATGCAAAGGGGGAGATTGTTGGCAAGAGACACTGCACAGGTCATCAGATGTTGTCATTGATGACAACCCAAGTCAATAATCCCATCCATATTGTGTGATTTGATCATACTCAAAGGAAGATTGAAGATTGGTTCAACTCCGACAAGCTAGAATAGAGTATCCGACAGAGATCAGTATTTTGATTGGTACATCTTTTCAGTTTATCATTTTGTATTGTAGATTTCAAGGAAGGTAGATGGATATCTAGGTTTCTCTATTCTAGAGTTTTAGCCTCTGATGGTGATTGGTTCATGAGTTAGTAGCCTCTGTGTATCAGTTTTCTATTTGGTATTGGAAAATGATAATCTTGTGTTGATAATCATTATGCGGATTATGTGGATTGATTTTTGTGATGGTTTTTGTGATCTAGGTATTTTGTCTGAGTGTTGAAGTAGTGTGTGGACAATTGTTTTGGTTTTCATTGGTATTTGAGTTCAGATTGAGCTTACTATATGGACACATTTCAATGATGTTCTAAGTGTTCTTGAGCTGACTAGCGATGGATGTGATTTCTTGTTGTGGATATACAAGATCGATTGTTATGATAATTTTGGATATCATTGGGTATGCAAAAGGTGTTGGTGATCATTTATGCATAGTTTCACATGCATAGGTTAGAGATTTGTGCTCTGAATTATTGTAGAATAGTGAATCAAAGCAGTATAAGGTGCAATATGAAATTTTTGTTAAATGTACTTAACTAAAACTATAATCAGGCATTTGTAGATGCTATTATTTAGTTCATGTACTTCAATGATCTATTGTAATTCATTTGTAGGCAACGAGCCTCTCTTTCTCGAGTAATGAGCTCTATGTAGTGTGCTTGAATGCATGTACATTCTCATTGTAAAAATTTATATTTGAGTATACTCATTTGTGGGTTTCATTCCCACCATGGTTTTTTCCTTGACCAGGTTTTCCACGTATAAAATCTTTATGTTATGGCATTGTGGTTGATTGCTTTGTGTTCTTTCATCTTTATTTTGGATCAATGTGTTAAGTGGTTGAAAGAACATATTAATAAAGTTAAAGATTGCAGAACATTGATTCACCTCACCCTCTTATTGTTGCTTGATTCCTACAATTGCATATTTTGAACACGTAAAAAATGTCAATTAGCACACCTATTTGACACTATCTAGTTGAATTTAAGAAGAAGTAACCTATGAAGCATTCTAATCTTGAATTCAAAGTGTTAGGTAACAGAAACATCTTCAGGACTAGCGTGCCCAACACACTAGTTTGATATTTCAAGCTACTATTTAATTGATAAGTTCCTTTTTGTGTCTTGTTTCCAGATTTGTATTTTAGGGTTTCCTTCATGATCTGTTTCAATGTATTTATGTTGAATCTTGAAAACCTAACATTTTAACTAGTTCTAGGATCATTTCTTATCATAATTATATCTAATCACAACAGTAAAGGGGAATGATTGATCATAGTGCTCACCTCTTGTAAGGGACTAAATTTGACCTGTGGGAGATGGTGTGTTCTCATGTTCTCGATGAGGGGCAAGACACACCAACCTACATAGATATAACAATAAAAAGGGAACAATTGATTGTAGTTCTCATATCTTGTAAGGGACTAAATTTGAACTTGATTGATTGTTCCCCAATGAAACTAAGGTTGTAAATGATTCCTAGTTTGCATGTTTAAGCTAGTGAACCACATTTTTCAACATTTCATTTCGGTGAAAACAACATAGCTTGCATAATTCCTAATTTGGATGTTCAGATGTGAGTTTAGTTTCATATTTTTTTTACAAATTTAGAGACATTTATTTTTTAAAATTCATCTTTTATGTTCTTGTATTCATTGATTAATCACCATTTTATTAGTTCACAGTGGTCAAAAGTGGTTAATTGATGATTTCATTGCTATTGCATAATTTAATCACTCATTTAATCAATTGCATATTTTTTATAATTGTATATCATTAGTTAGTTTCTTACATTATCATTCACAATTGCTTTAAAACAATTAAACAATTCCTTTTCCTTTGTCTTTACCTTTTCTTCTTTCCTTCTTAGGACCAAATGTTTATTGTTGGAGCTTGTATTTATGTATAAAATTCATAACCCAATGTTTCAAATTTAATATACTTGTGAGAAGAAGTTATAGACTGATGGCTTCCCATTTTTTTGATGCTAATCGTGTTGAGCCTGAGTTGAGTGTTAACTTATTCCCAGTTAGGAGTTTGAGTGCCTCATCTTCTCTTAATCCAACACCTACCTTGCCTAAAACTTTTGAGAATCCGTTTAGGCTCATGCTTCTAATAATGAGGATGACCCTTCAAAATAAGTGTCTAATGAACAATCCAGGAAGATTGCCAAAAAATTAGAATATCTTCAACAATTTGTGAGTAATTAACACTTGTTTAGAGAGACAACCCCATTTATTGAAGGTTTAAGGAAGTTGATTCAAAATAATGAGCATGGTGTGCATGTTTTATGTGGTGTACATCTCACATAGTGGATGACATTTCACTATGAAATTATCTAGTTGCATGGAAGTGCTTGGACATTCTACTCTAGCACTAGTTGAGATACCCATGCCTATGCCTATGTCTAAAGCCAATATTTCTATCTATACATGTTTATCATGGATATCACTGCACAAAATGGTAATTATGTCTATAGCATACAATTTTCATCCTAATTAGGCCTCACTTCATGTTTGAGACTTTTGTGCTTTTGACCATGTTTGATTCTACTCACATTAGCTTCAATTCTTAAACTTCACTTATCACTTGATCCGTGGCCCTGATTTTAGCCCCAAAGTCCTTGATAAAGGAACTCTAGGTGCCATTGTCCTAGGAAAGTGGTACCTTAGACATCATTGTCTCAACAAAAAGGGCCAAATTTTGGTCCTGACAACAGTCACAAAATTTGGGCAAGAATTCCCCCTAGTATCAACCTATCTCAAAATTTCTAACATTTTTGATGTAGTAGGGTATAAAAGAAATCCTTACCCCATCATTTGAACATCCATCTTAGATCTTTAATAAGAGAAAATTCACTCTACAATTTAAATTCAAGTGAGCAAGCAATCAAGCATCTTCAAGACATTGAATGAGAGGTCAATCATTCAAGATGCCATCCATGATCAAGATTCTATGAACAAATCCTAATTCCTACATGACATCATAAACCCTTTATGAAGACTTAGAAGATAGACTTATCAAGGTATAACATTTCAATTACAACATTTTAATTTGGATCTAACCTCTACCCTCAAAAGACACTTTACATTTAATTTAAATCATAGGGTTAAATCCAAACCCAAGGTTGACTTAAGTTAACTCATATTCCCAACATATTTCTTCTCTTTCTATGTGTAGATGATAGGTTCAAGATTTATAAATCTAGAATCAAGCAAAGCAGACAAATATGATCAGATCTAGCTTTTGTAGGTGCAAAAAGTGGCAGACAAATGGCCAATGGTATAGTGTTCGACAAATTTCCTATGAAACTTCTTGGATAGATTTTGAGTAAAATTTTGGTTCTCTAAGATAAACTAAATTTGTTTGCATCTGACATTTTTTGGGATGGGTGGCTGCAAGAAGTTGAGTCCCACTTTTGGGCAAAAAGTGAGTGTTTTCCCTGTTTTTCAAAATTTATGTCGATTAAATCAGAATTTGAGGCACTTAGAGATTGAATCCAAGTAAACTTTAGTAATAGAAAATGTAGTGCTTAGAGTCTAGATTTCAAATATGTAGTTTATTTCAATACCCACATTGTAGAAATTTCTTTTTAGTAGGCATGGTTAAAAACAACTTTTTCAAAATGCCTGTTTCAAGGCCATACCACACATGTGTATGACCACCATTTTTTGACGCAAATAAATGAATTTTTGCAAATCCTTCTGGGAAAAGATGCCTTAGACACCAAATATTGATGAGAATATTTTTGCTTATTTTTTTATTAATTTTTAATTGACTATAAAGTACATTTTCAAAATATCAGGTGTACGACCACCATAATTTGATGAAAATTTCATATTTAAATTTTTTTTTGAGTCTTCAAAATAATTATATGTAGATTGATTTCATATAATTTATTGTTTTTGAAAATGTAAAAACAAAAAAGTTATTAAACTCTTACCGAACCACAACATTTTAGGTTTAGGTACCACTTTTGATTAATAAATAATGTAAAAATAGTAAAAAACTAATATTATCACTATGAAATTTATATTTTTGAAATCATGACACTGAGAAATCTAATGGGTTTTCATTTTATCAAAAAATTCGACGAGGAAGGCCCTCAAAAAATTAGGGCAATGCAAAAATCCAATATTCTTTTGGCTTAGCCTTTTTTTTGGAGGTCCAAGCATAGGCTTTGTCCCACCAAGCCTAACCCTAATAAAAGACTGATGCATAGGTTTATTTCTCACTCCACCTTTTATGAAATAGGCGCTCATTATTTGAAATTCAAAAAATGGGTACCCGTTTCGCTTTGTACCATTGAAAGAAAAACAGGCGCCCATTTTTTTAGAAATGTGCTCCCAATTTGAAAATGAGCGCCATTTCATTCAAATAACGAGCACCCATTTTTGAAAGATCAGTTGGGGAAAAAACTGGCTCACAAGGACATATTTCAATGATTGAATCATTATTAAATCATTGTCCGACTGGTTCAATCTACAAAAAGAATGTTTTGTTAAAACAATTCTCTTTTCTTGTCTTGTTATCGATTTTACAATGAGATCCATTCGAATTAAAACTTTGGTGCAGCCATGGGATAAAATCAACACAGAAAGAGGCACATGAAGGTTCTGACAGCTGAAGACATTGCAACAAATAGAGAGGATGAAAAACATCAATGAGAAAGAAGAGAAAGAATTAAAGAATTGAACAATGTTGGAGCTTCAAGTTCAACAATCATTTAAGAAGAGGATAACATCGAGGACACCATAAAGGTTGAAGAAGGAAATGCAGTAGAACGAAATTCAGGTGCATCTTCTAATCCATTATTGGATATAGGTATGTCTTCACAGCCCCATGTTTATTCTCATGAACAAATTGGTGATTTAGTAGAAGCAAGTTACTCATTAAATGAATTTGATTTTCTTCATGAAAATAGAGTTACAACAAATATTGCAAATCAAACCCCAAATGAAAGTAAAAATCAAATTGAAACCCCAATTGAAATTGAAAATCAACTAGCAATTAAAATCAATAATGTGGATGTAGACATGGAAACACCAATTGAAAAAGAAACATGTTTGAATGATAATGAAATGAATGAATATTTTCAAATTAAAAGTGATGTGCTAGACAAGCTTCCTAGCTTGGTTTCATGGAGACAAATTAGGACACATGCAAATAGATTATTTAGATAATATTTTTATAATAAGAAATTTGGGTTTCAATGTCAATTAATTTTACAACTAATTAAAATGACTAAAATGCGGAAAGTGATGAAGAAGTTAGACATTTATGTCAAACCCAAGAAGAAGGGTGAGTCTTTAAAACAAGTTGTATTGACTATTGCTAGCGCCTTTGATACAATCAGAAAGAAAAGTTGTTCTAAAGATAGGAATGCGACACGACGAGCAATAACAACTTTAGTAAATAAAAAAATTTATGATAAAAGAATGATGACTAACATAAGTGGATATCTTAATATTCATCGTAAAACTTTGACAAGAGTTGTAAAGAGAATAGTTAACTTTGAAAGTAATCCTGTGAGAATTTGCCAAGATCAAGGGCACAATGAAAAGTATAAAAGAGAGACAAAAGAATGACAAGAACAAATTGTATTCTCATCAATATGCAAATGATCATTTGGACTAACCAATACAATGAATTTAGGCTTGCTTATATAGGCAAGGCCATATGGATGTACGAGCACACAATCATGACATGTGGCTCAATGAGAGACAATGGTAGGTAATAAATACTAGGGGTAGGTAGGAGAAATAATATAATATTCCATAAGAGGTGGATGACCCACCGAATGTGGAGTGTAACAACAATATAAGACCACAAAAGGTGGAATTTATCCTACAAGCTATATCCCTATGTGCACACTTCCCTAAGTGTCTCAAATCTAAACTACGAAGATATGCATTATCCTAAGTTAACTAAAGTAAAGTGTAATAATATCCATGATGAATATTTATTTACACCAACACCCCTCCTTAAGTGCAACTTAGGGGAATGAAGACTTAAGTAAAAAATGCAAGATGGGTCCCAGCTATAAGGCCATGATAGGTACCTATGTAAAAAATGCAAATGCAAGCAAAACTATGCAATGTAATCTCTCACAAACGGAGAAAGGGAGAAAATCCAGTTGGAAAAAAACTCCCCCCAAAAGAGAGATGAATATACAAAAGACTCTCAAAGAAGAAGGACAAAACCTCAAAGAGGAAAAAGTCCCCCCCAATAAGAGAGGAAGGAGAAGTCAGATGACCTCCCCTAATGAGACATCCTGCACCCCCAAGAGAGCTCGCAACTGCTGGAACTTACTCTCGGTGAAAGGTTTGGTGAATATGTCTTCAACCTGCTTCATTGTAGGACAATACTACAAATCAATGACCTGCTCCTAAATCAACTCTCAGATATAGTGCATATGGATCTTGATGTGTTTGGTCCATTGGTGCTGGATTGGGTTCTTCGAGATTGTAATAGCACTCTGATTGTGGTAATGTAGGATTGTCGGTCATGGAGTGGTGAACCCAAACTCTATGAGAATCTGTTAAAGCCAAATGATCTCAATCGTTGCGTTAACAACTCCTCGATACTCAACATTAGTCAAAGAGAGATAAATAGCATGTTGCTTCTTGCTCTGCCAACAAATGGGACCTGAACCAAGGTGAAAACTGTAACCTGAAGTAGACTTATGATCATCAAGATCTCCAGCCCAATCGGAGTCTGTGTAACCAACCAAGCGAAGTCCTATGCCTGCTGCATAGTGAATCCCATAGTGATGTGTACCCTGGATGTAATGAAGGATGCATTTGGCATCTTTCCAATGAAGCTCATGTGGTTCCTGCATGAAGCAGGAAACCATGCCAACCACAAATGAAATATCAGGGTGTGTATGAGTCAAGTAGATGAGACTACCCACAAGCTGACGATACAATGTGGCATCAACTGATGGAGAAGAACACTGAGCCTCAAGCTTGAATCTTGAAAGAAAGGGAGTCGGGGCAAGCTTACAATCAGCCATATGAAAGTGTGCAAGTAGCTCAAGAGCATACTTGGGCTGCGATAGTGTAATCCTAGAAGGTGACTGTGAAATCTCTATCTCGAGAAAGTAGTGCAAAAGACCCAAGTTGGTCATAGAAAATCTATCATGCAAAGCAGATTTGACCCTACTAATGATGGATGTGGTGCTCCCTGTAATGATCAAATCATCAACATATAGCAGAAGTATCAAGTGAGAGTCATTTTGTCGCAAAAAGTAGACATTCAGATCAGAATGACACCTGGTGAACCCTACTGAGAGGAGAAAAGAATCCATCTTGGAGTACCAAGCCCTGGGAGCCTGCTTGAGGCCATAGAGACATTTCCTTAGTCTGCAAACCAAGGTAGTATCCTGGATGAAACCCTGTTGTTGCTCCATATAAATCTCCTCATCATGATCACCATGAAGAAAACCACTCTTCACATCTATTTGATGTACAACCCAACCATGAGTTGCAACAATAGCAAGTGTCAAGCAAATGGAGTTCATCTTGGCTATAGGCACAAAGGTCTCAATATAGTCAACACTTGGAACCTGAGATAAACCTTTCACAATAAGCCGAGCCTTATACTTATCCACACTACCATCCGCTACAAACTTGATTCGATAGATCCACTTACATCGAACCATATTTCTCCCCTTAGGGAGATGGACTAAATCCCATGTGTTATTCCTCATCATGGAACTATACGTTTCATCCATAGCGTGGTCCCACTCAGGAACCCCTGATGCTTCCCAAAATGTCTGGGGATTGGAAGCGGTAGCAATGAATTCATGTGGAAGGTCCTGATGTTGTGATCAACTCCTTCGTATGTTTCAAGGATCCCCAACAAGAGAACCCGTAGACTCAAGTGTATGTCAAGCCCAATGAGGTCTAGGTGGAGGTGGAGAATGAGGCTCCTCAACTATAAGTGGACCCTGCAAAGGTGTAACCCTACGAGTTAGAGTTGAAGGAGACTCATCATCTGAATCACTAGCATCACTATCCACAATAGAGGAAGGTGGAGGAGGTAGAGAGGCTAAGCTAGGAGAGCTTTCCTCAAAGTGAACACTCCTCTCAATGAACACCTCATGTGTCTTATGATCCATCAATCTATATGCCTTAACACCCTCAAGATATCCAACAAAAATGCAAGGCCTACTCTAAGGCTCCAATGCCTTTTTTTTTTTTCTTTCCTGCGGAGGTATGCGAGCCCATGCTGGACACCCAAAGAGTCTGAAATGTCTCACAATTGGTTTCCTACCAGCCCAAGCTTCAAAAGGAGTAATACCTTGCAAATATTTGCGAGGAACCCGATTCTGGATGTGTGTGGCACAACTGATAGCCTCTACCCAAAAGGCAGGATCAAGAGAATGTGCATGTATCAAACAACTATCCTTTTCTTTGAGAGTTTTATTCTTGTGCTCTTCAACTCTGTTCTGCTATGGAGTGTATGCAATAGAATGCTAAATGTCAATCCCCTCAAATGTACAAAAATTTGTTCACATATTCCCTTCCATTATCTGTACGAAGAATCTTGACCACTTTCTCGAATTGCTTCTCCACACGAGTCTTGAAGTCCTAAAATCTGTCAAATACTTCACTCTTATGAATGAGAAAGTAGACCCAAGTGAAGTAGGCCTTGCTAAATGAAGGTGCTAGAAATGGACCTGCTACATCGCTGTGAACAAGTTGAAGAACTTCCAAAGCTCTCCAAGCTTTCCCATTATCAAACTTCTCCTTAGGATGCTGCCCATGGAACAACCTGAACATACACCCTTTTAAAAACTAATTTGAGGTAGACCTGTGACCATGTCTTTCATGCTAAGCTATTGAAGATAATGGTAGTTGAGGTGACCAAATCGCTCATGCCATAGCTTACTTCCTGAATTTGAATGAGTAAGCAAGGCCCTAGAAGGAGAACTTGGCACAAAGTGGGAGAATGAATAAAGCCTTGAGTTGTCATTGAATTGTGCCACTGCTACCAAGGCATCATCATCAAGTTCCTTTACCACAACTGAATCTGGTGTAAACTCAACCTTTTTCCCATTCCCATAGTGAGTGATTTGGTAGATAGAGAGAAGATTGGTAGACAAGTTAGGAATATAAAGAACATTCTCAAATGTTCCATCATCCATGTCAACTAATCCTTTCCCTTCAACCTCAACTTGTGTATCATCATCTATGTAAATGTGAGGTACCTTAGATGGATCCAATGAAGAAAATTGCTCCTTTGTAGAACCCATGTGATACAAGCCACCTAAGTCAAGTATCCATTGTTGTGAAGAACCTGTTGTAGCCACAAATGCTTTCCATTTTCCCTTAGACTGTGAGGAAGAGGAAGGAGATGAATCCTTCTTTGTGTAGGTGGATGGCAAGTTGATGTTGTTTTTCTTAAGAAGATTTGTCAACTCATCAACTTGCTTGGTGTGGCATCGATGCTCATCATGACCATACTTTTTGCAATATACACAAGTTGGTTTATCCTTCTTAGGTGGAGTCCCCTTCTTGGAAGAGGATGAAAAATTGCCTTGTGATGGAGAGGATGATTGCCCTTTTTCCTATTGTGGCTTTGACTTAGATTGCTTCTTCTTCTTCTTGGAATCTTTGCCTTGACTCCCTTGACTCCCTTGATTAGCCACCAAAGCCTTGGACTTTGAAGACTTGAGAAGCCCCATGTTCAACAACTTAGATTGTTCCAATATCAACATTTCTGTGAAAGCATCAAATGAAGGCATAATGTAGGAACTCCCCACTGTCAAACGATGAGTTTGGAAGCTAGACACAAATGCTGCATATTCTAGTGCAAGCTTGTCCAACAAGTTGAATATCAACTGAGCATCCTTTTTGTCAATTCCACAATCCTTAATCTTTGCTCTTAGCTCATTTGTTTTAGTGACATAATCTTGGATTGTATCAAAACTCTTGGGATCCAAGTTGGTGAGATCATTGTCAATCTTGTAACCTCTAATTTCATCAACTTGACCATACAATTTTTGAAACATATCCCAAGCCTCTTTGATTGTTGTACACTTCTCAATGTGAAAAATGAGGTCATCTGATACATACTTACGCAAAGTTCCAAGAGCCATGCATTTCTTAGTGAGCCATTTTAACTAAGCATTAAGATCAACCTTAGGATCAGGTGGTGCTACTATTTTTCCATCTATGTAATGCGTGAGACCTTTTACCATTAATTTGCTCCATACTTTAATTTTCCATGATGCATAATTATGTGGAGTTAAAGGTGGAAATTTATGAGGACTCATTGCAACAAAAATGAAAGAGCACAAGGAAAGAGAGGCACAATCACACAAGACACCCCCCCAAATTCACTCAATCAAAGAACCCCCCCAAAAGTGACGATTTGGCACTTTATACTTAGTGCGTGTACAATGGGCCACTTGCAAAAAATGACAAAGTGGACTTCTGATTTCAACTTTACAACTACCTCAACAAGGCCAAAAAAGACACAAACTAATAGTGCAAGAGATCTAAACTAAGAACCAAGCAATTTACAAGTACCAAATAGGCCAAATAAGACCAATATATGAAAGTACATTTCCAATCAAAATCTTTGAAATCTGATCATAGATTATGAAAGTAGATGAAAAAATATGCACTTAAAAAAAAATGACACCTGAAAAGGAGGTTGTATGAGCTCAAACGAAGCCTTTGAAGTTGCAGAATTGAGGATTGGACATGTACAGCTGAAAGAATCCAAAAATTCTGAAAAAAAATTGTGCACCAAAATAAAAAAATAACCACATTAATGTGAAGAGCATGAAAAATTAGCCCAAATACAAAAAAATTGCACCCAAAAAGGAGCAAAATTGAGCAAGTTATGGGCCTCCAAAGTTGACCCAAAAATCCAAACTGCTCAACGAAGAGGGGTCTAATTTTTTTTTTAAACATACTGATTGGGCGCTGACTGAGTGGTTGACTGGGTGTTGACTATGTGCTGTTGATTGGGTGCTGACTGTGCGCTGCTGAATAGGCAGAAGGTATGAACACGCAAATTTTTTTATTTTATTTTTTATTTTTTCAAAAAAATCTTTTTCAAAACTGGAAAACAGAATTTCAGAATTTCTTTTCTTTTTAGATCCAAAAATTCCATACTGTACCATCTGAATTGGGCAAACAATTCCTCCAACACCCAAAATTTGATTTTCGCCAAAATAGGTTGAGTTTATACTCAATTTTTATAGAAACGACCTCCCGGACACAATGGTGAGGTTGAAAATGCTCTAAGATACCTCCAAAAAATGCTGTCCCTCAGATCTGAAAATAGAAGCCTTCCAAGATGTCTCCCAAAACCAATCAATGAAGCCCCAATAGCTCTAATACCATGTGATATTTTGCCAAGATCAAGGGCACAATGAAAAGTATAAAAGAGAGACAAAAGAATGACAAGAACAAACTGTATTCTCATCAATATGCAAATGATCAACTAGATTAACCAATACAATGAATATAGGCCTGCTTATATAGGCAAGGCCATATGGATGTACGAGCACACAATCATGACATGTGGCTCAATGAGAAACAAGGGTAGGTAAGAAATACTAGGAGTAGATAGGAGAAATAATATAATATTCCACAAGAGGTGGATGACCCACCGAATGTGGAGTATAACAGCAAAATAAGACCATAAAAAGTGGAATTTCTCCTACAAGCTATATCCTTATGTGCACACTTCCCTAAGTGTCTCAAATCCAAACTATGAAGAGATGCATTATCCTAAGTTAAGTAAAGTGTAATAATATCCATGATGAATATTTATTTACACCAACAAATTCGATAAACAATTTGTGGACTTTTAGTGGTAGACTCCCAAGGTTTGATATGAAACTTACTGGTGAAGTCAAAAATTGGATCGAATTTTTTTGTCATGATAATATAAGAGTATTACCTAATGCTAGAGATGTTCTTAAATTAAGAGTTGGGTCAAAAATTCGTTATCCAAATCCAAAACACCTTTTGGACATGACTCAAATTGAATTTTACAAAAAGAAATTCGATGATAATGTGTTAACTATTAGCATTAGTCAAAGTTCTTTTGAAAAGTGTGAGCCTTGGTATGTTCAGATTAACAAGGAAAGAGTCACATGTTGTTGCAAAACTCATGTTCAATTTCATTACCATTATGATGTATTTCAATGTATACATGTTACCATGCATGGTAATGAAATGTTGCAAGAATGTGGTATAAATAGACCACTTCAAACTATAAAGGAGTTTATCAAGTTGGTTTTGTAACCCACCTAATGAGCAATATTTTCTTTTCAATGCATGTGTTTCTGGTGTATGTGATATATGTGACAATCTTGCATTGTTGTATGAATGTTTGCATGGAAAAATTTCAATTGGTTTTGGACAACAATTAGTTTATGTAAAATGATTTAAAACTGTTGAGTATCCATTGAAGGATGGAAAGGTTGGAAGATGGTGCGATCTAATTATTGGAAAAATTAGTGTTCATTCATTTATGAATGAATTTAAGAGTAAGATCGTACCTAAATATGTCAAACACTCTCAAAATGCTAGATGGCTTGATGGGAAGTTTCACATATGTAAGAATACATTTCCTGTTGGTAGTATACTTTTGGTCATTGACTTTGCAGAGAACTACATGCTTGCACCACAAGATGAGGTCCAATCATAATATTATAATTCAGTGCAAGTAGCAATTTTTGTTCATATTGTCTATAGGCATGCACCTGATAATACAGAAGAGGATCATAAAATTTTGAGTGATTACCATTTCTATATGAGTGATAATAAATTACACTCATCAAAGTTTGTCCAATATTGCTTCAAGACCTTTTATGAGAATTTAAGGGAGAGATAAATTCAAATGACACATCATCTAATATGGTCAGATAATTGCATAGGGCAATTCAAGAATGCTAGAATATTTTATTGGTTGAGTAGGATACATAAGAAAACTAATAGCCAACACATGTGGAGTTTTTTTGAGGCTGGACACGGGAAAGGAGAACATGATGGTGTCAATGCATGTGTTAAGAGAGCCCTTTGCAGAGAGAAACTCAAATTCAAGGAAAAAGCTAAAATAAAAAATGCAAGTGCAATTTTGGATTGGTGTAGTGCAACTTTATCTACAGGATCAAGTCAAAACTCTACAATCAGATGTTTCTTCTAGCTAGTTGAAGAGGAGAATATCCTTTCAATATATGATTGTGATACAATCAATGGGTCAGCTAGATGGCATTCATTTAAGAGTCATAATTCTAACACTTGGACTATATGGATTAGGGAGCTTGCATGTTTTGTCAATTTTGTGTTGCAGGTGAATGGGAAGAATGTGAGAATACGGAATGGGTTGAAGAATGACAACAAAAATCCTTAACACCCTATGAGACACCATATCAAGATGTTAGAAGAAATGAAGACCCAGATCATGCATTTTCATCAGAAGATTATGATCGTGTTTCAGACCTCATAAATCCTAGTAATTTAATTCAATTTCCTCTTTATAACTTTAATTTATATTATTTATGTATTGTCATATAATTTATGATTGTATTTATATTATAAATTCTAACAAGTTTTATTTCTACATGTACTTAATTTTTCTTTCCAGGACATGTGTATGATGTTTTTGCACTTAAGGATAATGATGATCAGACTGATTATTGGCTAGCTAGATGTGTAGAACCTAAGAAAAAGTTAATATATCATCAAATAGATGATAATGGTTTTTAGTATCCAGTTGGGTCTGTTGTGGTAGTTGGCACATGGCTACGCAAATACCTAATAAGAAGGAATGGTTTACCAGCTTTTGAAGACTATCGATAAGAAAAAAATATTATACACTATTCTCATTTGGTGGTGGAAACAAACATCAAATTAGAAAGATGCAAAGGGAGACCTACTAATAAGGTATTATGGACACTTTTAATGGAAGAGAATGAGGCAATTATAGATGCATTGCAGAAGAGAGAGGATGTAGATGGTACATTAGGTTGAATCAAATTTATGCATGTAAGTTTGTGTTAATTGTGTTAACTTTTTATATGTAACTTTCTATATGTATATATGCCTTCTTTATTCTTATATGTAGCTAATTAATTTGATGTTCATGTATCAAGTACAACTTTATGACACTCAACTTTATGTAGAAGTTACAATTTATGTTTAATTAAATATAAATAAGTTACAATGTTTACATAAATATGTACATGTCCTAGTCTAATCTAGTTCACATAAAATCAATTGATCTTGTCAATTACATGAACAAATAAGTACTATTAATTTGATCAATTGTTTATATTAAATGTTTAGATTTGTAGAAGTTGCAATTGATGTTTAATTTATCTTGTCAATTGCATGAACAAATAAGTGCATCATAATGATTGATAACAATTCCATGTTATAAGTCCACCATAACAACTCATAATATATAATCACATAACAAGTCATACTCCAAATAATAGAATACGTCCATGATATAAGTCCATCATAAAAACTCATGATATATAATCACATAAAAAGTCCTGATAACATAATAACGATTCCTGATAAAATAATAACAAGAAAATGACATAATAACAAATCCAAATAACATAATAACATGTCCTGATAACATAACAAGTGTCATCAAAAAATGTCCATAATATAATAACATAGCAAGTTCTAACTTATATAATCTAAGAGCTCTCATGCATCTGATTTGTAGTCCTCTTCACTCCATGTGAAGATGATTGAGATGCATCATCCTACTGGATGTGCTCCTGAGATGCACCATCCTATGTGTCTGCAATATCAGTGCATGTGCCCTCCTGTACATTATTAAAAGATAACATGAGAATACTATGTGTGTTTAATTCAAATGACTTGCATAATTCACTTATAAAGTAATTAAATAATGAACATTTAAAATTTTACCATATGACCGTGCTCAGTAATGCCCTCGGTGGTATAAGGAGGTCCAGTCTCATGAACAACAAAAGTCACTGCAGCCAACTTTTGTATAAAAAAACATTACACTAATTTTGATAATCCCTATAAAAGAAAGGTACACAATAGACAAATTAGAATTTATTTTTTTAATCATGACCTCAAATGAGAATGTCGATGGTTGCATTTGGCTCAATCTCGTGGCCATACCAAGAGAGATAGTGGTGTCAACCTAAACAACATATATAAAGCATGAATCAAACTTGTATATACATAAATTATAAAGTATATAAAGACTACAAGTTTATGGAAGAAAAGAATACATATGGTGTTAGATGTGTAACCAAAGTCATAGATGGATCGGGACGTACACGTGATGCATCATCAGACAACCCACAAGCCTAGAATTGCAAAAAATAGGCATGAATCAAAGTTGTATAAATTAGTAAGCATATAAAAAACTTCAAATTAATGAATGAAAAATATACTAGGGGTATTTAAGGCTAAGCCTCAGTGATCAATGGGTCGGCATACAAAGAACTTTCAACCTCAGTATTACATGAAACACCCTACAAAATTGAAAAAAAAAATCATACACATTATTAAATTCAAGTTTTAATTGTTTATTTTAAATGTACTTCAATGTATCTAGACCAAAGTGCATACCGTAAATGGGGCACTAACATCTCGAGGTGTCGAGGTAAGATGATGGTGGTCCCTCATAGACGTGGTGTCAACCCTCTTTTGTTAAAAAAAAACTGACACATGTTATGCTTCATGTGTGTTTATATATATGGAATTTAATATTGCACTATAAATTATATAAATAAATTTGTACCTGTGTAGGATGATCATCATCTGTGCACAAGAGATTATAATATGATGAGATGACATCATAACCCTTGCCAACATCATCATATCCACCATGGGCCACATCAGCATCATCATATCCACCATGGGTTGCATCACCATATCCTCCATGGGTTGCATCACCATATCCTCCATGGGTAGCATCACTCGAGGGACCTGTACATATACCCCCATAGCTCGTGCAAACATGTGCTATGCTGGGGGAAGCCCTCACCCAGTGCAACTACTCTAACAAATTGCCCGAAAGGGCACTCAATGAACCAAGAGAAGATTCCACTACTCAATCATGAACAAGTGCAAGAACAACTGGTGTGAGAAGAGGAACAAGGGGATCATCATGCACACGATTTATTACTCTCACTCAATTTGGTCCATGGCCTATCCTATGGCATGCCTCGACCAACCCCCTAGAATGATCTCATGTCAAAGTAATTGGGTTTTCTACCCAATTCAAATTAAATGCATATTTTTTTCAAAAAATGCCTCATGTTTAGAGTGTAGTGGATGGTCAAATACCATCCACCAATGCTCCCAAAAGTGTGAAACTATTTGTGGGTTCCTATACCATCTAATTGAGATACATGGCTTCTTCCCAGTTATCTCCTAACCCATTTTTAGGTTCACAAAATAATGTTTCAAATAATTGACCTCTTTATAAGAGAGGCCATCAGAATAATAAGCATGCATGAACTCCCTCAACGTGCGATAACTATCCAAATTATCATCCAATGTATGTATAGACTGCACAGTGCCTTGCATACTATCTGCAAGACATAGTAGCTGGGGAGGAGGATGACTCAGGTCATGTCTAATGGTATGAATATCCATGTTAAGGGCAGCAATATTCCTCATGTTTTCCCTCAACTACTCAATAGGAGGTGTTGATGGAGGTGGAAGTGGAGGGGAAGGTGGACATGGAGGTGGGGGTGGAGGTGGATGAGATGAAGGTGGTTGCTGACCTAACAAATCATCTATGTTAAATTCATCCATGATGTGAAATAATCTGCATATATATACAAACATAAAAATTTAAAATTACTATTTAATTTACATTTCACCTTCCAAAAAAAACATAATTAAATACAACATTTAGAAATATAAATTTAAACATTCAAACTTTTACTCACAATTAAAATAATGAGAGAGAGAGGAAGAGTAGGTAATTTGTGAGACAATGCTTGAGTGAGAGAGAGAGAATAGCTAATGAGAGAGAGTGAATGTGAGAGACAAAGAGAGAAAAGAGGAGAGAGTTCATAGAGAGAGAGAGGAGAGAGAGATAGTAGGTAATGAGAGAGAGAGAGTTCATAAAGGGAGAGAGAGAATATGTAATGAGAGAGAGTGAATGAGGGAGAGAGTTCATAAATGGAGAGAGAGAATAGGTAATGAGAGAGAGAGAATGAGATAGATAGAGAGATAATAGGTAATGAGAGAGAGAGTGAGTGAGATAGAGAGAAAAGAGAAGGAGAGAGTTCATAAATGGAGAGAGACATAGAGACAGAGATAATAGGTAATGAGAGAGTGAATGAGGGAGAGAGAAAAGAGGAGAGAGTTCATAAATGGAGAGAGAGAGAATGTAAAGAGAGAGAGTGAGTGTGTGTGAGAGAGAGAGAGAGAGAGAGAGAGAGATAGAGAGAATCTTAAAAGGATTTATGTCATAATAGAACATCTTAAGGGATTTATGTCATCATAGGGAATGTTAAGGAATCTTATGTCAAAAAGATCCTACTAAGGGGTCTTAGGTATCTTAAAAGGTCCTAGGATGTACTAAGGGGTCCTAGGATATCATTTTAACATCTAACTATACATGTTTAACATTTATACATAGCATTGGAAACATATAGAACTTAATATTTAAACATATTAAAAAGAAATTTAAACATTTAAACATCTAACTATACACATGTATAACGTTTAAATATATGTAGCATTGGGGTGAAAGTGGGTCTAAAGATGTACAAGGATGTATTAAAGGGTTCTTGGTTTCTTACAGGGTCAAATGATGTCCTAGGATGTGTAATGTTTTAAGAGGTCTTCGGATGTACTAACGGGTCCCAGAGAGAGAGAGAGAGAAGAGTAAATGAGAGAGAATGAGTGAGATAGAGAGTGAGTGAGTGAGTGAGATAGAGAGAGTAAGGTAATGAGAGAGAGATAGAGAGAGAGTGAGAGATAGAGAGTAGGTAATGAGAGAGAGAGTGAGTGAGATAGAGAGAGAAAGAGAGGGGGGAAGGGGAGAGGAGAGGATTTAAGGACATGATTGTTAAGGAATCTTATGTCATAAAAGGTCCTACTAAGGGGTCATAGGTATCTCAAGAGGCCATAGGCATCTTAAAAGGTCCTAGGATATATTAAGGGGTCCTTGGATATCATTTTAACATCTAACTATACATGTTTAACATTTATACATAACATTGGAATGATATAGAACATAACATTTCAACATATCAAAATTTTTTTTAAACATTTAAACATCTAACTATACACATGTATAAAATTTAAATATATTTAACTGATATTGTGGAAATGGGGACAAGGCAACAACAAAGTTCAATGTTAATAAGTTAGTTTCAACCATAAAACCAAAACAAAGAACTAAAAATCATCCCAAACATATCAAAAGCGATTTTGAAAAGCATGAAAGAAGTTTAACAAAACAAAAGAAATGAGAACAACCTACCTAAGATGCTTCCATGATGCCTTTTGATGCTTCTCCCTTGTTTCTTCCCTCTCCAAGTCCCAAATGAGTGTAGCTCTAAGCATTTAGCACTAGCAATGGATGCCATATGGAGATTCAAGATGGTTGGTTATGATAAACAAATGTTATGTAAGTGTAAATAGTGATTGTATGAGAAAGCTCTATGATAATACCAGTATAGTAACAATACTCTAATGCTTCCTCCTTTGCTTGAGGAGAAGGGTTCTATTTATAGAAGAAATGGGGAAATGAAGGGTTAAGATTGAGCAATCTTAACAAGGGTTAGGATTGAAAGATATTCAATCCATGTGAGACTTTCAACCCAATCCCATGTTGACAAGTGTCACCATGAGGAGGCTTGAGGGGAGAGATAAGGAGCATTAAATGTTTGAGAGGAAATGATGGTTACCTTAGGGGGTTGGATTAGGGTTAGGTTAATGGATATTCCTTTTATCCAAGGGGTAAATTAATGTGCAAGGGTTAAATGGTTACCTTAGTCAAAGAAATAAATGCTTTGAAGAGACCCATGAGTCAAAAGGATGGTTAAATTAGAGGAAAGTCACTAACCAAAGGTCAAAGGTGAGTTAACCATAAATGGTTATGTAAGAGCCTTTAATGGTTTGGAAGGCTTTAGAAGTTAACCATTTGAAGACATAAAGCCTTTAATGCTTATTGAAGACTTTGGAGGTTTCTGAGAAGTGACTTCATTTTATTTAGGAATGTGACAATGATTGGGATAGGATTAGGCTAAATTGGAAGTGATTAGAAGAATCTAGAAGGGGTTTAGGCATGCAAGTGGATTTTGTAGGAGAATGCAAGTGAGGGGAATTTTGGGATTTTCAATTTTAAAAAATCATTTATTTCAATTAAATGGTAAAATTTGCATTTGGATAGATATAAATAAATATTAATTTATTTAAATGTGAATGTGAATTTTTGTTTTTTTAAAATAAATCTTAATCTATTTAAATGAGAAAAGGGGGATAAACCATTAAATGCTTGAAGACTTTGAGGGAAACCATTAAAGGCTTAAGAAGACTCTAGAAGGTGATGAATAATGATGAACAATAAATACCCTAACTGATACTGAGAGGGGGGTTGAATCAGTACATACAAAAACTTCTCCACAACTTATCAAGTTAAAATAATGCTAACCGGTTATCTTCATTACTAAACTTAACCATGGCAATACCGGTTAAACACAGTAAGACTTCAAACAACTTAAACCTGTAAAACTGAATGCTTCAAATATCATTCAATACTTGATAACTACTTCACCCATACATATGTGCAAATATTGTATCAGTAATACCATAACCATTAGCTCTATGTGCATAGTCACTTAAACAAAGAATACTCAATCATCACATGAAAAATGCCTTACTCATGACACACAAATTTTTCACGTGGAAACCCAAATGGGAAAAACCATGGTGGGGATGAATACCCACAAGCTTATTTTGAACTCTTTTGAATCTCGCTCTGTTAGGAGCCTAGTCAGGTTAAAGACTTTACAATAAGGTTCTGCTAGGAACCGATCTTGTTAAAGATCACCTGGTTAAGGGATGGCTATATACCCTGTTAAAGGTTGAAACCCTGTTAAAGGTTACCTTGCTATAGGATTTAAAGAACTTAATGAGCTTGAGTCACCTGGTTAGAGGTTTTACAATAAGCTTGTTAAAGCTACTTGGTCAAGGGATTTTCCTACTATTGAAATGGTTAGAAGACAACAGATAAAGCTCTGATCTGATAACAAGACTACATGCTAAGGCCGATCCTTTTCAGTTCCTCTACTCTGTAATAACACTCTGCAGCTTTCACTCATTGGTCTGGCAAGTATCTCATCACTCAGATACACACACAACTTTTACCAATGCTTACAATAACAAACATCATCGACCTTATAGACAACAATTAGGTTGGTAGCATAAACCCTAAACCCCAAGTATTTAGGTTTACAATTACAAGCGGTCCAATCCTGACCATCCAAACACATTACATAGAATGAAACAATCTCAAACAGATCACAAGTCATTCTACATCATCCATTCTTCACCGCTCATAGAAATCAGTAACCCATCACGCTTTCTTCTCATACTACTAAGAAGTATGTTCATTCCCAAGATAGACATTAAATGCAGTCGATCTTCATATGCAAGATCCTTAAGGAAATTATTCACATGCACAAAACTGACGTGGCATCTCGATCTCATCCTTATTTCTTAGCTAACTCATCACAAAATATCACCGGTTGCATCGCACATGCTAGATTGCCAAACTAGAAACCCTAGAGCTGAGATTACCAACCGATAGTCACACTTAGTGAAACCCTGACATCGGTTCACTACATTTCTTCATATCGGTTCTCCAACTTGATCATCAATAAGAACTTCTTCCAATCTTCATACCAGTTGACCTATACTTATTGACATCAATGACAACATACATTATTATCATATTATCATACCGGTTCATCATATGCCAACAAAAGGAAGTCATTAAAGGTTTTACAGACTTTAAGGAAAACCACTAAAGGCTTGAGAAGACTCTAGAACGAAGCCATTAATTTTGAAGACTTTAAGGGAAGCCATTAAAGGTTTCAAGTGGGTGAGGATAAATAAGATTTTAAATAAATAAATTTGTGCAACTTGTATTTTCTACAAAGTGCAAGTGGGTGAGGTTTTTAGGGATTTGAATAAATATTGATTTATTTAAATGTGAGAGAGAGTATTTAATTAAACAAATATGATTTGTTTATTTAATTAAAAGTCAAAATATGGTTTAAGTGAATTAAACCAAATAATTAAATTATTTATTTAATTAATAGGAGAAGAGGGTCAAGATGAATTAATTAAATATTAATTTAATTAATTGTTTATCGATGGTTAAATAGTCAAATAAATACTAAGTATTCATTTAATTAAGTGGATAGATTTGGGTGTCTATATTTGTTCTTCTTTGAGATGGTGTGGTTTATTGCATCATTTAAAAGAAAAGCAAGTAAGCATAGTACTTGCCCCAACATGCACCAAGTTGGTGGTTAGGTATGCCCCCCCTAAGAGATGGGACAAAATTTCAAAAATTTGGGCGATTTCTCAAAAATTTTAAAAAAATTAGGCATGGATAGAATGGAGGATTTGGGAATGAAGGAGAAGAAGGGAAAACCAATGAAAACCCTTAGGTCATGCAGGAGATATGGTGCAAATGTAGTATTGTGATTTTGATTGATGTTGTACAATTGATCAAAATTGGTTGGATAGTCTGGTGCAATTGGTTGAATTGCCTTGGTTTAGTCAAAGTGTGACAATTGATGTCAATTGTTCGCTTGGATAGGATAAAGTCTGAGTAAGTGAGTCAAATTGACTTGATGAGACTTAGATAATTGATGTAATTGCTCGATGAAGTCAAGGTATCTGAAGCAAAATACTCATTGAGACTTAGACAATTGATGTAATTGTCTGTTTTGATTGTGTTTGACCAGTTGATCAATTGATAGTGTTTGTATTGTAAATTGTTTGTGGAGTTTGTTGGACTTAGTGTACCTATTGAGACTAGGCAATTGATGTAAATGCCTATTGTAGTCTAGGTGTGCATGAGACAATGTACCTGTGTAGACAGAGTAACTTTCTTTGCTTATAGGATGACCTAGGTAACATAAGTTACGTAGCCCCTCTTTTTAGAGATGGATGGTGATGAACATGTCTTGATTGGTTTGATGGGACACAATGTAGGGTATGTGATGTTGATGATCGAGATGTAGAGGGTGAGGTGGGAAGTTAATTTTAGATAGAAGGTATGGAGGACCTAGGACTCATTCTTGTGGAAGAGGATTAAAATAGAGTTATCCATTGACATGAATGGGGTGTGTATCATCATACTTAGTCATGATTTTAGGGATAGTCCTTCACACATAGCTTTCTCATAGCAACCCTATTCCTTGCGTATGCATGCATACAAAATATTTACAATATATGAATGAATAGATGTATGAGCAATATGCAACAGAATGTAATATAAATAGATGAGATGAAATGATGATCCATGACTTATTCATAATGCTTTATTTCCTCATCAAGCATAGTACTACCGATCTTGGCTAAGGTATTACAAACCAAGGTTGAACGTTTCACCTATAAATAAACATCGCAGACAAGGAACGTTCCCCTCCAATTTGTTTTATATACAAACGGTCAAGGTATACATTGTAGTCAGTAAGCCATAGTGATCCATGACGTTATTTTTGCATACGATCTCGTAGCTTAGTGAATTTACTATGTAGACACCATTAGTACATGCCCTAGAACTTCATTGGAACAATCCGCAGACAAAAAACAACAAAAAAAAAGATATCATGAACCATCCCAACCACTCTAATCACTTGTGGATATCTTGGAGTAGCATAGGAACCTGATATAAATACAAAAAATTCAACCAAGTGCCTATCAACAAAACATAATTTTCTTTTCAAAGAAATATGGTACCATGTCTTGTTTGTAAGGAAGGATGCATCCTTGTTAAGACGGTTGTGCTCAGATGCTTGATTTGTTGGTTGATTTGATAGGTGCTCATCATTTGAGTAGCGCAAAATGTTGTTTTGTGTCCTTGGTGATGTTTATGTACAAGGAAAAACATTTTTATAATTTTTTTGATTGTTTTGGATGTTTTTGTAATGTTTTTGGATTTTTTAATGTTGTGAAGGTTTTTTGTGTTTTCTTCAGGACATTTTTCAAATGTTTTTGGTATTTTCTGAGATTTTATGAATATTTTTGGTATTATTTCAGGACGTTTTGAATGAGTAACTCAATGAATCACAAGCATGGAGAATGCACTCCCATCATTAGGTTAAGAACATTTCCCCCAGTTAAGTGTCAGTATGAAAGCGTGACATGGGACAAATGAGGCAATAACCTTGATTGCAGATCAATAACAAGCCATGGTATAAATGATGAATGAATGGATGCAATGGATGTGATCACAACAAGTATGAAAGACAATGGAGCCATAGCCTTTAGGAATGGCGCATGTTTACTAGGTTTTCACCACCGTACTTACCCAAGAAACCATCAGAGTGGTTTTCACCGTTTGGATGAAAGATTTTTCTTTATTATTTTCTTGATTTTTTTAATTTTTTGGTATTTTGTTCAAGACTTTTTCTGAATTTTTTTTTGGTATTTTATGAGATTTTATGAGCCCGATGCTCTGCACAACTTATGTATGAATTTTTTTGAGATGCAGGTTGTTGATTGGATCTGCTAGTGGTTCTCCTTCTGAAGTTGCTAACTGATATTCCCTAGACTCGAAGACTACAGTGATGACATATGGACCCAGCTAATTGGATTCAAATTTCCTTGGTGTTATCGATTTAGTTGATTGTGAGGATTCTCCCCGAGAACAAGATATCCTACCTCAAATGTGCGAGGTTTGACCCTATGATTGTAGCTTCTTCTCATGCACTGTTGATAGGCTTTTAGGTGATTGTAGGAATCTTGTTGCTTTTCATCAACCAGTTCCAAGTTCTAAAGATGTGAGACGCGATACTCTTCATCATTAATCAAATTGTGCAAGGAAACTCGTAGAGATGGTAATTCAACCTCAATAGGCAAGATAGCCTCTACTCCATATACAAGTGAGTATGGGGTTGCGCTTGTAGGGGTTCGAATACTGGTTCGATATGCCCATAGTGCAGGATTCAAATGAATATGCTAATCATGACCGACATCATTGACTTTCTTCTTGAAGATCCTCAATATGTTTTTGTTTGAGACTTTTGCTTGACCATTACCTTGTGGCTAATATGGGGTGGAGAAATGGTTTTGGATATGAAACATCTTACAAAGTTCATGAACATCTTATTTTTGAAAGGAAGCCCATTATCTGTGATGATGGACTTGGGTACACCATATCGACAGATGATGTAATTGAGGATGAACGAGGTGATCTTCTTGCTAGTGACTTGGGTAAGCAGAATGGCTTTGATCCACTTTGTGAAGTATTGTATGGTGGTAATGAATTTGTATCCATTGGATGAAGATGGATGGATTTTACCCACAAGGTCAAGTCCCCACTGACAAAAGAACCATATTGTTGTGATAGGTTGCAATTCTTGCACTAGGGCATGTATCAGATCTTCGTGAACTTGGCACTTCTTGCACTTTCTGACAAAGTAGTAGGAGAATTTTTCCATAGAGGGCCAATAGTATCTTGTCGGCATGATCTTTCTAGCCAATGAAGGGCCACTTGAATGAGCTCTACAGATACCTTCATGTACTTCTTCTAAAGTTGTAGTCACCTCACATTTCTCTAGACATTAGAGGAGAGTACCATCGAGACCTCATCGGTATAGGGTTTCAGCAATGATGGTGTATTGAGCGTATTGGAGTATGAAGGTTTTTTGTTGGTTGTTTGATTGGTTAGGTGGAAGGATTTGATCACATAGGTAAGCATAAAATTATCCATACTATGGGGAATCAGGACTAATGAGTTGACATACTATCTTGGATTTCAAGATATCATAAGCAAGGATCCAAGGATGTTCAACTAAGAACTCATAGTGTGTTGAATTCTATGGTAGATTGAGGAGAGAGGCTATTGTAGCCATTATGTCTACAGCTCGGTTTTGATCTCAAGGAATCTGCTCAAAAGTGATAGCTATGAATAGTTCTTTGAAGCTATCAACCATTTTCTTGTAAGGCATGAGCTTATCATCCTTAGTTTGGTATCCATCATTGACCTGTCAGATTACTAGTTGTGAATCACCTTAGACCTGTAGCTCTTTTAAGTTCCACTACATGGCCATGCGAATTCTTGTGATCAAGGCTTCATATTCTACTATGTTGATCATGCATGGGAATGTAAGTCGATATGATTTTGGAATGCTATCACCTTGAGGTGTGATGAAGAGAATGCTAGCTCCTGAACCATATCTGGTGTATGAACCATCAAAAATAGCTTCCATTATCGTGCTGGTGGGACTGTGAAGATTTACTGATCTAGAAAATTTAAGATGAGCAGATGGTCTCCTATGAGTGGTGCTTCGGTCAACTAATATGCAATGACCCTTTGATTTCTTTTCGGTCCACATACTCTATGTCAAATTTGTTGAGGAACATAACCCACTTTGCCAAACGACCTATTAGTGCTGCTTTACTAAGTAGATACTTGAGTGGATCTATCTTTGCAATGAGTTGTATCTTGTGTGTCAACATGTAGTGCCTCAAATTGGTGCCTGCCAAAATTATTGCTAGACAAGCTCGTTCAATAGGGGTATAATTGAGTTCATACCCTACCAGTGTTCTAGAAATGTAGTATACTGCACATTCTTTACCTTCTGCATTATGTTGTGCAAGTAAGATGCCTAAGGTTGTAGTTGTAGTTGACATGTATAACAATAAGGGCCTATTTGGATATGGTGGTGTCAGTAATGGTGGTGTCATTAGGTAGTCCTTTAGCTGCTGGAATGCTTGTTGACAATTCTCTTACCATTTGAAATGAACATTCTTGTGAAGAAAATGTGTGAAGGGATGACATTTGTCGACCAATTGTACAATGAATTGCTAGATTTATTGTAGCCTTCCTTGTAATGTTCTTAATTGACTAATGTTCCTAGGAGGTGGCATTTCCATAATTGATTTGACCTTTGCATGATCAACCACAATTCCTTTGTTTGTGACAATGTATCCTAGGAGCTTCCTGGAGGTTACCACAAAGACACACTTCTTTGGATTTAGGCATACATTATATTGCTCTAGTTTGTTGAAGATTTTGTCTAGTACAATGAGGTGACCCTATCTGGTTAATGATTTAGCTAGTAAATCATCCACATAGTCTTTCATTAGTCTATGCATCATATCGTGGAATATAGTAGTCATTTCCCTTTCATATGAGGTGCCAACATTCTTGAGACCGAATGGCATTACATTCCAATAGTATGTACCCCATGGGCATGTAAAAGCTATTTTGTGTTGATCCTCTAGAGAAATACTTATTTGGTTGTATCCTGAAAGGCCATCAATGAGTGATAGCATTGCATGTCCTACTATGAAGTCCATGATCATATCAATGTTTGGAAGAGGGAATTCATCCTTAGGGCATCCTTTGTGTAGATCTCTAAAATCTGTATAGATACAAATTCCCCTAGTTGGTTTTGCCACTGGTACCAGGCTGGAGATCCATTCTGCATAGTCAATGGGTCTTATGAAACCCATATCTAATAGCTTTTTAAGTTCAGCTTTTACTAATAGTGTTATCTAAGGATGCATCTTTCTAAGCTTTTGTTTGACTGGTTTGGATCCTTCTACTACAGTTAAGTGATGCATTACTAGTTCTAGATCATGGCCTATCATGTCTTCATAGGACCATGCAAAATTGATTTGTCTCCTACAAAAGAACTCTATAAACTCAAGATATTCAACCGGAGTCAGTGATTTTTCTAGATGTAGTATGTGTGGATCTTCTGGTGCCCCCAGATTGACTTTCTTTGTTAAGAGAATAGACGATCTATCCTGATTAGTGCTAAAGGGGAGAACATCAAACCTTCCATCCTTAGGCACATCAGAGAGGTTTTCACCATTGGTTACGTCCTTTGTTTTCACTCTTTTTATTTCCACAAATTCCACAATGTGGGTTTTACTTGAGGATCCTATTTTGATTGTAATATTTTTGCGACTGAAAGGTTTGGGATTATTTTGAAAGTAAGCTACGCTATTAAGTTCAATAGCATACCCAACTTTGTGATCCCCATTTGGTATTCCATCCCGTAATTCAAGAAATTCTATGATCATGTAATCATTTTGGAAGGTGTCAAGGTGTGGAAGATCTTGCTCATTCCACTCAATGAGTTTGAGGTGAATAATTGGCATTGCTTCATTGATCAAGTTAGATTCATAGGATGCATCCATTATGGTAAGTATGGAGGAACCAAGGTCATCATCAGTACTATCCTCTTCGTAATTAGGCTCGGGAGGTGACCTATCTACTGTTGAAGTATCCTCATCAACTGGGTCCCACAAGGTTTTAATAAATGCATCTCCTTCAGCTTTCTGAACCTAAAAAGTGTCGTCGTCAGATGATTATGAAAATGAAGAATCCCACTCGTATTCATGTGAATCTGTCTCAGAATCACTCGACAGAACTCTATCACTATATGATATAGGGATGTTTTTTGATGTGAAATGTTTGTCGATAGTTGTTGCAGGGGTTTTATCTAATGGGGTTGTGGATGTTGCTTGGGTATCTGAAGTAGACAAGAGTTTTATCCCAGGAGTGATAGTTTGGCGGGAAACATAACTCCTTTGCTTACTTGCTGTAAATTGAGAAGTGTTTTTGTAACTTGAAAATTTAGACCTGGTAGGTTGATTTTCAATACACATTGTCATGCTTCTAGAAGGGGTGATCTTAGAAGTGGTCCTCTTATGTTTTCCTAGAATCCTTCTGAGCTTAGAAGAGCCACCTAAACCAGGGTTGAATCCAAGTCCAGTTGTATCCCATGGTTGTAACAAGGGTTGCAATGACTCTTGTACACCTTGCTTGTGGAATCCCAATGCACTATGACCATCATAGCCCATCTTTTTCATTAGGATAAAACCTTTACCATACCTCTCTATCGGGATCTTGACCTATTGTCTAGCTATGTTAGAAGGGTATTTGTAGATCCATCCTACCAAATCTTCATCAATCATTTCTTGTTCCTGTGATTTGCTTGGGATGAAGCCATCAAGTGTACAAGTATGGGATACAACAAGTGTTTTAAGTGACTGTTGTGGTTTTTGATAAGTCCAAGGTGAGAGGGATAGTTGGCCAACATAGAAAAGTTGACTAATATTATACTCTCGTGGGCCTTCAGCTTGTACTTTCATTTTCAACTTTTCTTGTTTGGGTGTAGGGATTGGTGGACTGGTGAGATTTTTTGGGTGAATGTAAGATGACGAGGTGATAGCTTCTCTATTGCTAAGGATTGTGACATCAGGTTGATGCCTTATATTATTGCAAAAAATGAATGGGTTGGCATCACCAAGGATAGTAATCTCTACTCCATTATAGGGAAACTTGATGCATTGATGGTAAGTAGATGGTACTACTTGCATGGAGTGAATCCATGGTCTACCTAATAGGAGATTGTGTGGAAGAGAGAGGTCTAGGACTTGACAAACCACATTTTTCAACATGGGTCCTACCTTGACTGGTAGAGTGACACACCCTTTAGAGGAGCATTCTGCATCATCATAGGCCTTGATGGTGATCCACTTTCTGGCATCTACTACATCTTCTTCATATCCCAATTCTATGATTAATTGTAATGTACAAATGTTAAGGCCAACTCCATTGTCAATCAAGACTCGCTTGATTCCATGTTTATGTATGAATCCCTTAATGTGGAGGGGGGCATTATGCTATTGTTGAAAGGATGCGTCACCATTCTCTGTAAAAGTGAGACATGGTGATGATTTGAGACTACCAACCATGGATTGAAATTGATATGTATTGAGGTCGGGTGGAACTGATGCTTCTTGGAGAGCTTGATCTAAGATGATTTTATATGAGGGTGATATGCGCAAAGTCTCTAGTATGGAGATAAGTGTTGGTGTCTTATCTAATTGGTCCACAAGGTTATAATGTTTGGGCATGAATGTCACTCTTGATGGTGCACCTAGTAAGACAATGATTCTATAACGGGTGATGCTCTGCAAAAAGGATTAGAAAATCTGGTTTTATGGCAACACACACAAGAACACAAGAAGCAAACATTAGTGTTAGCAACCAAGGATTATTCTAAACATGCATATCAAGAGAGATATTGAGCATGAAATAAAAATCATACAAACATAGAATAAATAAACTATGCTCCTCCAAATGCTAACCAAGATGCTCATAGTTGCTCCTCCCTTGTTCCTCTCCTCTCCAAGTTCCACATGAGTGTAGCTCTCATATTTTAGCACTAGCCATTGATGCCATATGGATATTCAAGATGGTTGAATATGATAAACAAATGCTATGCAATTGTACATAGTGATGCTATGAAAAATCTCTATGCTAATACCAGTATAACAACAATACTCGAATGCTTCCTTCTTTTCTTGAGGAGAAGGGTTATATTTATAGAAGAAATGGGGAAATGAAGGGTTAAGACTGAGCAATCTTAACAAGGGTTAGGATTGAAAGATATTAAATCCATGTGAGACTTTCAACCCAATCCCATGTTGACAAGTGTCACCATGAGGAGGCTTGAGAGGAGAGATAAGGAGCATTAAATGCTTGAGGGGACATGATGGTTACCCTGGGGGGTTGGGTTAGGGTTAGGTTAATGGATATTCCTTTTATCCAAGAGGTAAATGAATGTGCAAGGGTTAAATGGTTACCTTAGTCAAAGAAATAAATGCTTTGAAGAGACCCATGAATCAAAAGGATGGTTAAGTTAGAGGAAAGTCTCTAACCAAAGATAAAAGGTGAGTTAACCATAAATGGTTATGTAAGAGCCTTTAATGGTTTGGAAGACTTTAGAGGTTAACCATTTGAAGACATAAAGCCTTTAATGGTTATTGAAGACTTTGGATGTTTTTGAGAAGCGACTTCCTTTTATTTAGGAATGTGACAATGATTAGGATAGGATTAGGCTAATTAGAAGAGTTAGAAGAATCTAGAAGGGATTTAGGCATGCAAGTGGATTTTGTAGGAGAATGCAAGTGGGAGGAATTTTGGGATTTTCAATTTAAATAAAATCATTTATTTCAATTAAATGTTGTAATTTGCATTTGGATAGATATTTAAATAAATATTAATTTATTTAAATGTGAATGTGAATTTTGGATTTTATTTAAATAAATCTGTAGACACCTAAAATTGTCCAGTCTAATTAAATAAATATTTTATTTATTTAATTACTTTAGCCTAATACTTTTATTAATTAAATAAATCTTTATTTATTTAATTAATTCATTTATCCTCTTCTAGCCTTATTTCTCATTTAAATAAATACTTTTATTTATTTAAATTATCCTTTTCTAAATTAAATAAATATCTTATTTATTTAATTGATCCCACTTCCTCTATTAATTAAATGAATATTTATTTAATTAATTCATTAACCTTTTCTACCTATGACACATGTCATTCATCTCTTAATTCCTACACTACCTACCCTCTCATTATTTTCTTATTTCTTCTACCTACCCTCTAATCATAACTGACCATTTATCTTTTACACCTCTTAATCTAATCCCTCCATTTCTTATAGTGTCTTCTATATAAGGAGATGCTTCCTTCATTATCAACCCTATGCATTCTAATCAAGCATCCCATCATTCGAACTTTCATTTGCAATCCTACTTGCAACCACATTTCCATTCTTTGTTGAGCTCTTGTGCACACATAAAATTTGAGAGCAAATATATCAAGCAAGATCAATGGAGATAGGAAGAATGGAGATCTAAACCTTTTCATTTCATTTGCATTGTCTTAGGTAATCTTCATATGCTATGGTGGATCTTTGTTGTTGTTAGACTAGGGTTTTGTGGTTAAATTCATTTAGTCTTTCAATATTGTTGCTATCCACTTTCACCATAAACATTTTAGCACGCCCAGTGGGACTCTTGTCCCTTTTGCATTTAACATCTTTGTTGCAAATTTTATGTTTTTGAAGTGGTAGATCTGACATTTCTGATAACATTTCGACATTTCCATGTTTGTGCATTTTGGGATCGTGTTTTTGATTTTCTGTCATGTCTATAATCTTTGGGATCATGTCTGCGTCTTTGACATTATTTTACTTTTTTTTTTAGATTATAGAGTCGCGTCTGTGTTCCTGAGTCACGTCTGTGTTCGGGAGACGTGTCTGTGTTGGATCTAGGTGCATTTGCGTATTTCTGTGGCATTTGTGTTACTTTTAACCGCGTTTGTGTTTCAGTTTCTTCATTTCGGTTTCCTTTGATTCAGTTTTTCGTCATTCAGATTTCAGATCTAGTTTATATTGAGCTAACATCTTCAGATCTAGCTAACGAAATTGGTGCAGCTTGTCTTTAAAGAAAAATTGTTTTGTTGAAGGCCCCTATTTCACAAAGTCCTTTGGATCTAAAAGTTACCTAACTTGTGTCCTTGAAGGAGGGGTATTATTGTAAAACTACTAACAAATCTTTTTTGCAGAATTTTGGCAAGGGTTTTTTTATCTTTATTGTGTGCCTTATTTTCATAGACTAGAAAACACTTCAATTGGTGCACTAAAATTGAACCAGTGTCTTTTGTGTCTTGGGCAATAGGCTCTTTTTGTTTAATCTCTAGAGGGCCTATCTCCCCATGTGGTCGTTAAGACTACTAGTGAGGAGAGAACGACCCAAGTGGTAGTGAGGAAAATCCATCCTCTTCCGAACCACTATAAAAACTGTATTCATGGTGAAAACTATGGATAACATGTGCTGATTAGTTCATACCGACACTATGTCTCCCCATAAACCCATTTGATCAAATTTATTTGATCATTTGTAGGGCGTAACCCCTACCGGTTGGGAGCCTTCTGTATTGATAGAGCTGAAAGTACTGCATGTATGGCCACACGAGCAGATGCCCTTACTAGCACCTTTTTATTTTAGAAGCCAAAATCCTTTTAGTTGTTGGGGCAGGAGGTCGGACCTTTGGAGCGGCCCACACACATACGGTTCCTAGTAGAGATACAAAGTTCACCACGGGGAGTTTTTGTGGGGACTGATGCTTGGCTGCCCCGAGAAGTGAGTGCCAAGGGTGGAGCCAGTGGGGTCAAGCATCTAAGTATCCACTCTAAATAGCGTAGCCTCTTGTGGGATCAACAACTATTGTCCTGGCCAGCCATAAGAATTGTGCTTGTCTTATTTTGAACAATCAAACATTTAAGACCAAACATCAAAACATTGTGTCTTTTGTGTCTTCAAGTGTATGCAAAATATTTTTACATCAAACAACACGGTTTTCTTTGAGTCATTTTGAGTCTAAACACTTGCAAACATTGAGTCCTCATCAACATTGTGTCCTCTTGTCATGGAAAACAGTCAAAAATTTAGATTTGGTCACAACAAACAACTTCACAAATTGGAAAAATTGTACTTAGTTTTCATAAACACGTTTGTGTCTGTGTCATCTAACCACATCTGTGAATGGCAGAAATGCGTTTGTGTTCTGTTGAGAAACATTGCATTTACAAAATCTCAAAAACGTGTCTGTGTCTGATAGAACCACGTTTGTGTCATTAAATCGCGTCTATGAAGTATACAGGCACGTCTATGTTCACAGTTGGAAATTTTTTATAGTCCAGCAAACAAGAATAGTCAGTTTCAGACTTATTGAGCTTCCTAGGTTATCTCTCTGGGTTTTCATCTATAATTTAGCCTATTTCTGGGTCTCACAAAGTTCATCATTGCTTTACACCTTACATTACATTCACGTTTGTCTAAACTTGATTCAAAAGGTCACTTGCTTGTCCTTATCTTACTTTGTCAACACACTACATACAACAACATTTTGTTAAGTGGTCCCTCATCAAGGTCTATCACCTTTGGGTCTCATTTGGTCTTACTTAGAGTCAAGGTCAACTTACCTCATCAAGAGAAACTATCATCTCTTTGGAAGCCACACCTACTCTACTACATACATACTTGGTCTTACACTTTGGACATTGCAAGTACACCTCAGATTCATTTACATTCCATCCAAATTCTTGGTCTTCCATACTCTTTCCATTTTTCATCTAGTCTCAAACATCTTGGTCAATACCTAGTTCATGGTTGAAACCCATTCCCAAAAATCTAGAAGAGAAGCTAAAGAGGCTCAAGAGTCCACAAATATGAGTTCTTATGAATATGACAATGATATCTTCTTGAATTCTGATCATACCACATTACCTGACATGGATGCTTATAGAAACATTCCAAAATGTTGAGAAAATGGATAACACAAATAACAATGACAATATGGACAACATTTTAGTACATTCAACAGAAGTGGAAGACTCCATTATGGATCCCCGTTTCAATCGATTGGTTGAGGAAATAATGAGGAGAGATAGACAATATTTCTTACAAGTGATGGCACAAAGTGGAGCCAAGATTCCTCATGATTTTGACATGTCTCAAATAATGGAAAATCGACCTTTGCAACAACCTCACCTCAACATGGATCAAAGGAGGCCTAATAGTGGAGGCAATAGAGGACCACATATGGTGTCTGAATCACCATCATCTTTGTTTCAAAAACCTGAGGTCCCACATACACATGGTCAAGCATATGATACTCACCTCCGTAGACCATTATGGAAGTCTTATGCAGAAAAATATACTCAATCACATGCCAATGCTAATGACCAACCATCAAAGCAATTGGATATCCAAAGGCATGTTCAAAATTTGGACACAAGGAAACCCCGCGTTAAATTTGGGGGGCAACACACTAGAACAAACTCATGACATGCCTGTAGAGTATGGTATACATGGACAAAACATATATTCCATTCCTCACCATGACTCTATACCAAGTGGTCCATATACGCAACATCATTATAGACCTCCTCCATATGAACATTTGTATGATCAATATCATCCATATATGCAAGATACTCCTCCTCCACCCGGTGGTTCAGGCATGGGGTATGGTCCAAGAAGTCGATCTCCACCTAAGAACAATTTGGAACAACAAATAAAGGACTTACAAAAGAAAATGGAGGACATAAATACACCGAAAGCCAACTTACACAATGAGAGACATATGTCCGTATCCATTTGACAAAAGCATTCCAATGCCTCCATTTCCTACACACTTTATGACACCTAAGTTTGATAAGTATAGAGGCAAAGGGGATCCTAAGGCACATATAAGACAATTTTTCACAACCTGCATTGAGGTAGCAGCAAAAGAGACATATTTGATGAGATTATTCCCACAAAGATTAGGTGGTCAAGCTATGGAATGGTTCTCCCAGCTCCCACCTTGGATTAAGTCATGGGGTGACTTAGTAGAGGCAATTATCCAACATTTCTCATACAACATAGAGACAGATATATCAGTCACCACTTTGTGCAACACCAAGCAAAAGGATGGAGAATCTTTTTCATCATTTTTACAAAGATGGAGGAATCTAGCCAGCAGATGCTCTTGTGAAATTCCATAAAAGCAAATGGTAGAAATGTTCACTAAGAATGTTAACAAAGACATTGGCTATGACTTAAGAAAATCTTGTTTGTCCACCTTCAAGGACATCTTTGAACAAGGCTTAGCAATAGAGAAGGTCCTAATTGAACAAGGAGTCATTAAAATATTCTCAGAAAACAAAGAGGACTATAAAGGAAAAGACAAACCAAGATTTTGGAACAAAAACAAGAACACAATCAATGATCGTGTTGTTGATGCCAATACAGTATGACCCAAAATCATTTTTCCGGGATCAAGATCTACAAACAATCAAGTGAATACTCAAACAACTTCAAAATCATGAAGGAAGTACACCCCATTGGGAGAACCACTAGAATCAGTTTTCAAGAAGCTAGTGGCAAACAAAATAATAACAATTCTAGATTTGCCTCCATATGAGCCAAAGGTTAAACCAAATTGGTGGAATGATGATGAGTATTGTGAATTTCATAAGAGTAAAGGACATAAAATAGGAAACTGTCATCGACTAAAGAACATCATACAAGATCTCATTGATAGTGGTGACATTGAGATTGAAGGACACTCATCCAATCAAGAACATGAAATGTTTAAAGAACCATTCCCAAAGCATGACAAGAGAAAAGATAAATCCATAGATGACCAAACCAACTATACCAGAACATCTTATAACTATGATTCAACTATCAATCACATTTCAATGGACAATTATGTCTCTACCATTATCATCAAGGACAAAACACCCAAGAATTCTACTCAAAGACCCAAAATTATCCTAAAAGGAATTGGATCTTCTTCCGAACCTACCTCTGAATGTAATGTTACAACTCGTCGAGGTAAATTCACTTTGCAAGGTGCTCTAGCTAAAACCACCATTTCCTCATCAACCGAACCTGAGTATGACCTTGTAGAATAGTTAGGAAAGACACCCACGCTTATCTTTGTCCTCGAGCTCTTACACATATCCCCCGCACATAAGGCCATTCTTGACAAAATCTTGAGAGACGCTTCTGTCCCCACTAATCTGAACGTGGATCAGTTTCAAGCCATGGTGGGATACCTTTCTGTTCCACACTCCCTTACATTCACAAAAGCTGATGATGCCTCCGTAAGCCAACCTCATAATGCACCTTTACACATCGAAGCCTTCCTACACAAACATCAAATAAAGCGAGTCCTGATAGACGGAGGAGCAAGTCTAAACATTTGTACATTGAGCACTATTAAACAATTGGGATATTCTGATAAAGTTGTGAATTCTACGAACAAAATTACCATAAAAGCATATGATGATGAGGAACGTTCATCCAAAGGCACAGTCACCTTGCCTTTCAGAGTTGGATCGGTTACAAAGGATGTGGTTTGTCAAGTCCTAGACCTAGATCTCACATACAATATATTGCTAGGACATTCTTGGATTCATGAGATGAGGGCAGTCCCATCTACATACCATCAATGCATTAAGTTTCCTCACAATGGAGTTGAAATAATAGTTAATGGTGATCCTAATCCATTTATATACTACAATAACTTGAGACCAAAAACTGAGACGATCATTCCAAGTAATAGAGAAGTTGTCCCTTCTTCTGCATACATTGATCCTGAATCATTAAAACCGTCGACATCAAAACAAGGTGAGCTTAAAGGGAAATATCAGGACAAAGGCATGGGTGAATACACTTTGAATCAAACCATGTGCTTACAACAAGTTATGAGTTCACCAAAAGAATATGGACGACCACATCCTTTTAAATGGGTATCTATCATTACAGTCAAGTGGGATCCTACAATATTCCAAAAGTGGGGTGAAATGGAAGAAGAAGATTTATACAAAATGATTTACAAAGACCCCGAAAATGGTCCACAAGATCACATTAGCATACCATGTGAGAAGTATGGCAAACGATTCAAGATCCTACAAAAATTTGGGTATGATGGTAAAAGTCCTCTTGGCTTAAGGAAGGAAGGCATCATTGAACCTTTGCAACCAGAATTGACATTTAAAAAGGAATGTACAAAAGGACTTGGTTTCATGTCTTCCCAGGTAAATACTCAAAAGATAAAAGAAGAATTACAAATCAAAGTTATTAAAGGTCAACAAGAGAACCACTATTCCACAAACTCCAATGAATGAGAATGGGGTTCAGACAAATCCGTCAGTGACTATGAATTCATTAAGACATTCAGAGAACCAGGTGAACCCACAGAAGAAGAGGAATTTTATAAAAAATTCAAAATTGGTCAAGAAACAACCCCTGAGGATCCCACACAGTCCTTGCCTCTAGGTTCTAGGTCAAAATCACAAAGAATGAGGACACCCATCCCAGAATGCACTACTAGTGATGACAATTTGGATTCATTCACAATTGAGACAAATGAGGAGAGTGCCAATGATGACCTCGACAACTACCTCGACATACTTGAATATAACTGCATCTTTACCCTTAGTCCCGTTGACTTGGAAAACATTGAAGGTCTTCCCCTTGTCCATCACCAACTTATTGACTAGGACCATGAAGGACCTGTACAATTCGACACATTCCAAAATGATGAAACCTTTATTGACTATCTAGGCATACAGGATGATCTTCCCCCTGGGGACCACAAGGCAGGATACACTATAGAGCTCAACAACATGGCATATTTTGGTGAGGGTGTTGGGCCTTCCAGTTGCAAAAATATTAAAATAAAAACAAATCAAAGGTCTTATGGTGAAAACCACGTTGTGGCACTGTCTGGCCCCAAAAAAGTAAAAAGAAAGGACGTATCTGAGGGCAAAAACCTCTCCGAGGCACTTGAAGATGGAAGGCTTGACATTCTCCCGACATCATATGAAGAAAAATCATCTATGTTGGTAGAGGAGACCATCAAAACAAACATTGGTATAGAAGAAATTCCACATAACATATTCCTGGCACAATCTTTGATAGAGACAGAAAGATCAAAGTTCATAAGTTTCTTCACAGAGTGACAAATCAATTTTGCATGGTCATACACTAATATGCTTGGACTAGATCCGGATTTGGTAATGCATCATTTGATAGTTAAACCGGGGGCAAAACCAGTGAAACAGAAATTGAGAAAGATGCATCCACAAGTGGCATTATTAGTCAAAGCGGAGCTTGAAAAATTATTGGATGTCGGATTCATGCATCCAATTGATTATCCTAAATGGATCTCCAACTTAGTACCTGGTAGTAAACCAGATCGTAGTATCAGAATATGTACAGATTTCAGAGACATCAATAAAGCTTGTCCTAAGGATTATTTTCCATTGCCAAATATCGACCTGATAGTGGATCTAATAGCAGGTCATGCGATGTTATCTTTGATGGATGGATTCTCTGGCTATAATCAAATTAAAATCACATCTGAGGATCAACACAAAACATCATTTATTTGTCCTTGGAGAACTTTCTGTTGGAATGGCATGCCCTTCAGGCTCAAGAATGCAGGCGCTACATATCAAAGAGCCATGACTACTATCTTTCATGATCTCATGCATGTTACTATGGAAGATTATGTTGATGACCTCTTGAGAAAATCAATAGACAGAGATACAAATTTGGAAATACTTTCCGTCATTTTTGATCGGTTGGAAAAATACAAAGAAAGATTAAACCCCAAGAGATGTGTCTTTGGAGTAACCTCCGGGAAGCTCCTGGGATTCATTGTCTCAAAAAGAGGAATCGAAGCTGATCCAGCTAGATTCAAGGCCATCTTAGAGATGCAACCACCAAGAAATATCAGTCAACTTCGATCTTTGCAAGGGAGACTCCAGTCCATATGAAGATTCATAGCACAACTGGCCGATAAATGTCATCCTTTTCAACATTTGCTACATAAAAATATCAAATTAAAATGGGATAATAACTGTCAACAAGCTTTCCAGATACTCAAAGATTATCTTCTGAATTCGCCAGTCTTGATGCCACCGGTTCTGGATCAACCCCTATTACTATACATATCCGCTACTTCAACAGCACTGGGGGCACTCTTAGAACAACAAGATGCTGAGGGCAAAGAAAAGGCAGTCTACTACATTAGCCGCACTTTGGTGGGATATGAGCTAAACTACACACCAATTGAGCATGCATGTCTCATTGTGGTCTTTGCTTTGCAGAAATTACAACATTACATGCTAACTCACAAACTAAGTTGGTTGCAAGAATAGATCCATTGAAATACCTTCTCAATGAAGAAACACTTACTGGTCGACTAGCCAAATGGGTGATGCTCCTGAGTGAATTCGACATTGAATATGTAGATAGAAAAGCAATTAAAGGACAAGCTATCATAGATCAATTAGCAGATACTCCCATGATAGATGATGCTCCTCTAACTTCAGAATTTCCAGATGAATCCTTCTTGACAGTATCGCACAAAAAGCTTTGGCAACTATACTTTGACGACTCGTACACACAACATGGTGTAGGAGCTGGCATCCTCTTCATCACGCCTCAAGGGGATTCCATACCAAAATCATATCGATTATCATTTCCTTGCACTAATAACATAGTAGAATACGAGGCATTAACAACTAGATTACGGATTGCAGTTTAGTGGAAGATCTAGGAACTTCATATTTTTGGGGACTCTCAACTTGTAATTCGTCAGGCAACTGATGACTACCAAAAAAAGGATGAAAAATTAATGCCTTACAAAAGATTGGTGGATGACCTGAAACAACATTTTGTGAAGTTAGACTTTGAGCAGATACCAAGAGAGCAGAATTGAGCCACAGATGTCATGGCTACCATTGCTTCACTAATTGATCTGCCACAAAATGAAACCCGCTATGAGTTCTTGGTGGATAACCTTTTGATTCCCTCGTATGAGATCGCTCCTACTAAGATGATATGTGTTGTTGGTCCTAATTCCTAGTTATATGGTTCCATTTTCACCTATCTTCGTGACAATATCCTTCCTCCTGACTTATCCAATAACCAACGTCTCACTTTCATTCGCCAATCTTCTCGATACATCATTTTAGCCGATATCCTATACCATCGAGGTCTAGATGGAACTCTTATTAGATGTTTAGAAAGGGATGAAGCTCAGATTATGTTACGCAAAGTTCATGAAGGGATATGTGGTCCACATTCTAGTGGTCCTACCTTAGCCAAGAAACTCATCAGGACTGGATATTACTAGCCCAATATGGAAAAATACTCATATCAGTTTGTCAGGAAATGTAAGCAATGTCAACTTCATGGAGACCTCATTCATGTGCCAACACAAGAACTTCAAACAATTGTGACTCCTTGGCCCTTTTGCCAGTGGGGACTTGATCTCATAGGCAAGATTCACCCTCCTTCCTCCAATGGCCATAAATTCATCATCATTGCTATAGAGTATTTCACAAAATGGATCGACGTCATACCTCTTACACAAGTCACTAGAAAATAGATTGCTACACTCATTCTCAACTACATCATTTGTCGATACGGTATTCCTGTTTCCATCATCATCGATAACGGGCATCCCTTCAAAAATCAGGATGTTCATGAACTTTGTGATCGCTTCCATATTACCCATAATTTATCCACACCTTATTACCCCCAAGGTAATGGTCAAGCTGAGGTGTCTAATAAAACAATTCTTAAAATCCTAAAAAAGACAGTCGATGACGCTGGCCACAATCGGCATATCCAGCTTAATCCCATACTTTGGACTTACTGCACAAGTGTCCGCACACCTATAGGAGCTACACCTTATTCACTTGTCTACGACGTTGAAGCTATCTTGCCTATAGAGGTTGAGTTACCCTCTTTATGAGTCTCTTTGCTAAACATTATCAGTGATGAAGACTACAGGGTCTCTCGCTTATAGGAACTCAAACTATTGGATGAATGAAGACAAACTACTTTTAATCATCTCAAGGCTTATCAACAACGAATGAGTCACAATTACAATCATAAAGTCAAGCCTCGCACATTTGAGGTAGGTGACTTAGTTCTCAGAGAAAATCCTAAAAATCAGCAAGACAAAGAGAAGAAGCGCAAGTTTGAACCAAATTGGCTTGGTCCTTACATCATCACAACAACCTATGGATCCGGTGCATATCAGTCTCAACCACAAAGGGTGAACCTTTGGAGGAGCCTACCAACAACATGCACCTTTGCAGGTTTTACACATAGCTCTTCGGAGTATCCTAATTCAAAAATACAAAAAAATCAAAAGAATTAAAAAATTAAAAAAAATTTTAAAATAAAAAAAGTAAAGAAATACATTTCATCCAATGGTGAAAACCACTTTGGTGGTGCCCTACGCAAGTACCATGGTGAAAACCAGGTCACCGGCACCATGCATAGAGACATTGCTCCTCCCCCGTTCAGGATTCCATTCCATCCTTCACTTTGCACACACTCACGACCTCCTCATCCGTAATAAACTTACCCATTCCCATCATGGCTTGTTATTGATCTACCCAAGATCGGTTAGCCATTCATAATAAACATTCCTTTTTCACCCCTTCCCATCCATAATAAATTAGATCCTATCTATGGCTAAGGAAAATCCTACGTCTAGTGATGGGTGTGAAACTGAGAGCATCACATGTTTTGAGGAGTACAGTCTCTTCCAACTTTCTTCAGTCTATTTGAGAACAATCCGTAATAAAACAAAATTTGCATCACCAATCCATAATAAAGTTTCGTCTTCTCTACAATAAAGTATCAGTTTCATGGATTCAGTCAGTTTCAGATGAGACACAATAGCAAAAATGGGCTTCAACAAATCAAATCTTTCAGTAGAATCAGACAACATTATGGTTCAGTGCTCTCTATCCTTTTGTGAAAGTAAACATTGTGACCACAATCAAATAGACTTATACAAGTCACAAGAGACACTATACTTGAGGACTACAGTGAATGCTGGTGTCGAGTCTTGGTTTTCTTTTGATTTTTATCTTTTTGGTGACATGTCTTTTAGCTTTTCTGGGATGTCTCTGACTAGAGATTTTATCTCCAGGATGTTTTTGACTAGAAAGGCGAGGATGGGGTATCGTCACCTATTTTTCTTTGCTGTCTGTGGATTGTCTCTTAGTAATTCTATGACTTGTCCAATGATATGAGGACACTGTGAGTCTAGTATGAACTGGCGCATTCCTTGTTTGCAACTGTCTTATCTTCATGCAAACAGGTACATTGACTTTCTGGGTCGAACATATGCCTAGATTTTCATAACCTACTTGCCATAATAAAGCTCAATGATGATAACACACAAGAAGCTCTTTCACTTTCATATCTTCTATCTTCCATCCCCCTTTCATGATTGACCTCCATCATCCTTCTTGAGTCCGTGTAGTCTGCTATCATACGAGTGAGTATAATGACACACCAAAAACATTTGCATTTCATGTAGTTGCACCTGCATTATCACATGTTAGCATTTCATACATACATATAGATATCACAATTGCATCACATCCTACACACAACACATGTTAGCACATTTTAAATTCTCATCATGTAAATAGTTATTTGCATTATCATATTCATCTGCATTTCATACATTTACATTCACATATGCATAACATATAAAACATAAAAGAACAAACATATTGTATCTCATCATGTACATATTTGCATCCATATCATCAACACCACATAGAAACATACATCATGAAACATCTCATCACATAGGTACACATGCATATAGCTACCGCAAAGATGAATCATCTCATATATATATAATCATAAGTGTCATGATATAATGATGTCAAAATCATATGGCTACAATCACCCGAAGGTGTCATAATACAAAATGGTACAAAAATGATACATAGGGAGCCCTCTAAGGCTATGATGAACTCCCTCCCTCAGAGCCGCCTGGCCTCGACAAAGTTTGAGCCCTAGAAGGACCCGCCCCAGGATCATCCCTCCTATCCCCTTTGTCTGGTGGTGGTGGAGGATCCATGACCCCACCGCTCGATGCCTGTCTCTTGTCCCTCCATCCAGTGGTCATCGCTATCCGCGATGGTCTACGGAAGCTCCTAGCCCGTTGATCTGGTGGCACTACCCCATAGTATAGGTCTCTCTAGTAGCCTATCTCCTCCCCATCTCGTAGAACATAGGCATATCTGGCTTGCCTACCCTTAGTGTTGTCTGTCTCGCTGCCCTCAGTGTTGTCTTAGCCTCTGTATAGCGTTGGATAGCCTGATCCCTCTCCTGCTCCATATCCCTCAGCTGCCTCCTAAGCCTATCTCTCTCCCACTCAAGATCCTGGATCTCATCTGCTTGTCCCTGGTAGATCTCCCTCAAAACTAGTAGCTTGTCCTCCTCCTCTCCCCCCTCACCTTGTGGCTGCCTTTGTGGCTGCCCCTATCTCTGTACTTGTGGCTGCTCCTATGGCTTCCCCTATTCCTGTCCCTATCCTTGTCCCTGAACCTGTTTGGGACCTTATGCTGCTGGCACCCATAAAGGCAATCTGCCTCTGCCCCTCACCATGTGAACCTATCGATCCTGCCTCTCCTCTCCACCCTCTCTCCTCAAAGAAACTCTCCTCTCTCCTACTACACCCCGCCTCCTTCATTGACCTCTAACTCCACCATCTCCATCATCATCCCCATCACCTCCGCCATCTCCATCTATCAGCTCCCCTGGATCTATCAACAATTGAAATGGATGCTCCCCCCAATATGCAGTATACTCTACATCCATCCTTGCATCCTTTATCTCAGGCCACATATCCCAAGGCAAGGGAATCATCTCTACCAGCTGCATAACTACCTAATCATATGACAAAAATGGCCCGAAGTGCGCCTGATCCCTCACTATCCGAGCATACATCTCAGAACCCCGTGGCATCCACTGTATCTTGCCGAACTGCCTACCCACCCTATCCACCAACTGCCTCTCAAGCACATATGGTGTCCGCCCAATCAGATACCTGCTCAGAAACGTATACGACAGCTCCACCGTGTCATCCTCTCACTCCTCACACTCTCGGTACGGCCTCCATACTATAGTGTCGATCTCATCAATGACCTTGCACTAGTACTCTAGTCTCCCAATCCATGGCTGAGATGTAATCATATCATACAAATGAACAAAGCTGCGCCCATGGCCCCTGCCTTTGAAATGAATCACTCATGTCACCGACAGATGCTCATATGCCCACACCTACAATAATGTCACTTCGTAGCCCAATCCCATCAATCCATGGTATACAAACTAATGTAGCTCATAATACAAATGTGCCAGCAGACATGGTCCCCATGCAAATCTGGTGTGCTGTGTCACCAATGTCTCCAATGTACCACCCCAACCCACAGCCAATCCTCATGTCGCCCTGTCCGGACAGAGGAACCCACTGATAACTCCTGCCAGTACCACTGGTAATGCTAATCCTATCTATTTCATGGTATCCCAAGCCACGTGTTCAGCCCTCATCTCCAGTCCCAGATGCTAAAACACTCATCTTAGTGCATCCCTGTCTCCATCTCCATTGTAGGGTACTCACTCCCCATTGATTGGTATCCTCAGTATCCTATAAACATCCTCTAAGATGACTGTCATCTCACCCATCGACAAATAGAAGCTACAAGTCTCTGAGTGCCATCTCTCAGCCAACGTAGTCAGCAACCCCATGTTCACCCAAAACTCTGGCACATACAGAATATATCACAGGCCCATAGCCTGAACCACTACTCTCTCCTCAACTGTTAGCTCTGCTCGCAAACTCTGAGTCAATGGGAATCTCTCCCGTGACTCCAACATTGGTAGATACTCCTGCAGTAAAGCGAATCAATCGTGCCAATCATAGTGGCATTCCCTGATCATCACAAAATGCTTCTTATTATCCTAAGTGCTTATGGTATTCTATCCTAGTGACACTCCCCGTTCATCACAAAGTGTTTCTTTTTATCCTAGTGGCACTCCCTATTCATCACAAAGTGTTGCTATTTATCCTAGTGGTACTCCCTGTTCATCACAAAGTACTACGTGTTTTGCACTTCATGTTCATCACAAAGTGCTGCTCTTTTTAGTACTCCCTATTCATCACAAAGTACTATGTGTTTTGCACTTCCTGTTCATCACAAAGTGCTGCTCTTTTTAGTACTCCCTATTCATCACAAAGTACTATGTTTTGGCATTCCCTGTTCATCACAAAGTGCCTCGATTTATCCTATCCTAGGGCATCTGCTTGAGTGTATCCTCTTGAGTAGTTTCCTGATTGGAAACGTATGTTCTATCATAGAATTGTCAATCCTAGCCCTATTTCCTATTCTAGTCTTCCCTAGAGGACCTGCTTGAGTGTATCCTCTTAGTAGCTTATCCAATCGACAACATACGTTCATCACAGAACTGCCGATTTGGCCTAGAAGACATAAACGCCCTTTCATGACATAAACGTGCTTACATACTACACATACGCATCTTCTCTACATAGACGTGCCTGACATACATAGACATGCCTCTGCTCTGCACAGACGCGTCCATATAGCACAAATGTGCCTATATAGCGTAGACACGCCTGCACAACGTAGATACGATCACATTCAACATAGATGCCTTTGCATTCATAGACACACCTGACACAAACACAGATGCACCTAGCCTACCCAGACGTGCCTGGCACCAGCAATGACGTGCCTTAGCATTTTTTTACCCTGCTTGACATATTCTAAAATTCATTAAATGCACTACCTAACATGCATTTATGACAACATTTATTGCGACAAAGTACAAGGAGGTTTGGTGGTTTTTATCGGCTCTCCTGCATCTGCTGGCCTCTGAAATCGGCGAACGCAATCGAATCTATGCACCAATGCCATCGCTGTTGATTGATGCTGCTTTATTCTGTCTCTGCACTCTGATCTCTTGGATGTGTGGATGACAATGAGGATGTTTTCCCCTCGTGGTCTATCTTATAGACTTCCCTAGCCCTAGCCCTAGCGCTAGTTTCCCTGGCTAGTCTTCTTTATCCCGTGACTCGGTCACTCTATCTTGTCAATCCATTCTAGCCTTTCTTTCTTATCGAGAGATTGTCTACGATCTTTTCAAACATTTTCATCCAATCTCTCGAGGGGGTATATTATTCCCATCTTGGGGCAACTTTGTATCAGTTCATATTATCTTCTTTGAAACAACGTGACAAGTTGCATTGTCTCAAAGAGGGGCAAAATGTAGACACCTAAAATTGTCCAGTCTAATTAAATAAATATTTTATTTATTTAATTACTTTAGTCTAATTCTTCTATTACTTAAATAAATCTTTATTTATTTAATTAATTCATTTATCCTCTTCTAGCCTTATTTCTCATTTAAATAAATACTTTTATTTATTTAATTGATTCCACTTCCTCTATTAATTAAATGAATCTTTATTTATTTAATTAATTCATTAACCTTTTCTACCTATGATACATGTCATTCATCTCTTAATTCCTACACTACCTGCCCTCTCATTATTTTCTTATTTCTTCTATCTACCCTCTAATCATAGCCGACCATTTATCTTTTAAACCTCTTAATCTAATCCCTCCATTTCTTATAGTGTCTTCTATATAAGAAGATGCTTCCTTCATTATCAACCCTATACATTCTAATCATCCTAGCATTCGAACTTTCATATGCGATCCTACTTGCAACCACTTTTCCGTTCTTTGATGAGCTCTTGTGCACACATAAAATCTAAGAGCAAATATATCAAGCAAGATCAATCGAGATAGGAAGAATGGAGATCCAAACTCTATTGGACATGTGATGGTATAATCTTTGTGATTTCATTTGATTTGCATTGTCTTAGGTAATCCTCATATGTTATGGTGGATCTTTGTTGTTGTTAGGCTAGGGTTTTGTGGTTGAATTCATTTAGTCTTTCAATATTGTTGCTATCCACTTTCACCATAAACAAAATCTTAATTTATTTACATGAGAAAAAGGAAGATACAACATTAAATTCTTGAAGACTTTTAGGGAAACCATTAAAGGTTTAAGAAGACTCTAGAAAGAAGCCATTGAGTTTGAAGACTTTAAGGGAAACCATTAAAGGCTTAAGAAGACTCTAGAAGGAAGCCATTGAGTTTGAAGACTTTAAGGGAAGCCATTAAAGGTTTCAAGTGGGTGAGGATAAATAGGATTTTAAATAAATAATTTATTTATTTAAAGTAGTTGTGCAACTTGCATTTGTAGGAAAATACAAGTGGGTGGAGGATAAAGGTGATTTAAATAAATGTTAATTTATTTAAATGTGAGAGATGGGATTTTGGGAGATTTAAATAAATATAAATATTAATTTATTTAAATGTGTGAGAAGATTTAATTAAACAAATATGATTGATTTATTTAATTAATGGTCTAAATTTGTTTAAGTGAATTAAATCAAATAAATTGAATAATTTATTTAATTAATAGGAGAAGAGGGTTAAGATGAATTAATTAAATAATTAATTATTGATTGATGGTTAAATAATCAATTAAATAATAAATTTTCATTTAATTAAGTGGACAAATTTATGTGACTACAACGGGTAACAATATTCCATGTAAGATCTTTGCCTTTAATGGTAATGATAGCAACTTGTTCATTGGCATCATAAAGATTATTGACAATATAAGTATAGGTTGCGCATGTATAATTTGTTGTGTTATCTTGATTCTTACCTTGATGGGAGGGACCTCCTTTGTCATATGATGGGAGTGGATTTTTGAACATGGTGTGATCAATATTGGAATTTTTTGCATTGTGACCATCCACTTCTATGTCACCTCGATCAGTGAGGTCTTGAACGATATCCTTTAATCGATGACAGTTGTTTATTTTGTGCCCTCTTCCTTTATAAAATGCACAATATTCATTATCTCTCCACCAAGAAGGTTTGACTTGTGGCTCATAGTTTGATGTTTTAGGTAATGTGATAAGATCAAAAGAGATGAGTTGGCATAAAATATTTTCAAGAGATTCTCCCAAGGGTGTGTAGGTCGGGTACCTATTTTTATGTTCCTCTTGATATGTGTTTGAAGGTTGATTTCCTGGATTGGTTTGAGGATTACCTTGATTGGTTTGAGGATTACCTTGATTAGTAGTGGGGTTGTTGCGATTATCTGCAACCCCTTCAATTTTTACTATGGGTTGGGTGATTTTGACAGTTCGTGCATCCACAACACCATCGTTAACAATGTTTTTGATCTTAGCCCAAAACTTTGGTTTGTCACTATTGTAGGCTGGTCTTGGACCCTCCTTGTTGTCATTGTATATTTTGACAAGTCCCTTTTTGATAAGGGATTTCTCTATTTTAAGTCCCTGAGCTATGACGTCTTTGAAATTGTTGAAACATTTTATGTTTAAGTAAAATTTTATTTCCTCATTTAAGTTTGAAATAAAAATTTCAACTCATTGCTCTTCAGGAATGGGAAAGGAATGTCTACTAGAAAGGTGTGTCCATCTTTGTAAGAATGTTGAGAATAACTCGCCATTCTTTTGTTTGGTATTGCATAGATCATCCATGGAGATATCGCATTCTAAGTTATGCGCATGATGAGTGATAAATTTTTGTATGAGGTCCTCAAAGGTCCTGATCCCACCGGGAAGGCATGAGAACTATTGCATGGTTGAGCCTCCAAAACTTTGGGGAAAGAGGCACATTAAATATGTGTCCTCATATGCAACCTTTAAGTGGGAAAAGAAAAATTCTCACACATGATCTCTAGGGTCTCCCTTTCCTTTGTATTTATCAAACTTTCAGGTTTCGAAGGTGCATGGGAAAGAAGGCATGTATATGTTTCTATTAAATGGATATGGACATATATATTTGAGATCATATTGCTTTTGTGTCCTTCCTGAGTTCACTTGTTGGGTGAGGTCTTGCATATGTTGTCTTAACATATCCATTTATGTAAGATGAGGGGGGATGTTGTTGTGTTGATAGTTATTATCATAGTTATGTATATTCCTTCTTCCCTATCACTATGATTTTATTCTTGTTGATGGCTATGTTGGGATTGTGCTGGTATATCCTTAATTTGTGATACATCAAAGTCAGAGGGAATTTTGGCTCCTTCTTGAGCAAGTTTTATAAAATGGGCATCAACACATCCCTTGAGAACTTCTTCAAAGAATCTGTTAAATCTGGGGTTGCTAAGTGCATCTTTTGTTTATGCTTATATAGGGATATTTGGGTCTCCTCTTCTATAAAAGGGATTAACGTTCCCTTCTTCTTCTTCTTCTTCTTCCCATATTTCATTTTGAGTTTGTGTATGACTTTGAGACCTAGAACTAGCCATGTTTGAAGCACGCATTTGTGCATGAAAAAGTGTGTGGTTGATCCTTTGATAGGTCAAAAATTTGTTTGGGTAAGATGTGATGAATATGTGTTGTGTTGGCATTTGGAGATTGGTGGTATTTTGCATAGAGATTGCATTAATGATATGTTGTCATTGATTTCAATTGAACCGGTAATGGCATTCATGATATTGTTGATATTGTTATATTTGGTATTGGCTAGTAACTGGTAAAAGAGCTTTGTGAAACATATTGTAACCGATATGTACAATTTGTATGTTGAACCGGTGAATCGGTATAAAGGGTTAAACCTTTCTATGTAATGTAATCGATAAAACCTTATCAACTATTAAACCCTAATCGACCAAGCTTGATGGTTTATTATCTGATAAGCGATAATAATGGAGACATGTGTGATCATTTGAAAGAGGATATATTCAAATTGTTTTGGCATGTTTGTTCTTGTCTACGAAAGGAGAAAAGTGGATTGCATAAAATGCATAACGCATGATGGGTTACACAGTCCGATGAAGCAGTGATCATGGAGCGGTTGAAATTATCTTGAAGAATGTGAAAAGATTGTCATAATTTCCAACGGTTGAGATTGCAAGGACTTGTTTGTAATCTCGATGATGAGAATTAGGTTTTTGCTATAATACTGACCTAACTAATTTCTATTTAAGGTCGATGAATTTGTTTGTAAAGGTGGTTGGCAAGATTGGTAGAAAACCAGTTGAGCGTGCAGTTGCCAAACCAATGAATGGATCTGTACTTTGAGTGAAGGCATATTGAAGGTTGTAGAAGGATCTGATCAAGCAAAGGTAGTGTTATTCAGATAAAGAAACAACACCGTTGTTTTCTAACAATTACAGAATAAGTTAAATCCCTTAACTGGGTGAGCTCTAACAAGCTTGGTTACTCATTAAATCCTCTAGCAAGGTGGTCCATTATCTTGGATTCTTAAATCCTCCAGCAAGGTTACTCCTAATAGGGTATTGTGCTTTTAATGAAGGCATATTTGTAAAATCCCTTAATCGGGTGATTCCTAACTGGAATTAGTTCTTAACGGGACTTATTGTAAAGCTCTAACAGGCTTTGGCTCCTAGCAGGGCAAACTTTAGAAGAGTTTAGATAGTTATCCTTGTGAGTTCCATCTCACTATGGTTTTTAACTATTTAGGCTTTCCACGTATAAACATTTGTGTCAAGTGGTGAATGCTTTTGTGGTTGTGACTTTATTTGTTGATATGGTTAATTTATGATAAAACATGTTATGCAGAAGTATTGAGAGATAAAAATGTTGAGTTATGATTGAGCATTGTTGATTTACATAAATGTTGAAGTTGTTTACTGTTAAAGTTGTCATAATAGTTGAGCTGGTTGATGTCAAGTATTCCTATGAATATTGATCTTGACTAAGTTATGTTTACTTTGTTTAACTAAGTTTGAGTTTGGGAACTTTTAATCAGTTTTTCAATATACTGATTCACCCCCCCTCTCAGTATTCTATCGGATACTTATTCTTTTATCATACCATCAATTAGTATTAGAGCATCTCAAGTCCTCTTAATCTAAAAGCCTAACAACTTGAGGAAAATATCTTATAGATCATGATGAAGAAAGAAGGTCCAAAGTTTAACAAAGATAATTATAGAATATGGAGTTACAGGATGAATATTTACATTAAGAGTCTTGATAGTCAGTATTGGGATCATATAAAAAATAAGTATACTACATCTACTGGAATCCTGACTGATGATCAAAAGAAAGAACAACAAGAAAATCACCAGGCAGTAGAAGCTCTCATCAATTCCTTATCAGATGTTGAATATGTAGATATTCAAGGTCTTGAAACTGCATATGAAGTATGGAAGAAATTAGAAGAGATTTATAATGGTGATGAACATGTTAAGATTGCCAAAGAGGAGAGTTTAAGAGGAAAGTTTGACGATATGAGAATGACTGAAGTTGAGAACATCCAGCAGTACAGTCAAAGGATTTAAGAGATAGTTGGTGACATAAAGAGTGCAGGAGGGAAAGTGGAAGATGCCATAGTAATTAGTAAAGTATTGAGAACCCTGCTACCAGTCTATGCTATCCGAGTTGTAGCTATTCAAGAGCTGAAATCCATTGATAAGACAAAAGTAACTCTTGACTCTATTATTGGCAAACTTACTGCTTTTGAACTAAATGGCTATGATGGTAGTGTACAGAGATCAGAATCTGCATTTAGAGCTTCCGTCTCTAACCCATCTGTGAGAAGAAGTAGAGATATCAGCCATAACTATGAATCTAGATCCAATAGAGATGCTGAAGATGATGATGGCTTAGTGGATCTTGAAGAATTGTTGTCAAAACAACTACCTAGAGGCATGGTAAATATAAAGGTAAGCTACCTTTAAAATGTTTTGCATGCAACAAGATTGGTCATATAGTAGAAAATTGTCCTAGTGGTGAAAATGAATACAAAAGAGACAAATTTAAGAAGTACAAGGGCAAAGGCAAGAGAGATTGTCTTGTAGCTATTGACAGTGGTGTTACTGATGAAGAATCTGATAATGATGATGGTGAAGATATTGTGTTTGTAGCCATTAAGGAAGAAATATCATATTAGAAGGCACTAGTATCCAGAATGGATAACTCTGATGATTGGATCATTGATAGTGGTTGTTCACATCACATGATCGGTTATCAGAGCAAATTTCTTTGCCTGAAGGAATTTGATGGCAATGTTGTCATATTTGGCAATGAATCACCCTGTATGGTGAAAAAGAAAATGAGTTATTTCTCTTAATGGGAAAAGCAGTCTTGTCCATGTCTACTGGGTTGAAGGCCTAAAGCACAATCTTCTTAGTGTGGAACAAGTTAATGACATAGGATACCCATTGGAATTTGGAAATGGTATATGCAAAATCTTTGACAACAAAGGTGAAGTGATTGCAACTAGTAAACAGACCAGAGCTAATTTGTTTCATCTCAATCCTAAAGTTAGCAACTGTTTGATTGCAAAGATGGATGATAGCTGGCTTTGGCATAAGAGATTTTGTCATATTAATTTTGACATATTATTAAAGTAAGCAAGTCTAAGACTATAAGAGGTCTACCTCAACTAGACAAACTGGTCAATGCTCTTTGTAAAGAATGTCAACTTGGACATATGACTTCTTCAACTTTTAAGAGAAAGTCTTTCTCAACAGAGAACTTGTTAGATTTGTTTCATACTGATCTATGTGGACCAATTAGAAAAGGAAGCATTCAAGGTGATAGATACTTCATGATATTCACTGAATATTGTTTAAGGATGATGTGGGTCACGTTCTTGATGGAGAATAATGAAGCTTTTGGTAAATTCAAGGCATTCAGAGCCTTAGCTGAGAAAGAAGTGGCAAGAAGATTAAATGTCTAAGAATAGATCAAGGCGGTGAATTCACTTCTACAGAGTTCACTAAATATTATGATGATAATGGTATCAAGCGGCAACTTTCTGCACCAAGGACACCACATCAGAATGGTATAGCAGAGAGAAACAACCAGCCAGTGGTTGAAGCTACTAGGACTATGTTGATACAAGGAGGTGTATCAAAAACATTTTGGAGAGAAGATTTAAGTACAACAATCTACACAATGAACCGAGTTCTGGTGAAAAGAGGTAAGGACAAGACCCTATATGAGTACTGGTATGGAAGATCACCCGATGTTATCTATTTCAAGATATTTGGATGCATATGTTCTATTAAAATAGGTGATTACATAAGAAAGTTTGAAGCTAAGAGTGATGAAGGCATATTTCTTGGCTATTCCACCAAGAATAAGGCCTATAAATGCTTCAACAACCAGACACAAAAAATTGTTGAAAGTGCAGATGTTCGTGTTGATGAATTTCCTCAAATATCAAAAGGAACTAGTTCTGAGAAAAAGGATGAAGATCCTTGCATTTTGCTTTTAGAACTTGAAACTATTAAATCAGAAATCGGTAAAGCAAATACTGATGTAGTTGTTCAACTAGAACAAATAAATTCAGAGGAAGATAATAATGAAGAGGCTGAACCTGAAGAGAATGATCATGTTTTACCTAGGTATGTGAGACTAAATCACAACCCTGAATAGATAATTGGAGATAAAGATGCTAGTGTACAAACTAGAAGGAGATTAAGCAAGAACTCTTGCATGATCTCCACCTTTGAACCTAGAAGTGCTAAAGAGACATTTGGTGATGATCATTGGGTGAAAGCTATGGAGGAGGAGTTGGATCAAATTGAGAAGAACAACACTTGGAACCTGGTACCCCGACTGGTAAATAAGAATGTTATAGGTATCAAATGGGTATTAAAAAAAAAATTAAATGAAGATGGTGTTGTGATTCGAAATAAGACAAGATTAGTCTATAAAGGCTATGCACAAGAAGGAGAAGATTATGGAGAAACTTTTGCACCAGTAGCAAGACTGGAAGGAGTTAGAATATTGCTTGCATTTGCAACATATAAGAAGTTCAAAGTATACCAGATGGATGTCAGGTCTACATTGTTGAATGGGATACTGGAAGAAGAGGTTTATATAGAGCAGTCTAATGGTTATGCATTGACAGACAAAGAAGAAATGGTATGCAAATTGCATAAAGCCCTATATGGATTAAAGTAGGCACCTAGAGCATGGTATAAATGACTTATACTCATATGATGAAGATAGGCTTTACTAGAACCAATGATGACAACAACATTTATCTCAAGTCTGAAGGAGATGAAATATTGGTCAGTGAAGTATTTGTAGATGACATTATATTTGGAGGTAATGATGACATGAGTAATTGTTTTGTAGATTAAATGAAGAATAAATTTTAGATGTCATTAGTAGGGGAAATAAAAAATTTCATAGGCTTACATATACAATAGATGAAGAATGGCATTTTCATTACTCAATCCAAATATGTGAAAGAAGTTTTGAAGACTTTTGGTATGAGTGACTATAAACCAGTTGGAACCCCAATGGTTACAGGTTGTAAATTGTCCAAAGATGATGCATCTAAGTCTGTAGATGAAAAGGAATATAGGTCAATGAGTGGAAAATTACACTATGTTGTTCACAGTAGACTAGATATTGCCCATGCAGTTGGTATTGTTTCTAGATTTCAGAAGAATCCTAAGGAGGCACATATGATGGTAACCAAGAGATTTTGAGATATCTGAAAGGTACTGTTGACTATGGGTTATGGTATCCATATGGTGGAAATCTTGATTTGAAAGCATACACAGATGCTAATTGGGCAGGAAAAATTGATGACCAGAAGAGTACTACCGGTGGAGAATTCTTTCTAGGAGGAAAGCTAGTTTCTTGGAGTAGCAAAAAGCAAAGTTGCACTTCATAATCTATTGCTGAAGTTGAGTATGTAGCAACTTGTATAAATTGCACACAAGCTATGTGGATGAGGTGCATTTTGGAAGGTTTGAAGATAGATATCTTTGAACCTATAAAGATTTTGTGTGATAATACAAGTGCTAAAATAAACATTCCCAAAAATCCTGTTTTGCATGCAAGGACTAAGCACATTGAGTTGAAATATCACTTCTTGAGGGAAAAAGTTTGAAGTAAAGATGTTATCTTGGAGCATGTTTCTACCAAGGAGTAGCTTGCAGATATCTTTACCAAACCTCTTCCTAAGACCACTTTCAATTATCTTAGAAATCAATTGGGGGTTGTCCCTCTTCATGAAGTTAGTTGAGTATGATGTTGATTGCATCAGTCCTTGAATTATTTGTAGAATCTTATATGGACTAATGAAGGAGTGGATGTATTCCACAGGGGGAGCATCAACATCACAGTGAGAGCAAAATTACATGTTTTACTTTCACTTTGGCATTGTTGTCAAAGGGGGAGAAGAATTATGTGTCTGATTAAGTGAACCAGCGGTAGGCTGAAGACAGATGGGGCAAGGTGAATACTTGGTAATGTAAACCAGGATTCCTATTCACCAATCTCAACAGTAGTCAGAGGCATTGATATTTGTATTTCCATCAATGCCAAAGTGGGAGATTGTTGGCATTTGAATATTGTTGGTATTTTGCATAGAGATTGCATTAATGATATGTTGACATTAATGTCAATTGAACCGGTAATGGCATTCATGATATTGCTGATATTGTTGTTTTTGGTATTGGCTAGTAACTAGTAAAAGAGCTTTGGGGAACATGTTGTAACCGGTATGTACAATTTGAAAGTTGAAGCGGTGAACCGATATAAAGGGTTAAACCTTTCTATGTAATGTAACCAGTAAAACCCTATCAGTTGTTAAACCCTAACTGACCAAGTTTGATGGTTTATTATCTGATAAGTGTTAATGATGAAGACATGCGTGATCATTTGAAAGAGGATATATTCAAATTGTTTTGGCACGTTTGTTCTTTTCTAGGGAAGGAGCAAAGTGGATTGCATCAAATGCATAACATGTGATGGGTTACACAGTCCGATGAAGTGGTGATCATGGAGCAGTTGAAATTGTCTTGAAGAATGTGAAAATATTGTCATGATTTCTAACTGTCAAGATTGTACCGACTTCTTTGTAATATCGATGATGAGAATTAGGTTTTTGCTATGTTACCAACCTAATTGATTTCTATTTAAGGTCGATGAAGTTGTTTGTAAAGGTGGTTGACAAGATTGGTAGAAAATCAGTTGAGTGTGCAGTTGCCAAACCGATGAATGGATATGTACTTTGAGTGAAGGCAGATTGAAGGTTATAGAAGGATCTGGTCAAGAAAATGTAGTGTTATTCAGACAGATCAGCAAAACTGTTGTTTTCTAACAATTACAACAGAAGTTAAATCCCTTAGCTGGGTGAGCTCTAACAAGCTTAGTTACTCATTAAATCCTCTAACAAGGTGGTCCATTAGCTTGGATTCTTAAAAACTCTAGCGAGGTTACTCCTAATAGGGTATTGTGCTTTTAATGAAGGCATATTTGTAAAATCCCTTAACTGGGTGATTCCTAACCAGAATTAGTTCTTAATAGGACTTATTATAAAGATCTAATAGGCTATGGCCTCTAATAGGGCAAACTTTAGAAGAGTTCAGATAGCTATCCTTGTGAGTTCCATCTCACCATGGTTTTTACCTATTTGGGTTTTCCACATATAAACATTTGTGTCAAGTGGTGAATGCTTTTGTGGTTGTGACTTTATTTGTTGATATGGTTAATTTATGACAAATCATGTTATGCAGAAGCATTAAGAGATGAATATGTTGAGTTATGATTGAGCATTGTTGATTTACATAATTTTTCAAAGTTGTTTACTATTAAAGTTTTCATAATAGTGGAACCAGTTGATGTCAAGTATTCCTATGAATATTGATCTTGACTAACATATATGTTTACTTTGTTTAACTGAGTTTGAGTTTGGGAACTTTGTATTAGTTTTTCAATATACTGTTTCATCCCCCCCTCTCAGTATTCTATCAAATACTTATTTTTTCATCATACCATCATGTTGAAATGTGTATGGATGAGGGATCTCCTATTACAGAAGGTTGTATATCAACAAAGTTTATTTTTGAGATTGCTCACTTGGTTTCAAATAATTATGAGATGAGTTGTAACGAGGTTTTGTGTTTTACAAAGCACAAACCACCTAGCTATGAGAGGATGCACTCAAAATATAGTTTTAACCTATCTAGATGTTTAGTAATTCCTCTTAGGATGATTGATCCTAGATGTAGAGACACACTAGAAAGTATGTTTTGTTGTGATTAGCAATATCCTAAAATAACTAAGGACAAAATCCTTGGTGTGTTGAGATTGGAATGGATTTGTGATGTGTTTGGAATGAGTGTGAACCTTGTAATTTCTACTAAGGAACTATGAATTTGATGATTGATTTTAGAAATGATTTTGAAGTGATAAAGATGGAAGAAAATGTAGGAGGATTATGTGAACCAAGGAATCTCTAATAAGTGATTGCGGGTTGTGGAATGTATGATGGAGGAATGCATTGACCGTGATTATGATGATAAGATAGAGCCCTTCTTTGAAAGAAATCTTATGATGCAAGTGGTTCTAATTCAAATTCGTTGGTAAAACCATGACTAAAATCGTGATATCGATGGATGAAAGTATGATGCTTCAACAACAACTTACGGTTTTTGTACAAGAAACTTATTCTCTTTTGGGTTTTCTTTTCACTTTGCTTCTTTTTTGTTTTTTGATAAATTGACTTCTTGGTGTATTTGAGAGATTTCCAAACATGAAGCATTGATGGCTCTTTCAAGAATGTTGTTTTATTTATTGAGATCATTGTTGGGGTGTAACTTGTTTCAATTGTTTGAATCCTTTGACAAGAAAACACATCAAGCACACAAGCACATATTCTTGCCTTTTCAAAAATGGCACAAAAGGTGTGGGTATAAATCAACCCATTCATGAACTTTTTGACCTTGATAATGCATGTATGTTCATAGGCCTAAAGTCAACCCAAATTTCCACTAGTATGAAACAAGAGGAAGACAACTCAAACACTTTTTATCCCTAAGGTAATGGCTAGTTGCGATATTCTTAGCCCACAACTTGATATTTCTTCAACTTTGGTACTACATACCTTATGTATCCTGTCATGGCAGGCAAGGATATGATATACTAAGTCTTGCGGAAGCAAAAGTAATGACCAATTGCAATATTCTTAGCCCACAACTTGATATTTCTTCAACTTTGGTACTACATACCTTATGTATCCTGTCATGGTAGGTAAGGATGTGATATACTAAGTCTTGCGGAAGCATAATAGATAGGTGGTCCCTATGATGGGGGAGTCACCACTTTCATCAAGCTACAAGTAGCCTTTCAAAAATCCCTATTTCTACTCAAGGAAATATGTATGGTGAGTATCTTGGGAGAAAAAGATTCTATGCTCTTGCACTGAACTTTTCACAAATATCCCCAATCAATAGAATGGGTGGGCTTTTAAAATAAGACATGTCTAGTAATGCTCAATGTCTTTATATGTAAGTTCATTCTGCATTGACATACTCAAGAGCTTGTAACTCATGGTGAGGCTCATATATCCTTTCAACAAGTTACACTGCAGCAACAGATACACCTAAGGCTACAACTTTTGCTCTCACCTGATTTCTATAGCGACTCAAAGGATTTACCATTCAAGGTCGTCCCAAGAGTGATGTGTCTCTTGGCAGACCTCTCTTAAAAATAAAAAAAATTATAGTTTTATTACCACCTTTCTCTTGCACCTAGGACCACAAGAGCCAAGGGAGAGGATAGTGTGTGTTAGAATTGGGACCACTCTACAAATTTGCACAAGCATGCCAAAACACAAATCACACTTGTTATTTTTAACCCATCATCACAATGTGATCTATTTGTTACTTGGAGATGTTGCTCCAATAGATATGGTGTTCTTTTTAACCAAGATATCAAAATGTTTGACACTTGACAAACTTTGGAAAGCAAAACTTGGTCAACAAAAATAAAGTCATGTAGCCTTTGTAGCAAAAAGGTAAATGTGAGGTTCTTTTTATGCACCAAATGAAAAGTTGAGTTTGTTTTAGTTGCACCAAATAGAAAATGTAAAGTTCTTTTTATCCCTTTATGAAAGACAAGAAAGATGAAGTTCTTTTTTATGCATTGAATGAAAAGTTGAGTTTGTTTTAGTTACACCAAATAGAAAATGTGAAGTTCTTTTTATCCCTTTGTGAAAAACAAGAAAGATGAAGTTTTTTTTATGCACCAAATGAAAAGGAGTTTTTTTTAGTTGCACCAAATAGAAAATGTGAAGTTCTTTTTATCCCTTTGTGAAAAAAAACAAGATTTGTTTTAGACTAAAGAAATTAAAATGTTTTAAACTAACTCCTTCCAAAATCTGCACAAAAAAATTAGAAAATTTGCAACTAAAACATTCAAAAAGTTAGTGCACATGGTGAGCTGACAAGCCTAAAAAATGTGTTCTTGAGGTTACTAAAGTGTTCGATTCGTGTTGGGTTCACCAAATGATGTTGTGGAAATGGGGACAAGGCAACACCAAAGATCAATGTTAATAAGTTAGTTTCAACCATAAAACCAAAACAAAGAACAAAAAACCATTCCAAACATATCAAAAGAGATTTCAAAAAGCATGAAAGAAGTTTAAAAAAACAAAAGAAAGGAGAAGAGCTTCCCTAAGATGCTTCCATGATACCTTTTAATGTTTTTACCTTGTTTCTCCCCTCTCCAATCCCCAAATAAGTGTACCTCTTAGCTTTTAGCACTAGCCATGGATGCCATATAGAGATTCAAGATGGTTGGATATGATAAACAAATGCTATGCAAGTGTAGATAGTGATGCTATGAGAAAGATCTATGCTAATGCTAGTATAGTAACAATACTCTAATGCTTCCTCCTTTTCTTGAGGAAAAGGGTTATATTTATAGAAGAAATGGGGAAATGAAGGGTTAAGATTGAGCAATCTTAACAAGTGTTAGGATTGAAAGATATTCAATCCATGTGAGACTTTCAATGCTTTCCCATGTTGACAAGTGTCACCATGATGAGGCTTGAGAGGAGAGATAAGGAGCATTAAATACTTGAGGGGACATGATGGTTACCCTAGGGGGTTGGGTTAGGGTTAGGTTAATGGGTATTCCTTTTATCCAAGGGATAAATGAATGTAAAAGGGTTAAATGGTTACCTTAGTCAAAAAAATAAATGCTTTGAAGAGACCCATGAGTCAAAAGGATGGTTAAGTTAGAGGAAAGTCTCTAACTGAAGGTCAAAGATGAGCTAACCATAAATGATTATGTAAGAGCCTTTAATGGTTTGGAAGACTTTAGAGGTTAACCATTTGAAGACATAAAGCCTTTAATGGTTATTGAATACTTTGGAGGTTTTTGAAAAGTGACTTCCTTTTATTTAGGAATGTGACAATGATTAGGATATGATGAGGCTAAATTGGAAGTGATTAGAAGAATCTAGAAGAGGTTTAGGCATGCAACTGGATTTTGTAGGAGAATGCAAGTGGGAGGAATTTTGGGATTTTCAATTAAAATAAAATCATTTATTTTAATTAAATGGTGCATTTTGCATTTGGATAGATATTTAAATAAATATTAATTTATCTAAATGTGAATGTGAATTTTGGATTTTATTTAATTAAATCTTAATCTATTTAAATGAGAAAAAGGGGGATAACGCATTAAATTCTTGAAGACTTTGAGGGAAATCATTAAAGGCTTAAGAAGACTCTAGAAGGAAGCCATTAAAGGTTTTAAAGACTTTAAGGAAAACCATTAAAGGCTTGAGAAGACTCTAGAAGGAAGTCATTATGTTTGAAGACTTTAAGGGAAGCCATTAAAGATTTAAAGTGGGTGAGGATAAATAGAATTTTAAATAAATAATTTATTTATTTAAAATAGTTGTGCAACTTGCATTATCTAGAAAGTGCAGTGGGTGAGGCTTTTACAGATTTAAATATTGATTTATTTAAATGTGAGAGATGGTATTTAATTAAACAAATATGATTTGTTTATTTAATTAAAAGTTAGAATATGGTTTAAGTGAATTAAATCAAATAAATTGAATTATTTATTTAATTAATTGGAGAAGAGGGTCAAGATGAATTAATTAAATATTTAATTAATTGTTGATCGATGGTTAAATAATCAAATAAATACTAAGTATTCATTTAATTAAGCGGACAGATTTGGGTGTCCACAGTAGCATTGGGGTGAAAATGGGTCTAAGGATGTAGTAGGATGTATTAAAGGGTTCTTCATTTCTTACAAGGTCAAAAGATGTCCTAGGATGTATTAAGGCATCCTCTAATGTCTTAAGAGGTCTTAGGATGTACTAAGGGGTCCTAGAGAGAGAGAGGGGGGGGGAAAGGAGAGAGAGAGAGGGGGGGAAAGGAGAGGAGAGAGAGAGAGAGAGAGAGAGAGAGAGAGAGAGAGAGATAGATAGATAGATAGATAGAGAGAGAGAGAGAGAGAGAGAGAGAGAGAGAGAGAGAGAGAGAGAGAGATTATTTGTTTTCTGTCTAGGGAACTTATTGTTCTTTTTTTGTCTAGGGTTAAATATTTTTTGGTAGTTTTTAAAATTTGCATACATCAAACAATTTGTAGTTATTTTTTATTTTTCATGTTTTCTACAAGATTTGAAAACTAAAAACAACTATTTTAAACATAAAACTAAATATTTTTTACACTATTAAACAAAAACATTTTTCAAACTTTAAAAATTTAACCTACTCACTAGAATTAAAAAATAACAATAAATTAATTTATTTAAAAAAAATAAAAATAAAAAATGAAAAAAAAACAAAGGTAGGTACCTAGAATGAGGAAAAAAATGGTTTTGGGGGATGACTGGCAAGCTGAAAACGGGCACCCATGCTTCTTCAATTTGTTCATCCATTTTGTCAATAGTAAAAATGAGGAAATGGCTTAAAAAAAAATTAAATAGACTTACAAAATGGGTGCCCGATTTTAAAAAATCGTGCACCCATTTTGCTTCAATGGCCCAGAGTGAAACAGGCGCACTTTTCTAAAAATGTGTACCCAATTTTTTCAACGACTCGGGCCCTCGAAGCTAACCGGGCACCCGATTCCTAAAAAATCGAGCACCCATTTCTAGCGGGAAACTTTTCCAACTCGTGGACTTCCACGAGATTGAGACCCAACTCCTTGCTTGCACCTGCAGAACAAGTTAGATGCAAAGAAATATTGAAGAAAAGAAATGAAATAACAAAGAAACACACAATACAAAAATTTATGTGGTAAAACCTTGACAAAATGCCAAGGAAACATCCATGGGGCAAGGTATCGGTATTCTTAGTGCTCAAGAGAAAATAATTACAAAATTCACAACTGTTTTTGTTTACAATATGAATTTGCAAATATAACAACAACAATTACTTATTTTTTCCTTCACATGCAACATAGATATATATATAAATTCTTCTAAATGCAACTACCAACAATCATAGAAATAACTTGCTCAACTCCTTAAAATAATCTAGGAACTTTCTCACAAAGAAAAAATCCCTTAAAAGAAAGTAGGAACTTTCTCACAAAGAAGCAGTGCTATTCTGAAGGTTAGAAGAAATTATAAATTTCTCATTTCTATTATTTTATGTTTCTAATTGTTGTCAGTATCTAACAATAGACAACACATCATCTCTCCACCCCCTGTAGGGCAACCACAAACTATTGCCATAAAGATTAACGTGATATCAACATAAATGCTGATGTATCATTTCATAGTTTGATAGAATCTGTTGGTCAGTCTCACATGATCCAATCCCAAATACATAAAGAAAGATCATAACCATCTTTCCTATGAATTCTAATTCCCTTCAAAATTTAAACTGATTGCCAACCAAAGCAATTTGATATGGCATCCACGTCCTATTTGGCTGCCCTCTTTGCTAGCTCATCTACTACCTAATTGCCTCTATTGTAAATGTGTCTTATTTTGAACTCTTCAAAATTTCCTATCATCACACAAATTAGCCTCAACCATCTCCTTAATTTCTAGTTGGAAACCGAGTTCTACCAAATTACATTCACAGTTACTAGTGAGTCTCACTCTAGATGTAGATTAGTAGCCTTTACTTCCAAGCCACATTGTAATCCTAGTAATGCAACTCAAAATTTGATAGTATTTTTCAAATTTTCTCCCAGTTATTCTAATTTCTCACACAAGATATTGCCAAAGTGATCCCTCACCACACTCCCTACACCACTCAGGCCAAGGTTACCTTTTGATGTGCCATCAAATTTAACCTTCACCATCCCTCCTCTAGTTCTTTTTAGACCACATGCTTCATTGGTTTATGAGGAATATTAACCCTCCTTATCTCATTAATAGAGACAAGCTCATTAAAAAGTTACAGACCATGTGAGCTTTCATTTTATTCTTCACAAAGATCGTCTCTTCTTATATAATTTGGAGATACATTGAGTTTCATTTTTTCATGTGTATTAAATTTAATCAATGATAAAAATTAGATTTCAAGTACAATTTCAACATCATCCAATTCACATTCACATTGTTCAAGAATTTCTAACTATTTGTTTGATTTTTTTATTATTCTACTCTTATCAATAGGCGTTTCATCACATTTTGCAGTATTTTCACATTCATATTCCATATTTTAAATTTCAATATCATAGTCATTTTTATTTTTTTAACCATTCATTATATTCAACATTAGAAACTCTAGTTTGAATTTAATTTAAGGGTAAAGATGAATCTTCATCTTTAATAGTATCCACCACACCTTTTTTCCCCCTCTTTATTTCTCTATCTTTTTCTATCATTTCTTCAATTTACTCCAAGAGTTGAAGTTTTCTCTTCCTTTTCACTATATGATGAATATTACCACCCATTATACAAATAAAAATAAGGTATCCTAACAATTCATAGTATCTACTTTTGTGTCAAAGAGTGTAAAAAACCATGAATTTTTTTGTGGTGCAATAAAAACATGAGCTTATTGAGAACAAATAATTTGTGGGAGACAAATTGCTAGGCCAAAAAAATGAGTATTCCCATTTTTTCATAAAATTTTTCATAAAATCCAACACAAATATCCATTTTGAAAATGATAACCCTTTCTAAAAAATGGTTATCTATTTTGTGAATACATATCCATTTTGGACCTCACAAGAAAAAATTACTTCTATAAAATAGATTTCCATTATATAGAATGAATATCTATCAGAGAAAATACCTGATTTTCTAACATAAACCTTTTCCCTTGTTTTACTTCCTCATGAATGCTTTGGAATCAGACTTGGGAGTGTCCCATATGATCAAGGTCCTCTCTTCATGACTTCACACTTCATGCTAATGACCCTTTTAAAAATTTGAATTTGATGAAACAAAAAGGGTTTATTTAAAAAATTACCAATCTTCTACCAATATAATATTGATTAGGATTGATTAGTTTTATTGGGCTGAGTAGAATTTTTTTTAGGCTTTGGTTTGGGCGATGGGGGATCTATGCAAGTGTTGGCAATTGGCACTCATCCAATTTAATTGTGTTGTCATTGATGGAAACACACATCATCTTGGGTTGGACACTTAACCGGTACTCATCGGTATTCATTATTCGACAACCAATATTCAGGGAAACCGACAAACTAGGAACCGATATATGAGGCCGACATAGGAGATTGATCTGACAAGTTTACACGACACCAATCAGTGGCATTGGTCACGATGTTTAATGTATTTATTTTTGTCTAGGCCGACATGTAAATAAATTGTAATATCTTTGTAAGCCGACATAAGGCATTTATGTTTGTGATTGGGAAGGATATTTAGGTCAGATCGGTTAGGTTATTTTGGAGATATACATAGATAGCTGTGATATATAGTGATATGATATTGTGCGAGCGATGTTGATCGACTGAATGTGAATATAATATTCTATAGTCAGTCTTGATAATTGGTTTAGAGGTTTGAGATGTGAAGTAAGTTACTGCTAAGGGAGGATACCGTGAAAACCGGTACAAATAGTGCTTAAACCGAAACTCATCCAACATAGTAGATGCAATCTTTGAATTTAGAATTTTGTTTGAAACTCCATATTTGGTGTTTGTAGTTAGTGAGACTCCTTTTGTGATGAGAAGTGCGCTCTAGGTTGTTGGCCTTCCTGCATGTGCAAGCCCCTATTGTAATATTTATTCATTTGGATAGTGGATAGATATTGTGGGTCACCAATCCCACTGTGGTTTTTCCTCTCTTTGAGGTTTTCCATGTATAAATCTCTGTGTTATGGTGTATGCTCTTGTGGTTGCTTCATTTCTACTTATTATTATATTATTTAATGGTTACCAGTTACTGAAATACTTTGTTAGTAAGGTTAAAATTGATTTCACCAGTAGAGCACTGATTCTCCCCCCCCCCCCCCCCCCGCCCTTCTCTCAGTGTTTTTGGATTCCAACAATTGGTATCTGAGCCTGGTACCTTGGATTAAGGCTAACAACTTAAGGAAGATCTTGAATCCAAAATCCATGGATATGAGTATGGAGAAACAACTTGAAGTAGAACTTGAAGACTATAATGCTAAAAGGATGAAGAACTTGAAGTTGCAAGATGAGTTGAACTCTACAAAAGAATTCATTCTTATCCTACATGAGAGGCTGTCATCTGCTCAAAAGGAAGGAACTTTTACAAAATCAAGATGATGAAGAAAATAACGCCCTTAAAGAACAATGTTAGAAGCTGAAGAATAGTGTCATGAAGATTGAAATGCAAGCCCTAACTATGAGGATGTCCAAGGAGATTGAAGACTAGAAGAATGCATAAAATCTTGTCAAATATTTGAAATAAATATCCGAGGAATGCATTAGGCTAGCACATGAGAATGGTATGTTGATAACTGAGCTAACCTGCAATCCCAGAATAATGAGCAGGAGTTGGAAAGATTGATAACAATCCTAAGGGGAGATCTAGATACTGCAAATGAATACAAAGAAAAGTTTAAGGACAAATTTGCAAATCTTGATGAGCTATTCAAGGATCAAAGGCGCAAGGGAGACACTAGAGGTCTTGGATTTGAGCATGGAGAAAGATTTGGTACTGCAAATGAAGTTTAAGAAACCGATCAGAAGGAGAATCCACCTGTCAATTGGAACCAGAAATCACCAATAAGGAAACCCAATGCACATAAACTCAATGGTATATGTTTTGTTTGAAATAAATTTGGTCATATGGCCAAGACATTGCAGAAATAGAGCAAATCAGGATAATAATGCAGTTCCCAGTTAGTGTTCAAATTGTAAGAAGTATGGTCATAGGACAAAACATTGTAGAATGAATGTGAAATGCCATGCATGTGGAAAGTTTGGACATATGGCTAATCAATGTAGGTCAAGGAATGATCAAGGATACAATAAACTAATTTAGAAAAAAAAAAATGTCACTTGCTAAGCATGCAACAAAATATGACATATTGCTAAATTCTGCAGAAGTAAGAACAATCCAGTAGGAAATGATGAGAAAGGAAAATCGAAGGTTAATGATATCTAGAAGGAGCATAAGAAGAAATGGGTTAAGAAATATGAAGATCAACCAACAGAGACAAACAACCCAGTTACTCAACCGACAAAGTAGAATGTTCCTACATGCAGGAAACTCATCCGGTAACTAAGGCATTAGCCTTAGAGGGAGGCAAATTAATTATATATCTTTAATTTCCCCTAGTACCAGTCTAAAAGCTTGTTTCAGATCTTGTGGAAGTTCATCAGAAGGTTTTTGGGTACTGAGATTATGGATTTTGCATCTGGTATGATAGGCCGACACACATTTATGTCAATATGAAATTAGGGTTTTCGTAGAATAAAAAGGTAATGTTGGTTCATTTCTGATCACACAACATTAAGAGAGAAGCAAAGAGAGTTTAAGGTTATTCAAAGCGATCAAGAGCATTTTCAAGCGAATTCCAGTCTATTTAGTGTGGATTTTCAAGAGCTTTCACCGACAAAGGTTGTGAGGTATTTTATCAATTTGTGTGCTATCTTTCATTTGCAATGGCTTCTGGATCAGCTCCCACTCTAGTATGTGTGGCTACCCCTATTGTTGTTGACATCAAGGATCGTCCATGCCTAGTTTCCAAGCAATGCCCTCAGATTGAGAAGGTTGATGATTTGGTCGATGCATCTTCTAGGGTTCCAAACAAAGTTCTTATATTGAAGATGTTCATGCATATATCCACCACACTCTAGATGATTTAGGTTCTACTGAAATCAAATCAATGTACATGACAAATCTATTGGATAGGAAGGGATCGATGAAACTAGAATTCCAAATTTTGAAAGATTAGGGTTTCATAAACATTTTGGAGATGCCAGAATTTGAAGATGAAATGATTCAGTATGTGCTAAGCCATGTTCATGAGGAATTCATGGGGCTAGACCGACCTTACAAAATAACCAAGGAGGATATTTGTGCAATCATCGGTTTGTCCCAGACTGTAGGAAAGAAAAAAAAATCTAACAATGAGGTGGAGAAGTTAACTTGTACAACTTTTGACAACCGATCAATGAGGATAAGCACTATCAGAGACAAAGTTGTTCAATTTGCAAGCATGATCATCGGTTACAAGGTAACCCAATCAAATCTATTCAAATCTATTTCTAGTTCATGCATTTACTGTGCTCATAAGATGGTCAAAGAAAAATTTAGGTATGATCTCTGTCAATGGATGTGTGAAGAGCTAATTTTAAACCTAGGGAAGATTTAGGGTAGAAGAAAGGTGTTTTTTGGTATGGAAACCTTGTTGTTTGCTTAATGCTTTTCTTTTTGAATGAGTTACCGGGTTCTATTAAAACACAATGGGCATTTGATAGTTTGGTAGGGAAACAAATCAAAAATGATATAAGAGGTTTGAGATAGGACAAGGAGAGAGACTCCATCTTATGGGGTTATTTCAAATTGTTTCATAAGACAATGAAGAAAAGAGAAAGACTGGCTAAACATATTGTTGATAAATAGTCTACAGAAATCTGCTTTATGGTGAAGAAGGATGAAACATTGATGGAGGCAGTGCAACCACGAAAGGTCTGGATCACTAAGATGGGCTATGAGGTTGATGCTGAGATATTGGACTTATATGCCAAGACTTTTATTGATGCCCCGATTGATGAAGCTGAGAAAACCTTTGGGACAACAAAGCAAAAGGAATCCGAAGTTCAAATAGGTTTTAGCAAGAAGAGAAGGGAAGGAAAAATCAAGAAGGTTGGGGAAGCTATGGAGAAAATGTCCTCTGAAATCAAGCAGATCATTGGACTAGTAGAAGGGTCATCTCCGGTAGTAGTTTAGACTCCATCGACAGTAACAACCAGCAAGGGTGTATTGAAGGGAAAGAAACTAAAAACTTATATTTCTCCTATTGAATCTGGTTCTAATACTGAAGTTGTGCCCCCCAAAATTCCCCAGACTTACATCAAGATACAGAGGAAGAAGCTTGAGGAAGAGAAAAAACATAAAGTAAAGGTCACCCCTTCGACAACCCCAAAGAAAATTTTGAAGGAGAGGAAACCCACAGTGAAGAGGAAACCGCTTAAGGAGTCTTCTTCTGCTCCTAACAAGAAGAAGAAATTAGATATAGATATAGCTCTCGAATCCAGTAAGAGTATTGAAGTTATTCCCCGTCTCTCAGTTACTGAATTGATTGATCAAATAACTAAAGATGGAATTTTGAGCAATATCCAACATTACTATGTACATATGGATGATAAGGAACAAAAGGAGATTGAGGAAGCAATTTTGTTATACTTGGATATATATAAGAAAGCATTAATTGAGATTAAAAAAAAATACTGAGAGATATGTACAATAAGCTAGATGTGTAATGCCCCGCCAGGAAACCCCTATGGGTTTAAATTAAAAACACTCAAATAGAGTGTAAATTTTTTATTTATTTTTATAATAACTAAGAGTGTTAATGAAAAGGTTACAATATTAAGATAGATTGAAGTGATCTCAAGTTATCTCTATCTAGATAACATAGCGGAAGGCTAAAACGATCCTAAGGAGTTTCCCAACGCGATTACACAACTTTACACCTAACTCAACTTGCGTCATTTGATCCATTAAATTGGGTAACTTAATTACGAGGACAATGCATAGATCTTAATTACAAATGTGTTCAATGGTTTGACGTCTTATAATTTTAGGAAGAGATCATTTACTTTAGACGGTTAGGGAGCCATTGAGAAGTTATTTATTCATTGCACTTTAATTCATAATTACATTAGGAGGTCTCCAAATGGGCTCAAGCACCTATAAATATAACAAGGTTCATTCATTAGAGTTTTAAAATGACCATCCACACTTGACATCATCCTTTAATACTATAAATATGCTTTACGAGATTCATTCGTTTAGGGTTATACTTCGATTAGTAAAACAAGGATGCCATCATTTGATTTTAAGATATTCACCCACATTTGTTAACCCTTTTTTTTTGTTAATATTAAAAGCATGGTTGATGAGAGGAATTCATTTCTTAAGGATTAACCACAATTAATAGAGTGGAGTCCCCTCATTTGGTTTCATGCATATTCAACTAATGAGTTGTAGTGCTTATACGAAGGGTAAGTTATGAGTAGCCATAGATCTCATCTGAATTTTTAATAATGCAATAAATGGACTAACTTCATTAAGTTGGATATGCATTAGAACCCCCGAGAGCATCCTTCAATTTAAAGTATCGTTAACGAGATTACATTCATCATTTCAAGGTTTGAATAATCAGACCATAGTGATGTTCTTCTATTAGGATTAGAATGCAATTATCTTTTTGCATATCTCTTCTTATAAACGAAGTTAATATGAGATGGTACATATATTAAGATTAAGGTTTAAATAACTATACCAAAACTTCCCTTTTTAGATCCATTTCAGCATTCATAAGGGATTCGTTATTTAAGGTTACAAATATAGATACTAGTTGAGTTCACTCTTGTATAAAATAAATCTAATAAAGAATATTTGTTAGGATTAAAATGTAAACAACTAAGTAATTTCATTTGATAAAGTGAATTACAATTAACATGGCGATGTTCATTTACAAGGGTAAGAAGGTAAATGCCTAAATGAGTTTCACCAATTATCAAGTTAAATTTCGGTAAGGTTGATTTGTTAAGATTAAACGTATTTGACCAAACAACTATATCTAATATATTGAAACATAATTAACATGACATTTCCCATTCTAGTTCAATCTTAGCAAGCATGGGGGATTCCTTTTTATAAGATTAACATATGGGTTTTCTAGTTGGGTTCACACAATTATAAAGTTAATTTAGTGAGGATTATTGTTTTTTAATTACAACATGAATTACTAAGTATATTCATCCAATATACAACATGAGTTACCTAATTGAGTCCACACGATTATCGAATTACTCTGGTGAGGTTTATTGTTAAGATTAAATCGTGAAATAACTTAACAAATTTACCCAATGCAATGAAACATAATTGACATGGCGAGGTTCGTTTACTAGGGTAAAGGATAGATATTTCTATTATGTTCATCCTTTTAGATTTCAATTTAAGAATAGTGACATAATTTTATCTTTGTTTCCTTTTTACATCCATCCCATTTATATACTTAATATCAAGATGATCCCATAAAGTAATTCTAATTAGATTTCTGCCACTATTACAATTTAAATTAACGTTACCAATTTACCCCCTTTTTTTTTTTACACTTTAATTTCTAATATTTAAATACCATGCCATATCCATAATTTACTACGTTTTATGAACTTAAATAACTACGTTTATCCATATGAAAAATGTTATACATTTAAATTTGAATTCATTTAATCTACACTTTACACTTTGCAAGATTACAACCATTCAAGATAATTTAAAGCATAAAACAGAGAACACTATAAACATCGCATAACACAGATATGATCTCGGAGTTCACCCCGGATGGGCTACATCTCCGGGTCTGCTCAACTGCAAGACCCCTTTGGTATTATGTTGTTAGAAATACATGATTTATGAGTCTTTTACATCTTGCCACTTAGGCGAATAAAATCAATATACAACAGACTCCTCGGACGTTAATTACATAAGGATCCCTTTTAGAAGCGGGTCAGAATGAGTCATAACAAACAAAAAAGAAACAAACAATCCTGGATACTCTTGTTTGACGGTTTCCTAATTAGGGGCTTGACCAACTTGCAACCAACACTATCATGGCAAGTTCTACCATTACATAACCAAATTCGATAATAGAAATTTAATTCCGCATAGGTATTATCCGGTCGAGATATTCGTTTACCGTAATGCTCTAACTAGTAATGTCGATCCAATGGTAGACTTGCTAAATTAACTTTTATTTAAAATTTCATATTAATCCACCATTACTAATTAGTCCATGTTAATAATAAGTACAACCCGAGTATGATGAAATCAGTATGAAATTAGTAGCTTGAATTATAGTATGGATTTTCTTAAATGTTGAATCTCTAAATTCCAAATCTATTATTTAGCAAATCGGAGATTTAGTAATATAAAAGAAACGGAATTTGGATAATATAAAAAAAAAACTAAGTCTAATTCACTTATACTAATTTTAAAATCACTTATCGATTAACTCTTCTTTATTTTTACATATTGAACACATACGCATTTTTTTTTTTTTACCTTAAAACAATCATTTAAAATAATAAAATTATATATATTATTAAATATAAATAAAAATGGAATAACTATATTTTTCTGTTTTAACATTTTTTTCTTTTTAAAAAAAAGTGTGGGAGGGTACCCACGTGGACAGCCACGTGGGCCCCCCCCTTTTTGCATTCCCTGCTACCATTTGGTAGCGCAGCTGCCATGGTAGCGCAGCTGCCATGGTAGCGCAGCTGCCATGGTAGCGCAGCTGCCATGGTAGCGCAGCTACCATTTGGTAGCAGTGCACTACCAATGGTAGCGCTGCTATCAAATGGTAGCAGTGCTGCCATTGCAGCTACTCCCTCCCAGCCGTATGGGGGGTAGAGTGGTAGGGTTTCTTTTTTTTTTATATATTTCTTTTTATTATTTATTTTTGTTAAGAAAATTGTCTGATAAATATACAGTAACAAACACAGTCTCAGCTGCCAATATGTGCAGACCAGTTTTAATTTTATTGAATCTAAATACATATATTTTTTTTCTAATTAATTAGAATGTGTAGTAATACAAAAAAATATATATGAACATCTCTTCAAAACACAGTCTAAAATCACAAAACTTATAGTATTTTCCAGCAAACCCTCTCTCTTTATTTTGAAAACAAACACAGTCACAGCCAGTTCCCTTTTTTTTTTGTAACAAAATTTTGAAATAAACCAAAATGATTGACAAAAAAAAAGAATGTAAAAACCCCATGCCCATTTTTTTAACAGCCATAAAATAAATTTCTAGATTGTTTAAACTAAGAATGGAGAAGATTTTCTCTTCCTCAAAATATCCCAAAAAAAAAACTTGGCCAATCTTAGAACCAAGAACAACCAAACTGAAAACTAAAACTAAAAGAGAACACTCATGCAACAAAAAGGGTAGATTAAAATTTCTTACCTTCAAACGCTTTCCGGGAAGAGATTTTGATGAAGATGAGCTCCCAAATCAGCTGCTCTCTTTCCTCATCCCTCTCCAAAACCCCCAATCTCCCTTGCAAGAACCATCTTTTTCCAAGAAAGACCAAAAAACCAAGAACCCCCCAAAATGCTTGCAAAACCAAGTTAAAAAGAAAAAGCCCTAATTTTGCCCTAATTTTTAATTTCGAAATTAGGCATTTATTTTTTAAAATAAAATAGATGAAAAATGGAAACCTCTTATTCATTTTTCCCTTAAAATTAAAAAGCTTCCATTTCCTATTGCGTTCTTTTAAATTTTAATTTCTCACTACAAGTTTTAAGCCTACTTCTTATTTCGAACCTATTGGCCGAGTAAGGCATTTGATTAATTTAATTTTCTAAAAGAAATCACTTTTATACTTTATCGACTTTACAAGTAAAGAGAAAATAATTTCACTTAAATAATAATAATTTACCCCTTTTCCTTCCAAAATGCGAAAATGAGTAATTTAATTCTTTCTCTCAAATGACTTTAAAATTTTTCCTTTCTAAAACGCATAACTAAATAAATTCGTTATTTTAAATTAGCTATTAAATTAACTCGCTATAACATAATATGACGACATTTTTTTTTTTAAATAAATGACTAATCTAATGCAAGAGTCTTGTTTATTCAAATTTCTCAACTACAAATGCATAAAAGTTACAAATGCGTAGATGAGCACACTAACCAAAGTTAAACACCTTAAACTTGTTACAATAACAATTTAAAGCAATCTCTTAAATTAATGATTAATCATATAGAAGAAGCTACCCATTTAAATTTCTAAATTTCTAATATGCTCGCCTACTCATAAATTTAAATTTAATACTTAGGATCACAAACCTCACTTACCTCGCGCATGGCACGCAAATCGAGGGAGTCCTCCAAATCACTCGACACGCATCCCAATGAAAAGCAAGCCCCCACGAATCCACACACGATGCTCACCTAACCATGGCTAAGGCAAGACGAGAGTTATATGATCACTAAATCCGAATTCAAAAGATGAACGAGCATACTCAACCTTACAAATTCCAAAGGAGATGAACCTTGCCCTAAGCGGTGTTGTTCCTGCAATCTCCTGCACCCATGAACTCATACAAGCATGCACATACATATACATATTCAATGAAGGCGTTAGCTCAAGATTTATCTCAAGGGTTAGGAAACAATTACATTTACATGAAAATCGATGCAAAAGTACAATAATAAGTATGCTCAGCTTATTGATATTATCTAAACTACACATTGCACATCGGTTAATCTACCATTCAAGAATGCCACATAGGAAGTCAATCAAGGTTAAACGGGTTTTAAAAGTCCGACTAGGGTATGGGCATTACAAGATGCTAGGAGATTGTCTAGAGTTGAAGGGGATAAATATATAAATATGTAGGGGTTATTGACTATTTGTGGTACTATAACTGATGAGGAGATGCAACAGTGTCTGGAATATGCAAATAAAATAATTTTCCAGAGCAGACACCAGCATGTGAGTCTCATGGTAGGTAGAGTAAATGAAATAGTTAAGGAAACCTATGAGGCATGGGTAAAATTCTTTGTAGATAAGCCTAATTTCTTTACTGCATCGATATTCCCTCCTAAGTCTAGTATTCAAGACATCTCAATTGATGGTAAGGGGAAAGGTATATTTGGTTTGGATTTGTCGATTTTAGAATAGAAAATAACAGAGGATATTCCTCCAACAGTATCACCTGTACATAATATAGAAAAACCTGTAGATAACATTGAAGTTGTGCATGATAAGAAGGATACACCGAAACATAACATTCCAGATTTAGAGGTTATTGATGTGGATAGAGACAATAAATAGGTTGAGGATATTAAACCTCCAACAAAAAATGTACATATAGAAGAGGCTAAGGTTGAACGGGTTACTACACCAAGTGGCAAAGCCACCAGTGCTAGTCAGCAGGTTGGAGAGTCTAGTCATTCATTGTTGGCACTTGGCTCATTCGGTCAAGTTGATTTTGGATAGAGGAATATTGAGCAACTGAGAAATTTTGAATTGATGTTGGTTGTAGCTCAGAAGTTAAGGAAGGAAGGATCAGAAGACAAACAATTCATTGAGCAAGGCATTCTAGTTCTGCAACAGCTAGTTCTAGGATACACTAGTCCGATAGCTAGCTCCTCTAGTAAGCTTAAGAGTTTGACTAAACACATTGCAAAAGAGTTTCAAACTCTTCAACAGATATCAAATTTCTAGTTAATAGAGAGGTACAATGCAGCTAGGAAGGTCACCTATGACAATATGATCACATCAAACAAGGCCAAGATGACAGAGCAACTAACAAAGATTGATAAGGCTCTTAATCAGTGTAGTTGTATACATAGGTCATGTACTAACACCGGAAAACTTACAGTTGACCTGTAGGTAAAAATAAAAGCAGAAAAGGCCTGGTTGGAACATCTAGCTAACAATTTTGATGGTACTCATTCATTGACCAACGATATTGATGGTCAAATTTTGGTTATAGAATCAGAGATATCAGACTTGGAGAAAGATATGGACAGATTAATCCAGTGAGCTAGGGAATTGATAGGATTGGTTAGTCCCAGGTTGAACGCTTTGTTACTTCATAAGTGGGAAAGTATAGAATTGATGAATAAACCCACACTGATAAACCTAATAGAAGAAGAACTACATGTATACATTCTTAATGGGTTTGTATCTATTTTGGGAACATTGAAAACTGGTTGGGATACTTAGGATTGTTGAAGGGTGCTTACCCATATAAATTCAAGTACATCTAGATCCGGTAAACACATTTTGATTTCATTCTTTCATTTATTTGCCTTGGCTTTTTTCATTGATGTCAAAGGGGGAAAGGGTTGTTGTGAAAAATGCTAAGGGACATAAGAAGTAATGTATAGCTTAGGGGGAGCAGGATCATTTTTGGGAGGAACCGAAACAACACTTTAGCAATCAATTTTTTCACATGAGTGTTGCCATCAATGCCAAAGGGGGAGATTGTTGGCAATTGGCACTCATATGGTTTAGTTGTATTGTCATTGATAGCAAGACACATCATCTTGGGTTGGACACTTAATCGGTACTCACCGGTATTCATGATTCGAGAACCAGAATTCGAGGAAACTGGCAAACTAGGAACCGATATATGAGGCCGACATAGGAGATTGATCTGACAGGTTTACACGACAGTGATCAACGACATCGATCATGAAGTTTAATGTATTTATTTTTGTCTAGGCCAACATGTAAATAAATTATAATATCTTTGTAAGCCGACATAAGGCATTTATGTTTGTCATTGGGAAGGCTATTTAAGTCAGTCCGGCTAGGTTATTTTGGAGATATATACAAATAGATGTGATATATAGTGATATGATATTATGCGAGCAGTGTTGATGGACTGAATGCGAATATAATATTTTGTAGTTGGTCTTGATTATTGGTTTAGAGGATTGGGATGCGAAGTAACTTATTGGTAAGGGAGGACACGGTGAAAACCGGTACAAACAGTGCTTGAACCAGAACTCATCCAGCATAGTAGATGCAATCTCTCAGTTAAGATTTTTGTTTGTAACTCCATATTTGGTGTTTGTAGTTAGTGAGGCTCCTTTTGTGATGGGAAATGCACTCTAAGTTGTTGGCCTTCCTGCATGTGCAACCCCCTATTGTAATATTTATTCATTTGGCCAATGGATAGATATTGTGGGTCACCAATCCCACCGTGGTTTTTCCTCTTTGAGGTTTTCCACATATAAATCTCTATATTATGGTGTATGCTCTTGTGGTTGCTTCATTTTTACTTACTAATATATTTTTTTATGATTTTCGGTTATTGAAATACTTTGTTAATAAGGTTAAAATTGATCTCACTGGTAGAAAACTAATTCACCCCCCCTCTTAGTGTTCTTGGATTCCAACAACGAGGCAAGGTTGTCATTTTTTTCATTTGACCTATAGATCTAGAGGTATCCCCACGACCCAACCTAGCGCTTGGAACCTACCTTACCTTGGTCTTATGTAGTGCCAAGTTGGGGCTAGGAAGGGGTGATATGAAGCAATGCTATTCCTATGGGGATGTATATAGTCACCTACAAGCCATATGCATCAAGTGAACTTGAGCCTCAAAGTCAAACCTGAGACCAATGGAGAGAAAACCCACAACCCAAGTCAACTAAGAACATCTTGCTTTTATCATGAAGGATCATATTGTGCTATAAAAACTTCTTATTGGTGAGAAAGGACACATGGGATAACTAGATTAGAAGCTTCATTGGTGGTTTTGACACTCAATTTCATAGTGCTTGATTTACTTGGTATGAGCCCTTTTATATATTTGGCATAATTTTTCTCATCATACATAACCAATCAAAGATAATTCTTGATGTGTTTCCCTTGGTAAAAATTTTAATATGTGTTGTTCCACTTCATCCCCATGAATTAATCATGTATTGTAAGTTATCAAATTCACCTAAGAAAAATATGTGAAGATTTTCTATCCAAACACCAGATTTTGTGCTAAATGTTAAATTTTCATATTTTCCATCTTGGCATATCCTTACCCTACCCCTTATTTTTCCTTCTCTTTGTCAAATTTTCTAACTTCCGCTTTGGTATCCTTCTTATCCTTGAATCCCCATACTATGACATTTTACACTAATTTACCTTTTAGAGACATGTTTTTGGTTATCTTTCATCTCACATTCCTTGAGAGATGAGTTCCTTATTATCCTTGATCCTTGATTCTTAATCTCTTTTACTATGTTTTATTTTTCTTAAACTTGTGGTTTTGGTTATTCCTTTATCCACATCCTTTATGCCATGAGTTTCATTGGAGCCAAAGATGTGGCAATATCCATACCATGATATCTTTGACATGAGTTACAAAGTACATTCTCAATTCTTGATCCATAAAATTTTACACTATGTTACCTTTTTGTGTTAAAACTTGTGTTTACTTGATTAATTTGTGGTAGATATTACCTGGTGTACATAATCTGTGAATCCCAGTAATTTTCCTCATATGTATTTTAAATTTTAGTGACACAGAGATAATTTTATTAATTTACCTTTAAGGATAAGGTAAGATATAATTGCGGTATTCTTGACCCTTGAATCTTGAAACTCTATAAGTCCTACAATTCTCATTATTCAGACCCACCTACCTCCCTACATGACATAGGTTTCTATTAATGACCAAATTTGACATTACAACTAATCGAAGGGAGTTCTCCCACCCAGAGATAAATTTCCATCTCAAGCGTGTGACTTCACACATAGACTCAATGATGGATGATGAGAATTCCATGTCATGATTAATACAAT